>NC_138207.1:10641332-11066332 GCF_964194415.1 Vipera berus
CCTGAGTTATATTAAAAGAAAAAAAAAGAAAAAGTCATATCATAAATGATTGTATATGTGAATATGATCTGATTCATACTGTTTCCTGCCCTCATCCCACCCCTGAAATTGGCACTGAAACCTCATTCATTTTATTTATCTGGTGGGACATATGCAGGGACAATTGACATATGTCAGTCACGCATGACTCTTAATGTGTACACACATTCTTAGACACAACCCAAGGCCTGCCACTTGAATGGTGTTATGCACGTCTGTTGGGAGTGAGTGCACCCCTAATCAGAACCAATTGTCATGGTTGCAAATAACATGGTTAAAACCTGTCACCCACCACCACTATTTTAGATGCCTAGGCTGCGTCACAGCTGACACTGTCAAAATAGCATCACCAGTGCATAAGAAAGAATTATCAGCAGGTTTGGGGAATCTCAGTTTGCCAAAGTATGCAGAGTTTGTGGTTTGCCTGAGTGTATTTGTGTGTGCATGTGCACTTAAGAATCAGGTTAGGGTTGGGTGTCAGGCCTGTCCCAACTTGAATCTTTAGAAAAGAAAGACCCTTGACTCCATTTGTAGCAAAAAGTATACTTTTACTAGGGATGCGGTGGCTCAGTGGGTTAGGACGCTGAGCTTGACGATCAGAAGGTTGGCAGTTTGGCGGGTCGAATCCTGAGTGCCGCATAGCAGAGTGAGCGCCTGTTACTAGTCCCAGCTTCTGCCCACCTAGCAGTTCGAAAGCACATAAAAATGTAAGTAGAAAAATAGGGACCACTACAGTGGGAAGGTAACAGCCTTTGGTGTCTAGTCATGCCGGCCACATGACCACGGAGACGTCCTCGGACAAACGCTGGCTCTTCGGCTTTGAAACGGAGATAAGCACCAGCCCCTAGAGTCAGAAATGACTAGCATGCATGTGCGGGGGTGTTCTGAACCAGCCAACTACCGGCCTTGTAATAAGGCAAACCCCTGTTCAAGCAGTAGAGACTGGAGAGCGTCTGAGGTTGCAAAGCGTCTGCCAAGTTTAATTCACAAGCAAAACAACAGAACAAGAAACACAGGAACTTGAATCCTCAAGCGGAAGGGTTGCTTTCAGCAACCAGCCCCTCCCCAAACACTCCTTTTATTTCGAGTTCAGGGCGTGGTCTCCCTGTGCCTCCTCCCGAGGAGTCCCACAGCCTTTCTTTGTTTGTTCCTGCTCGACTGCCTCCTGCGTCGGGCGTCCTTGAACAGGGCCAGCTGTGGGTCATCATCCTCCGCACTATCGGGCTCACGCAGCTGAGAAGAGGGCCCCGGCTGAGGGCTCTGCGAAGCCTCCAAGCCATCATCAGCCGGTTCGTCTTCCACACCCTCCTCCTCCCCCTCATCTGAGTCATCCGATACATCTGAACCGGCTGCCGGACCCACCGGCTGGCCCTGAGTCATAACAGGGGGAACCTTTACCTTTACCTTTATACTTTTACTAAAGACATGTAGTTGCAGTGTAAGCAAAGCCAGATCTGAATATTCCTGCATAATGTCATCTTGCTAATGTCTAATGATATTCAAACTAGGTGTTTTGGTGACAGTTCTAAAGTTTGGCATCTCTTTGGTGGGTGTTTGCATTCCGTTCCTGTGCTGGTGTCCTTGGATCGTTCAACTGTGGATTCTAGTTGGCACTTCTTCTTGTTATCATCCCCCATCCCTGCATCCCCCTCATTCCTCCTCACCCTTCTTCTCTATGGCAGGATGCCTTCAAAACAAAGTCAGGCTCAAGCAGGAGAACCTATGCCATCTCAGACAAGTGACTGTCCAATCTCTTCTTCAAAACCTCCAGTGATGGAGCGCCCACGATTTCCGGAGGCAAGCTGTTCCACTGTTTGATTGTCCTCACTGCCAGGAAGTTTCTCCTTAATTCCAGGTTGCTTCTCTCTTTGATTGTTTCTTGTTCTGCCCACTGGTGCTCTGGAGAATAATTTGTCCCCCTCTTCTTTGTGGCAGCCCCTCAAATACTGGAACACTGCTATCATGTCACCCCTGTTTCTTCTTTTCTTTAGACTAGCCAAACCCAAGTCCTGCAGCCATTCTTCATATGTTTTAGTCTCCAGGCCTTTGATCATCTTAGTTGCTCTTCTGTGAACTTTTTCCAAGGTCCCAACATCTGTCTTGTAGTATGGTGACCAAAATTGGTTGCAGTATTCCAGGTGTGGTCTCACTAGGGTTTTATAAAGCGGTACTAATACTTCATTGGATACAAAGTGTACCTGTTCACTAATTACCTTAAATCCAGACAGCCCTTGATGTCTTAATTTAGTTAACCCAGCTAAAACAGAGCACATACTTGGAAGTATAGTCTACTGTCAGAGGAAGTGCAGAATTTATTTTATTTTTCTTTCTCTTTTCTGTTTTTCTCTTGTGGTTTTTACTTTGTTAAAAAACTTATTCTTTTTTTTAAAGAGAGAGAATGGAATGGCTGGAACAGCTAGAAGTTGGAACTTGTTGCTAATTCCATTTATTCTTCTCCATGAAGAGCATGGGATCTTGCATAAGATACACAGTGAGGACTGATAGAAGGCAGGAGATAATTAAAAAAAGACTTCCAAATGTAATAATCTTCTAACTGGAGCTTGAGAAATAAGGCAGAGGATCAATTAAAATCTGTGAATGAATAAATAATTACCTAAGAGTATACACACAGCTGATCCACCTGGGATTGTAACAGCAACACAAAAGCAGTGCAGGTCAGATGTTCAGTAGACTTGATATGCAAACTGCAATGCCAATATTTCACAGGTGTGTACAAGTGTCTGGTATGTTATCAACGAACACAATAGTGTGGGTGGCTGCTAAGCAGAAGATGGTGTTTCCTTAAATCTCTGAAGCATTTATTCCAGGGTGTAAATTTATATCCATGTCATATTGAAAAGTTTAGTTGCTTCTTCTCAATAACTCACTAACCTTGAGAGACTTCTTAATACGTTTCTGGAACTGTTTGCTATGACTTTCCCTGCCCCATTGCTAGATAATCGGGTTGAAGGATTCGCATTATATTATGCAGTATTTTGTTTTATGGATTTAGAGAACAGACTGTCTGCTTTTCTTATGAAAATAATCTCAAATTAGGGATACAAAAGCTGCTGCAAACCATCTTTAGGCCGCAACCTTGCAGGATCCTAAAATGAGAACAATGGAGGAGACAAAAGACACAGTGGTATTCATTCATATAAAATCTAGGAGTAAATAAAGTCTTTTACAATGAGTAGAAAAATAAGAGAAACTATGTCACAGCTGAGGCTGGGGGAATTCAGGCATCTTCAAGTTTGCCAAGATTGAGAAACACTGATATAGTCCATTATTTTGCAGAGCTATCATTTCTGGTTACAAAAATCCAGACCACCTCTAACGGGAGTGATTCTCTTTGCTATTTCATTGTTATTTGGATTTCTGCAGCCCAGATATTGTACGAACCTAGAAAATGGTCTAATTCAACAACTAACCTAAGTGTATTGTGTGAATGCAGCCACAGAGTTTGGCTGGCATTAATCCACATATTCTCATTTACCAATCCATTTCTCCATAGCTCTTCCTGCATCAGTCACTTCCTTCAGCCTTACTGACAACACAGCTGAGGAACAACAGAAGAAAGCAAGCCGATTAAAATTAAATTCCTGGGAGGAAAAACCTGGAGTCTTCATTATAATGGCTTAAATTAACATACGGGTCGTGTTTGCAATATTCCCCTTCCATTGTGTGGCACCAATGGGCCCTTATTTTTCTTTTTTTTTCCCCCCATCTCGTGACATCTTCCTTCCTTTTGCAGTAACTCTGAAAACCTTTTTCTGATCCAAGAAGAGCACCCAGGATAGGGCAGGATTAAAGAATCAAAATAAAGCAAGACATCTGGGTGTGCTGTGCCCACTCCTACATTCCTCAAACTCTCTCAACTCAACTAATGTCGATGTAAAAAATTCCCAAACAAACTTCATTGTACGTTGAACAAGAGGGAGACTTTTTTTTAAAAAAAAAATCTGGTGGTGCGTTTCATGAACCCCAAACCACTGAGCCACCTGGGAGAAGAAAACCACATTTTTTTTTAAATTCCCTCCCCTTCTACTCCCTGTTTTTTTTCACTTCACTTAGTCTTTTCTACCTGATTTTTTTTCCCCCATCCCGGGGAGTCCTAGTATCTAATGGATTAGCAGTGATCTTCATAGATGGCTCACACCTGCAGTTCTGACTACTCCCCTCTTCTACTTTGTTCAATCAGCCATACCTTGGTAAGTCCATCAGCTTCCAGACTGACATGCAAAGCAAGACCCACCTGACAGACCTGACACCTGGGCGGAAGGGAAAAGTGTGTGGGGGGGAGGAAGACGGTGGACTTGCTCAATTAAAACTCCTGGGAGACGTACCAAGAACAACAAGGGGAAGGTCTGTGCATGATGCATAAGAAGTCAGAAGAACAAAATGGGTAACACTGGAAGTGACTCATGCAAGCAGTCAGAAAACTAAAACAAGAAGTTTGTGGCCCAAAGAGGAAACCCCGGGTGTGTACAATGCATTACTTGTCCACAACTACAATCCAGAGACATTCTGAAGGAATGGGGCTGTCCGGTATCTTCCACCCATTGCAGTTGTAGTGACACGCAGACAACAACACATCGGTATACCTGCCCTCGGTACCCACAATTGAGCCAAAGAGTGAGACATTTGTCAAATGGGTTTTGTCCCATTTGACGACCTTTCTTGCCACCGTTGTTAAGCAAATCGCTGCAATTGAGAAATTAGTAAGCTGGTGGTTAAGTGAATTCTGGCTCACCCACTGATTTTGCTTGTCAGAATGTCACAAAAGGCGATCACGTGACCTCGGGACAGAGCAACCGTCGTAAATCCATTGAACCAGTTGCCAAGCATCTGAATTTTGATCACCTGATCATGGGGAATGCTGCAAAGGTTGTAACTGTGAAAAATGGTCATAAGTCGCATTTTTCAGTGCCGTTGTAACTTTCAATGTCACGAAGTGAACTGTTGTAAGTCAAGGAATACTGTACCTGTACACTTGAGGATCTCATGACAGCGCGATTGATCAGAGCAATTAATGTTGCTAATCTCTGGGCAAGATTTGTTTAACTTGTACACCTTTTGATCTTGTCTTTTATATTTTATATTTTATCTTATATAGTATGCCTTATTTTAATTGTGATGCTTCTGATATGAATAAACGTTTGCATTGGTAGCTGGCAAATCCTAGGTGAGAGAAAGGTAGCTTGTGTTTAGTTACTTTGCCAAAACTGGCACTTATCTAGTCAAGGATTGGCATTGCTTTACTTCCATGCTTTCCACATCAGTGTACAGATAGTCCTCTACTTACGACCACAATGGAGCCCAAAACATCTGTTGGTAAATGAGACAGTTGCTCAGTAAGTTTCCCCCCGATGTTATGACCTTTCTTGCCACAGTTGTTAAGTGAATCACTGCAGTTGCTTTTTTTAGTAACATGGTTGTTAAGTGAATCTGGCTTCCCCTTTGACTTTGCTTGTCAGAAGGTCACAAAAGTGGATCACGTGACCCCGGGAAGCTTCAACCATCATAAATATATGCCAGTTGCTAAGTGTCTGAATTTTGATCATGTGATCATGGGGATTCTGCAATGGTCACAAGTGTGAAAAATGCTCATCAGTGGGTTTTTTTCAGTGCCATTGTAACTTTGAATAGTCACTAAGTGAACAGTTCAGCACTGCTTGTAACCTGGAGCAATTTAGCAAGGAATCATCATCATCATCACTCACTCATAACCTCGCAGGAGGAAGAGTGGATTTTGTCTGCATCTCAAACTGAAGCACAAATAGTTCCTGTTGTCTGCAATGTTTTCTGGAAATCTGTTCATACTCCCACACCATTCAAAGGGGATTTATCCAAAGTGCATAGCCAAATGTTCATGGAGATTCCCAGTCATGCAGGTCAAAGGTGCTTTTTCAGGAGGCAACTGGACTTCCTTGTTTCTTTGAAGACGTTTCACTTCTCATCCAAGAAGCTTCTTCAGCTCTGACTGAAATCCAGTTGCCTCCGGAAAAAGCGCCTAGGGGACAACTATGACCTGGATGACTGAGAATCCCCATAGACATTTTCAAGCAGATGTGGTTGTTGTGGCAAGTTTTGAAGCACAGGGAAATTCTTACAGAGATGCAATGTGGGATTTGTAAGGGAGGTGTCCAAGAGACTGGACAGCCATTTGCCTGAAATGGTGTAGGGTTTCCTGCCTGAGCAGGGGGTTGGACTAGATGACCTCCAAGGTCCCTTCCAACTTCTTCTTCTTCTTCTTCTTCTTCTTCTTCTTCTTCTTCTTCTTCTTCTTCTTCTTCTTCTTCTTCTTCTTATTATTATTATTATTATTATTATTATTATTATTATTATTATTATTATTATTATTATTATTATTATTATTATTAAATCTGTACATTTAAATCGGTACGTAAAGCTGGTGTAACGTGGTTCAGATGTTGGACTGGCACTGGGGAGTTCCATATTTGACTTTACATTCAGATGTGGAAATTCACTGATTTATCTGGGCCATGTGCAGTTGCTTTCACTCCAAGCTACTTCACAGGATTACCACTGTGGGGATGAAGTGAAGGGAGAGCCCCATTTAGGCCCCTCAGAGTTCTGGAAGGAAAAGCAGCATAGCAAGACAGCCCATTTGGTCTACTGGTTAAGGGTCCAAGCTAAAAAGTAGGAGACCATGACTTCAAGTCCTCTCATAGCCATGAAAGCCAGCTGGGTGACTTTGGGCCAATCACCAGAGGATTGTGAGTTCTAGTCTGGCTTTATCCATGAAAGCCAGCTGGGTGACTTTGGGCCAATCATCACAAGACTGTGAATTCTAGTCCCACCTTAGCCATGAAAGCCAACTGTGTGATTTTGGGCCAAGCACCAGGAGACTGTGAGTTCTAGTCCTGCTTTATCCAGGAAAGCCAGCTGGATGACTTTGGGCCAATCTCCAGGAGATTGTGAGTTCTAGTCTGACTTTAGTCATGAAAGCCAACTTGGGTGACTTTGGGCCAGTCACTCTTTGTCTCTCTCAGTCCAACCCAACCCATCTCACAGGATTGTTGTTGTGGGGAAAATAGGAGGAAGAAAGTGTGTTGGATATGTTCTTTACATAACTAATACAGACAGGATAAATAATAATAATCCATCAAATATGAACCTTTTTTTTCAAAATTCACCCATCTCTTAGCACAGCAGAGCAACTTGCTATGTTTTTTAAGCTATGTTTCACAAAAGTCTGCAGAAAAAAAATACATACCTTGTTTCTGAAAGCTATGTACAAAAATGCATTATGCTGGAAGAAATCGGGGGAAAAATGCATTGGAAGCAAAACTGTTCTGGAAAAAAAGTAGGCAGGTTTGCAGCAAGACCCTTAGGAATAGGGTGAATGAGATTGGCGAAGGAAACGGGATGTTGAGAGAAGCCAGAAATCAACACTTCTGCCCGTCTCTGATTTCAGTAGTTTCACATTTTTAGAAAATAAAACGTGAACGCAAAAAACTCCAACCCACTTCAGCAATATTTTTCTTGAAAGCAACAGACATTTAAAGTACAGTGTGCATGTCACAGGTAGCAATCAGAGTGATGCATAAAACAAATGGTGCATTACAACTGGATTGCATTATGTGCCAAAGAGCTGAATTATCTTGCAACTTTTCAGCCGTAATGGGGAAAACGTAGCTTGCATTCTCCCTGTGTGGTCTCTCTCTCTCTCTCTCTCTCTGCTTTCAGCTCACACTTTTCCACTTGTTATCTCTTCCTGACCTACATACCTAGCATAGAGACTCTCTCAAGCTTATCAATCAAAGCTTGAAGCACACTGGAGCTGGCTTAGCTGGTTCCTGCATTAATCAAGAGGAAGCCGTAATTGGCCCTTACCTGGATGGCTAGGAATGAAATCCTTGAAGAAAAACAATAAATGTGAATGGCTGGTAAGTTGAATGAGAAGCAAAGCAACAGTAGAATGGAAAACAGAGTTGGAAGGGAACTTGGAGGTCTTCTAGTCCAACCCACTGCTCAAGCAGGAAGCCCTATAACATTTCAAACAAACGGCTGTCCAGTTTCTTCTTAAAAACCTCCAGTGTCAGAGCACTCACAGCTTCTGGAGGCAAATCTTCTACTGATCAATTGCTCTGACTGACAGTAAATTTCTCCTTAGTTCTGGGTTGGTTGGTTAATTTCCATCCATTGTTTTTTGTCCTGCCTTCAGGTGCTTTGGAGAATAGGTTGGCTCCCTCTTCTTTATGGCAACCCTTTAGATACTGGAACACTGCTATCATGTCACCGTGCCGTTTTATACTGTAGGTCTTAAGAGTAGCAGCAAGCATTTCTTTCTGGAACAAAGAGTTCCTGGTGATTCTTGAATACATTTGGGAAATAAGCAACCTGGAAGTCTGTGCCTATGGCTGAACTACAACTCCCAGCATGCTTCATCACTGGATGTAGCTCTTGGAGAGCTAACAGTAGTAAGAGCCGGGACTGTGGAGGTCTGAACTGGCATTTAGCAGTAGTTAGAAGGCAAAAGCAGTAGGCGTGAGCTTAAATGGACTCCAGAAGATGGCAGAGGACAGGAAAGCCTGGAGGAACATTGTCCATAGGGTCGCGATGGGTCAGACACGACTTCGCAACTAACAACAACAACAACAGAAGGCAAAAAACCTGAATGAATTATGGTAGCTGCTCACCCACCTTCAGTGATCTCAAAAAGCTAACCAGGATTGGAGCTGGTTGATACTTGAATGGGAAAATACCAGGAAATCTCAGGCCTATAGGCTAACTTTAAAAAAAAATCCTGGAAGAAGACAACAGAAAATCAACTTCAGTATTTTTGTAAAGAAAGCTACGTGACAGTCATCCATGAAATCATGACAAGCTGAGCTTCACTCAGAAATTTTCTAGGAAGACCATTCATCTAATCTACAGATAATATAGCTTGGTAGAGCAGCATAGGGATGACTATCCTTTGTTGTTGTTGTTGTTAGCTGCGAAGTCGTGTCCGACCCATCGCGACCCTATGGACAACATTCCTCCAGGCCTTCCTGTCCTCTACCATCTTCTGGAGTCCATTTAAGCTCACGCCTACTGCTTCAGTGACTCCATCCAGCCACCTCATTCTCTGTCGTCCCCTTCTTCTATTGCCCTCGATCTTTCCCAGCATTAGGCTTTTCTCCAGTGAGTCCTTCCTTCTCATTAGGTGGCCAAAGTATTTGAGTTTTAGCTTCAGGATCTGGCCTTCTAAAGAGCAGTCAGGATTGATCTCCTCTAGGACTGACCGGTTTGATCGCCTTGCAGTCCAAGGGACTCGCAGGAGTCTTCTCCAGCACCATAGTTCAAAGGCCTCAATTCTTTGGCGCTCAGCCTTTCTTATGGTCCAACTTTCACTGCCATACATTGCAACTGTGAAGACCATAGCCTTGACTATACGCACTTTTGTTGACAGGGTGATGTCTCTGCTTTTTAGTGTGCTGTCTAGATTTGCCATGGCTTTCCTCCCCAGGAGCAAGCGTCTTTTAATTTCTTGGCTACAGTCCCCATCTGCAGTGATCTTGGAGCCCAGGAAAATAAAATCTGTCACTACCTCCATTTCTTCCCCATCTATTTGCCAGGAATTGAGAGGGCCAGATGCCATGATCTTGGTTTTCTTAATGTTAAGTTTCAACCCAAGTTTTGCACTCTCCTTCTTCACCCGCAACAAGAGGCTCTTTAGTTCTTCTTCACTTTCTGCCATTAGAGTGGTATCATCTGCGTATCTTAGGTTGTTGATATTTCTTCCGGCAATCTTAATTCCAACTTTTGATTCATCTAGCCCTGCCTTTCTCATGATGTGCTCTGCATATAAGTTAAATAGGCAGGGCGACAGTATACAGCCTTGCCGGACTCCTTTCCCAATTTTGAACCAATCAGTGGTTCCGTGTCCAGTTCTCACTGTTGCTTCTTGACCTGCATATAGGTTTCTCAAGAGACAAATAAGATGGTCTGGTACTCCCATCTCTTTAAGAACTTGCCACAGTTTGTTATGATCCACACAATCAAAGGCTTTAGCATAGTCAATGAAGCAGAAGTAGATGTTTTTCTGGAACTCCCTAGCTTTCTCCATGATCCAGCGTATGTTGGCAATTTGATCTCTAGTTCCTCTGCCTCTTCGAAATCCTGCCTGTACTTCTGGTAGTTCTCGATCCACATACTGCTGAAGTCTAGCTTGTAGGATTTTAAGCATGACTTTACTAGCATGAGAAATGAGTGCAATGGTGCGATAGTTTGAACATTCTTTGGCACTGCCTTTCTTTGGAATTGGAATGTAAACTGATCTTTTCCAATCCTGTGGCCACTGTTGAGTTTTCCAAATTTGCTGGCAAATTGAGTGTAGCACTTTTACTGCACTGTCTTTTAAGATTTTGAATAGCTCAGCTGGAATACTGTCACCTCCACTAGCTTTGTTGTTGCTCAGCTTTTCTAAGGCCCACTTCACTTCACATTCTAGGATGTCTGGCTCGAGGTCAGTGACCACCTCATTGTGATTATCAGGGACATTAAGCTCATTCTTGTATAGTTCTTCTGTGTAATTTTGCCACCTCTTCTTAATCTCTTCTGCCTCTGTTAGGTCCCTGCCATTTTGGTCCTTTATCATGCCCATTTTTGCATTAAACGTTCCCTTCATCTCTCCAATTTTCTTGAAAAGATCTCTGGTCCTCCCTATTCTATTGTTTTCTTCTATTTCTTTGCACTGTTCATTTAAGAAGGCATTCTTATCTCTTCTAGCTATTCTCTGGAATTCTGCATTCAATTGGGCATATCTATGTTTTTCTCCCTTGCCTTTCGCTTCCCTCCTTTCCTTAGCTATTTGCAAAGCTTCCTCAGACAGCCATTTTGCTTTCTTGCATTTCTTTTTCTTTGGGATGGTTTTGGTTGCTACCTGTTGTACAATGTTGCGAACCTCTGTCCATAGTTCTTCAGGCACTCTGTCTATCAGATCTAATTCCTTAAATCTATTTGTCACCTCTACTGTATATTCAACAGGGATATGATTTAATTCATACCTGAGTGGCCTAGTGCTTTTCCCTACTTTCTTCAGTTTAAGCTTAAACTTTGCAAGGAGAAGCTCATGGTCTGAGCCACAGTCAGCTCCTGGTCTTGTTTTTACTGACTGTATAGAGCTTCTCCATCTTTGGCTGCAGAGCATATAGTCAATCTGATTTCTGTGTTGACCGTCTGGTGATGTCCATGTGTAGAGCCGTCTCTTGGGTTGTTGGAAAAGAGTGTTTGCTATGACCATCGTATTCTCTTGACAAAATTCTATCAGCCTGTGCCCTGCTTCATTTTGTACTCCAAGGCCAAACTTGCCTGTTATTCCAGTTATCTTTTGGCTTCCTACTTTAGCATTCCAATCCCCCATGATGATAAGGACATCATTTTTGGGTGTTAGTTCTATAAGGTGCTGTAGGGCTTCATAGAACCGGTCAATTTCATCCTCTTCAGCACTGGTGGTTGGGGCATAGACTTGGACTACTGTGATATTGAATGGTTTGCCTTGGATTCGAACTGAGATCATTCTGTCATTTTGAGGATTGTATCCCAGTATTGCTTTTCCTACTCTTTTATTGACTATGAAGGCTACTCCATTTCTTCTGAGGGATTCTTGCCCGCAGTAGTATACCTGATGGTCATCTGAATTAAATTCACCCATTCCTGTCCATTTTAGTTCGCTGATACCTAAGATGTCGATGTTCAGTCTTGTCATCTCTTGTTTGACCACGTCCAGCTTTCCTTGATTCATGGATCTTACATTCCAGGTTCCTATGGAGAAAAAATCTTTACAGCATCGGACTTTCCTTTCACCACCAGACACATCCACAGCTGAGCGTCCTTTCGGCTTTGGCCCAGTCGCTTCATTCTTTCTGGCGCTACTAGTACTAGCCCTCTGCTATTCCCCAGTAGCATATTGGACGCCTTCCGACCTGAGGGGCTCATCTTCCAGCGTCATATCGTTTTGCCTTTTGGTACTGTCCATAGGGTTTTCATGGCAAAGATACTGGAGTGGTTTGCCATTTCCTTCTCCAGTGGATCACGTTTTGTCAGAACTCTCGGCTATGACCTGTCCGTCTTGGGTGGCCCTGCACGGCATAGCTCATAGCTTCATTGAATTACGCAAGCCCCTTCGCCACGACAAGGCAGTAATCCATGAAGGGGTGACTATCCTTAATACCTGTTTAATGACAGGTTGTATTGCATTATTGCTTTATGGGTTGGGCAATTCATTTGACAGAGTGCTCATAACTGTCACAGCATTTGCTCCACCCTTTCTGTATTTTTAGACCATTTCAAGTATTGCTCTTCTAGGTCCAACCTTCATGAGACCTTGAAACCTGAAAAGATGTGTGATGTGTATCTTTCCCTGTCTGGTCCTATTCCTCTCCTCCTCCCTCTCTCCCCCCTCACTCTGCCTTTAGGATGCCAAATGTGCTGAACAAGAACTCACATTTCCAATTCACTTTTTGTGTGTGTGTGTGTGTGTGTGTGTGTGTATCTAAAGATTTAATGGCATTGCACTGAATTTGTAAAGTGACACCACAAAAATCAGGGTGTTTTTTTGCTAAAGGTGTATACGCATTATCTTTTGTTGTTGTTGTTGTTTCTTTGCAATTTAACTTCCCTTTTGAAGACACCTTATCTAGGTTGACATAATAGTTCTTTCAAGCTTGGGAATGCTGGTTCCTGCCTTGCTAACTGCTCTGCTAACAAAGATCTTGTTGGAATCCAACCGAAGCAACTTGGAGGCAGCCAGTTCCTTCAGGAAAATCAAAACACTCATTCAAACCTTTGCACATCCTTACAATTGATTTTTTTTCCTGCTTCCATTTTTGTCCCATTTGGAATCCTCCCAATCCGGTTCCTTGTAAAGGTAAAAGGTAAAGGTAAAGGTTCCCCCACACATGTGTGCTAGTCGTTTCCGACTCTAGGAGCCGGTGCTCATCTCCGTTTCAAAGCCGAAGAGCCAGCGCTTGTCCGAAGACGTCTTCCGTGGTCATGTGGCCGGCATGACTAGATACCAAAGGCGCACGGAACGCTGTTACCTTCCCACCGTAGTGGTCCCTATTTTTCTACTTGCATTTTTACATGCTTTCGAACTGCTAGGTTGGCAGAAGCTGGGATGAGTAACAGGCACTCACTCTGTTACATGGCACTCGGGATTTGACCCGCCAAACTGCCGACCTTCTGATCGACAAGCTCAGCGTCCTAATCCACTGAGCCACCGCGTCCCTATTCCTTGTAAAGGCACTGTGCTAAACACAAATAACTAATGGGACCTGACAAGTTGGTTGGGCTTGAGAAGAAAGAGTGAATTGACCAAAAATAAATGAAATTGACCCAGTTATTAAAGGACAGGTGGTTCTATGCACCAAAAATGTTTTGTGGTGTGAAGCCAAAGACAAAATGTGCATCTCCTGATTCAATGTAAAAATAACCTGTAAGGAAGAAAAGTCCTCATCATGGTTCCATCCAAGCTGGGGATAAACAACATGCTTTGGGAAGAAGGTTGTAGTTTATTGGAGAGGAGAACCAGACAGGAATATGGCTGGCAGAAAAGAAGGGCTGACCACATGTAGGGAATAGGTTTCTATACCCTCTGGATCCTTTTGTTTGGAGTTGCTTCCTGTTCCTGTTTGAGGCTATTTCCTGTGTCATGTATTCTGGCCTGAGTGTGCTTCTCTGGTATTCTTGATGGTTGTGGGTCACTCCTAGTATGTCCAAAGGTCATATCCTGCTTTCCTGAGGCTGGAGTATGTAGATGTTAGGGCTTTGTCTTCCTAAGGTCCTGGCTTCAACCTTCTTGATGGCTTACATTTGCATGTCTATAGAACTGGTTTTGTGCTTGGGGGAAGGAGACCTGAGACTATTAAGAAAACTGGGCATTCTTTCCTGGTTCTACAATATCTTTTTAGGAAATATATTTTTTCTGCCCTTTTAATATTTCCCTTTCTGGGGAGCTGACTTTCCCCAAACCCAACTGGACTAGCTCCTGAAACTTAATTCAAAATTGGCAATAGAGTACAGGTAGTCCTTGACTTAAAACAATTCGCTTAGTGACTGTTCAAAGTTACAACGGCCCTGAAAGTAGTGGATTTATGACAGTTTTTCACACTTATGACCGCTGCAGCATCCCCACAGTCACGTGGTCAAAATTCAGACTCTTGGCAACTGATTCATATTTATGAGAGTCGCAGGGTCCTGGGTTCGTGCGATCCCCTTTCTGAGACCTTCTGACAAGCAAAATCAATGGGGAAGCCAGATTCACTTCACCACCGTGTCACTAACTTAACACCTGCAATGGTTCACTTAATAACAGTGGCAGGAAAGGTCGTAAAATGGGGCAAGATTCACTGAACACATTTTTCACGTAACAACACAAATGTAGGTCGTAAGTCGAGGGCTACCTAGATCAACATTGATTGCACCAGAACAGTAAGATTTTGGGTGAAAATGTGTTGGATTACCACTGTCCCAAGTCCAATCGTCTTTTTGAATCGACGTACCTGCTTGGAAATGAATTCAACCCTCCTGCTTCTTTTCTAAGTTTAAAAGAAAGGGGATCATGAAAACAAGAGTGGGCCTTTTTTGCTTTTTCTGCCTAAAATAATAATAATAATAAAGGCTTTTTTTCCCCAGACTAGAGCTAAACTTTATCCACCATCATCACTCAAGGCAGACAGTTGAGAGCAATACTGGAGCAAATAATTGTGCCTATCTATCAACAGCTTTTGTCCGTGAGTTACTGAGTCTTATACTAAAGTGGGCACCAAACAGCACTGGGAGTAGATTAAAGGCAAAAGATCTCTCTTCAGTTGCTTCCCTGCTTACCAGCTGTTATTTTCTATAGGAGGAGACAGGAGCTCCCACAATATCTATAAGAATAATATAGACAAACTCGCCTGCAGCAAACTCATTTTTCTCCTCTGCATGTCATAAAACAGTTTATTCTTCTCCTTTTAACATTAAACTTCCTTCTATCTTGTCATCTGGCCCTGACGTTAATTATGTTTGCACAGTATGTTAAGCATCTATAAATCTGAGAAAAACATTTCCCCACTACACAGAGAGAGAGAGAGAGAGACACACTTTGGGTTTTTGCTTGCCCTTTGCATTAAGAAAGAAGACCCCTTTGATCCTGAGACACCGCCGTGCGGAAGAAACAAATACATTTTATTAGCATCTGTAATGGTTCAGTCGGATCAAGAAGTGCCATTTTGGAAGGCTCAGATCGATCTGCAATAGTTAGAGAAGGAAAAAAAAATTGCATTTATGTGTAAAGTATGCGCACTTTCACGGAATGTGTAGATTATTTACAAATAGTCCTCGATTTACAGCCATTTGTTTAGTGTCCGCTCAAAGTTACAATGGCACAGAAAAAAGTGACTTAGGACTATTAGCATCATTGCATCAACCCCATGGTCACGTGATCGAAAATCAGGCATATGACAACTGGCATGTTGCAGTGTCCCAGGGTCATGTGATCTTCATTTGAAACCACCTCAACTGGCTTCTAACAAGCAAAATCAATGGGGGGAAGCCAGATTCACTTAACAACTGCATAATTCTTGCTTAACAACTATGGCAAAAAAAAAGTTGTGAAATAGGGCACAACTCAGTTAACAAATGTCTTGCTTAGCAATGGAAATTTTGGGCTCTATTGTGGTCGTACGTTGGGGACTCCCTGTACTTCTCAGCCATCTCTGCAGCTGTACCTACCTACCTACCTACTGGAAGATTTATTTATTTATTTATTTTACAAAAGTCAATTTTCCCTTCATATGAAGCTTGGTTCCTGTTCATCCACGTCAATATTCCTTTCTTGGCAGCATGATGGTGTCAGGCGCAAAGAATTGGTGCCTTTCTTAAGGTTACAGCTGAGAATATTTATTTAAGCCTATACACAAGAATCGGGTCAACTAAAGTTCAACACTAAATTGGCACCAGATAAGGGTCAATTCAGGAGGGGTCGGACTTGGAGTGCTTATGTCAACGTAATGATTCTAAGCTGATGATGTGCTTAACTCCACCACCACCGCCCAGCTCTGCTTGTTCTTCTCCTACAGATAGAAGTTATTGGGCAGGATCATCTTCCTGGCTATTTTTTCATCTTCACAGTCTAGCCCACAGCCCTGATAATCTCCCACTCAAATATTAATTAGGCGCAACATTTACATAGCTTTTTTGAAGTCAGCCAGGAAGCTTTTGCTGTAAGGAAGAATATTTTTAGCTTTCATCAAGGCAGCTGATGTACTGAGTAAAGAAGATGACCTTGGCAGAGATAGATCAGATCTGTTACCAAAGTGATGAGGAGAAAAACATAGCTTGAGTCCAAAACAATCGGGAAATATGCAGAAGCAGCTCAGATACCTCCCTAACTCAGTTGGGTGTAAGAAAGGGAGGACGTGCAGAACAATCAGATTTGAAAGATTCTGTTATTGTATGCCATCTCAGTAAAGTATGTCAACAAAATATCCACAATCTTTTGAAGAGACTGGACAGCCACTTGTCTGAAAGGGTACAGGTTCTCCTGCTTGACTAAAAGACCTCCAAGGTCCCTTACAGCTCTATTCTAGTTGATTTATTGAGTTGGCCAATTCTTTGGAACCTCCCCAGATAAGAAGAGGATGGGGTATCACCCACATGTGCTCCAGACAATTGATTATTGCGAGGAGCCTTCACGACAGCGGTCTTTGGTAGGTTTCAATACTAGGAGAAGAAATTAGCCATCTTGTTTACAACAAAAACAGTCTTTTAAAGGTCACTAAGCCTCACTTTCTAATTAGATTCAGAAGTTGTCTATTGTCTTTTCCTAAGCCAAGCACACACAAATACACAAAAAGGCAGTTTGCACACTTTACTACACAAGGTTTGCAAATGCACTCACTTACAGTTTAGAGACAAATTCCCCCCCCCATCTCAAAGTTCAGCAAGCTTAAGTTATAGAGTTCCAAAATCAAAACAGCACTCAGATCTTGTAGAAAGTATGTCAGCTGGTCTGCTTTCAAAGTCAGAGTTGTGAGGTTCAAGAGTCAAGGGGCACAGAGAATGAAAGTTAATGAGTGGTTGTCGTCAACAGAGGACTTGATCTTGTTTCTGTAGTTTAATAGAAGCAGTCCTAGTATACAGTATCTCTTTTAGTGGGGCAGTCTCATGTTGGTCTATCTTTGCAGCCTGATGACCACTTGCATTAGAAAGGAAAAGTAATTCCATACCTTCTTCATTGGAAACTGACCCCATCCACTCTGGCTGATCAGACAGTACTCTATTTAATGGCTCTGAAGCTGATTGCTCTTTGTCTGCTGGCAATTCTGGAGCTGGCTGCTTCCTATGATTCCAAATCTGAGCTCACTACGACACCTACTAACCATCTTAAAGCTATTAGAGATCTTCAGAACAACAAGCTTAAAAAGTCACCGGGTAAGTTTAGCTTCAACTCTGAACAAAAGAAAACAATAATTTCAAGCTGAAGAACTTAAAGAATTTAAAATAAACAGAAAACAGCTAGATAAGATTTTGGCATAAGAAAGTTATAAATGGATTAAGGATCCAATTAAATTTGGAATACTGACTTTTACTATAAGTTTTGAATTATGTATAAAAAAATAAATAGCTTCCTGTGGGAACCAAAATTATTTTGGCTACATTGGCTCATAACAAAGAAACAGTTTCATTCTACCACTTTTTAGGTTAACGATTGTCAGAAAAGCTCTCAGCTAAATAAAGACCTCAAGCAATATATGTATGCAAAACAGTCTTGTTACCTACGGCAACACCTGCGGCCGGCGTCAACTTCCCTCCGTCCAGTGCGCTCCCACAGAGAGGGCCTCCTCAGGGTGCCGCCGATCAAAGAATGCCGATTGGTGACCCTCAGGGGGAGAGCGTTCTCTGTGGGCGCGCCAGACCTTTGGAACCGATTACCGGTTGAGCTCCGGATGGCCCCCGACCTTCGCTCCTTCCGGCGCGATCTCAAAACATTTTTTTTCGAACAAGCTGGCCTGGTCTGACGGGATGGGGTTGGGTTTTTAAAACTAGTTTTAACTTTAATATGTATTGATTTTATGGGCATGATGTTTAATGGCTTTTTAATTTTTGTATTCGATTTTTATTGTGTATTGCCCTGTTCACTGCCCTGAGTCCTTCGGGAGAAGGGCGGTATAGAAATCAAATTATTAAATTAAATTAAATTAAATTAAATTTAAAATTAAATTAAATTGTCAAGGGTGGGAGCCTCTATGGAATTCAGTGGAACAGAATTGCACCATCCCTGAGCTATCTCTTGCCTTCAGGTGAATCGCCCCCCCCCCCAATCTGGCACTCGCCGGATGCTGCATCTAAAAAGCAGAACATTCTAGAAGGTGATCTTACATAATAGCATCTCCTTGGGTGGGGAGGGGGGGGAGATAGTTTTAAAGTTTACTAGAAGTATTTTTAATAAAATAATAAGAACAATAACAATAACATGAAACTCATAAATATCCAGGAAAAGAGGATGGGCTCTGAATACAGGTAGTCCTCAACTTACAGCAATTCATTTGGTAACCGTTCAAAATTACAACAGCACTGAAAAATGTGACTTGACTGTTTTCCATAGTTATGACCTTTGCAGCATCCCCATGATCATGTGATCAAAATTCAGATGCAACTGGTTCATATTTATGACTTTTATTGTGTCCCCGGATCATGTGGTCATCTTTTGCAATCTTTTGACAAGCAAAGTCAAAAGGTTCACTTAACAACCGGATTACTAACTTATCAACTGCAGTGATTCATTTAATAACTGTGGTAAGAAAAGTTGTAAAATGGGGTAAAACTCACTTAACAAATGTCTCACTTAACAACAGAAATTTTGGGTTCAGCTGTGGTCATAAGTCGAGGACTACCTGTACTTTTATTGTGTAATTTTTTTTAAAAAAAACCAAACGTTAGAAAGGTTATTTGTCACATATATGCTTTTTTGGGGGTGGGTGTCTTGTTCTTCCATCTTCTTTAGATCAGGTGGAAAGCATTGCATTTATCAGGAATTGTTTAGAAATCAGTCCATTGGGGCTAATGTAGCTTTAATTGGAAAGTTTTTTTGTCCAATTGCAAACTTCAGAGAGAGAAAAAAACCTGAAGCAACTTTTTTTTGTTTTGCTAAGTTCGCAGTGAACATTTTAAACTCTTTAGTCAGATTTTAAGAATTAAAATTTTAAAGTTGCATCTTTAGACAGCTTTCTTTTTCTTGCTTTAGTCTTTTATTATTTTATAATCTTCTTTCTATTTTTCCTTCTATGTTTCTGTAGTTTTTAAAATCTCAGTTAAAATCTTCTTTTAATAAAATTTATTTAGAAAAATTAAAACACCTAAGTTATACAGAGGATAGAAAGATATGACGCTTCAGTTTTAATCACATCCCTCATATTGATTTCTTTTTTAAATGATACAGACTGCCTATAGCAACTTTCACTTATGAGTTAAGTGCAGATTAACAGAATAACAGAATAACAGAGTTGTAAGGGACCTTGGAGATCTCCTACCTAGTCCAACCCCCCCCCCACCCAAACAGGAGACCATATACCATTTTAGACAAATGGTTGTCCAATTTCTTCTTAAAAACTTCCAGTGTTGGAGCACCCACAAATTCTGTAGGCAAGCCATTCCACTGGTTTATTGTCAGGAAATTCCTCCTTGATTTCTCCTTAGTTCCAGGTTGCTTCTCTCCTTGATTAGTTTCCATCCATTGCTTCTTGTTTTGCCTTCTGGTCCTTTGAAAAATAAGTTGACCCCATCTTTTTCGTGGCAGCCCCTCAAATATTGGAACACTGCTATCGTGTCACCCCCTAGTCCTTCTTTTCACTAGACATACTCAATCCCTGCAACTGTTCTTCATATCTTGTAGCCTCCAGCTTCCTAATCATCTTTGTTGCTCTTCTCTGCATCCTTTCCAGAGTCTCTACATCTTTTTTATAATATGGTGACCAAAACTGGATGCAGTCTTCTAGGTGTGGCTTTTACTAAGGTTTTATGAAGTGCAACTAATACCTCATGTAATCTTGATTCTATCCCTCTGTTAATGTTACCTAGGATTGCATTAGCTGAAGATTACGTCTTCAGAATTACACTCCAATGCACTCCTGTGGGAATTCCATGTTTTCTTTTACACCTTTCATTTATCTGCTATGTGTGACCTAAATCAGTGACCTGAAATTATACATTTTAGCACTGTTAGTAATTAGAGGGAAATAGCCTGGGAGGAAAAAAAAGGAAGGAGAATATTAATAATATTAATAATAATCTCCTTCCAGTCTAACACAGTCTTTGAATTAATTTTGTATTGAAAGTGTAAGACTGGAAGAGAGGAAAGAAACTTTTTAGCACACAAATAGGAGATGGAATTCACACTTTGTGTGTTATGCCAGTGGTCTCCAACTTTTCTGGCTTTGTGTGGAATGGTTCTGAGTGAGTGGCAGGTGAGTGCGCACACGCAGCTGCATTTCCGCAAGCAGCAGGCACACACACCTGCCACTCACACAAATGGAGCTGCACATGTGCATTTGCCCCCCCCCTACTGAGCATGCAAATGGAGCTATGTGCACACATGCAGTTGCCTGCCTCTTCCACGGCCCGATTCTGAATTCAGTAGTGGGCCGTGATCTGGGGATTAGGGACCCTGTGTTACACAACACAACATTTTTCTTTATTTTTTTTTAGCTTAGAATGCTATGTGAACTAGGGAAGCAGTCTACTCAATATCCCTCAGCTAACTAAACAATGACTTTGTTATAAAGTGTGTAGCCAGGAGACAGTTTGGCTTTGAACCATAATAGGAAAGTATCAATGAGACTTTAGTTGATTTGACTCATGTATGTCCATTGATTTCAACTGATTATTACCAGGAAAGACCAATCCAGGAAGAAAAGAAAATGAATTGTTAAGAATGAACGGCCTCCATTCTCCTATTCAGGCTGAGCGTAGCTCACAAATGTTTGTAACAATGCCAGCCCCTTTTGAATTATCCGTAGGTGGCTTACAACCAATTATATAAACTGGTACAAGATGATAATGTTTGACAGCAGAAGTATTATGGAGAGAATAAGATATACTTTATCTTGAATGAAGGTATTAGTGAAAAACAGATTAAAACTTACGTGGAGATCTGTAACAATAACTAGGCTAATTCTATTGTCTTTCTCCCAAATTATTTTATTAGCTGCAACCAGTGCGTTTTTGTAAAAGAAAAAGGTGCTGGAACTCACACATGTCATACAACCCACCTTGCCTACCCTACAAGGTTCCATCCAAAAAAGGTGCCGGAACTCCGTTCTGTGCGTTCTATGAGAAAAAAAAAGCCCTGGCTGCAACATATTCCTTCTAACGACAGACAAACCCTGATTCTATTGCCTTCAAATAAAAAATCCTTTATAGGATCATTGCAAGAGTTCCCATCATTTTTGGGGGGGGGGGAGGGGTGTCTTACCTCGATTTAAGTCCCTCCGGTTTGTCACCATGATCTCATTTGGGCCAATCAGCTCAGGAAACCCCATTTACCTCATCACAACCTCTTTGCTGTCATAGCAACAGGTGGCTTCTTTCTGATCATATTTGGCTCTTTTGCATAATGCAAAGGCCCCTGCTTGCTTTTTAGATAATTACTCTTTCCCCCCTGCGAGCCTACTTGAATACATTAGTAAAACAAGTATGCGAAATTTGTTTATCCCAAGACAATCAATTGAAAATTACCTGCAAACGTAATTCTCATTAGGGTACAGGCGGTGAATGGTGTGCCATATGGTGAATGAGAAGTGGCGAGAAGCAATAAAACCTTTGCTAGACCACACAACAGGTTGCTAAGTTTATCATATTTTTTTCCATCTGGAAATTTAAATAGTCAGTTTTTCTAAAAGGAAAAAAAGTGGTTTTTATTTTATTTTTTTGTTAATAAAAAAATAAACATAGAAGGAAGGCCTTGTCAAGCTGCAAATCCGAACTGAGATGTTGGGAAGCAGGCAAAGTCACATGAAGGAACTCAGGTTTTAGAAATAATTATCTTTTCTATGGAACCCACAGTTATTGAGCACCCAGGAGAGGGGGACAGAGATAGAACAGTGAAGCAAGAAAGAAAAGATGGTGGGGGTCACATCGCTTCAATGAGGGATCAGTCATTCCAACTGAGGGAAGTGGATATATCTGGTCCAGGGGTAGGCAACCTTGGCTCTTTTATGACTCATGGACCTCAACTCCCAGAATTCCTGAGCCAGCCTGGCTCAGGAATTCTGGGAGTTGAAGTCCATGAGTCATAAAAGAGCCAAGGTTGCCTACCCCTGGTCTAGTCTAACAAAGAGAAAAACTAGGGATGATATGATAACAGTTTTCCAGAGAAGAGGGGGTCCACCTATTCTCCAAAACACCTGAAGGCAGGACATGAAATACTGGGTGGAACCTTATTAAAGAGAGATCCAGCCTAGAACTAAGTAGAAATTTCCTGACAGTGAGAACAATTAACCAGTGGAATGACTTTCCTTCAGAAATTGTAGGGGCTCCATCACTAGAGGTTTTCAAAGAGAGACTGGACAACCATTTCTCCAGAATGGTATATGGTCTCCTGCTTGAGCAGGGGCTTATACTAGAAGATTCCATGATCCCTTCCCACCCTATTATCATATGTTTTTTTTAATCTTTGAGTATTATGCAATGTAGGACTGATCTCCTTGGCAGTGAGCTGAAGATTATTCTGCTATAATGGACAAATAAGAAAGGAAAGGAATAAAAATGGAAATTCACCACCTGCAACTTCTTAATTCTATTTATTTACGTAGTTGATGTCTTTTCATCTGATGAGCTCTAAAGGCAAATTCAGAACCTGTAAAATAGGAAAACTCCACCTTCCAACTCACTGGGAAAGGAGATGTGCTATTTTGTGATGGCCATCACGGGCCCTAGAAGTCCCACTGAGGGAAACCTAGACTGGGCCACTTCGAACTCTACAGGAAGCAGTAATTCAGGAATGGATCCGTTCCCAACTCAAGGGGGCTAGTTGGGGGCAAATGGATTCTAGATCTGCAGTCTTTACTCCAGTCCCCTCAACAAGAAATCTCATTCTTGTGGTAGCACTCACATGCTCTGTAATGTTCTCCTCACAAAAATAAAATATGCATGCTGATTCTGTTGCAGTTCATGCATAACTGGAAATGCTTAAGGAAGCTTTCCTATATTAATTTAGGACTGTTATTGGATTTCTGTGGTTCTATTTATTTATCCCATGAGCTCATATTGAAGTAGCTACCTATTAGGATATGTTCACAATGGAGAATGTAAAATTTATAATAAGTAAATAAGACCAGCAAACAAATCTCTGTTGATTTTTTTAATAAGTCAAATTCATTTACAGAATAACATGCAAATACATTTTGATTATTTATATCGCAATGTTTATATAAAATCCAAAATGTTTAATTGAGGGACAATAAAATACAAGAACCTCTAGAACCTCCAGTCTAGAACTAAAGAGAAATTACCTGACAATGAGAACAGAAATTATGGGTGCTCCATTACTGGAGATTTTCAAGAAGAGATTGGACAACTATTACCCAGAATGGTTGAACAGGGGATTGGACTAGAAGACTTCCAACCTCGGATGGCTTTGTGCCCAAAGCAGGATTAGAACTCACCGTCTCCTGGTTTTTAGCTTGGTACCTTAACCACTACAGGCAGTCCTTGACTTATGACCAGACACTTAGTGACCATTTGAAGTTTTGATGGACCTCCCTGAGGGTACTTATGACTCAGTTCCAAAGTTCTGTTGGTATCCCCCCAGATCATATGACTGCATTTTGGTTGCTCAACAACTGGTCCGCATTTATGACCGAGATGTGTTTGGATTTTCCAGGTTTACGGAGGGAAATATGTTTGTGAAATATGCTTATGGAAAAATCCATTTAGATATATAGATAGATAGATAGATAGATAGATAGATAGATAGATAGATAGATAGATAGATAGATAGATAGATAGATACAAAATATGACTATCCATTCCCACCCACCCTTAACTTCAAAACCGATTGTACTCTGCAAGTTATCACAAAGCCTTATGCTACATAAAAGGCTAAGCGACTCCTGTATTTTCAGGGCGAAAATGATCTGAGTGCCTCTTAAGTAGAAAAAAAGGAGCTGAAAAAGACTCTTAAACAGGTAAACAAACAAATAAAATATGGATTATCTTATAATCTCATCTCTGCTCTCCACTAAAGTGACTTACTACAATTTCTTTCTGGTTATGTTACTGTAAAAGTTATGTCCATAAATTTCTGCCTGATGAAAGCATCCCATAATATTTTTATGAGGCACATGGAGTGCACTTAAGCTTTCCATGCATACCTTACTTGTTTAATAAACCATTAAAACCAAGGACTTTTTGAGGCCCTGAGACACCCAGAGGCAGAATGTTAATTTAAGAGTCCCAAATTTCTTCTGATTGCAGTGCTAGGTCAATGACAGTCCAGATATGGTAGACCTATGCAAAGCCCCCTTGCAATGACTAAAGGTTGTGAGTCATATTCCAAAATGCTGGGAAAATATACTTGTCCACTTTGGTTTATCAGTTCTTTGTGGTTTCCACCACAAGGTCTGTTAGAGCCCTACCAGAACATGGTAAGTATTGAGTTTAGGAGCGTCTAAAAAAAAAGGCAATGCAATCCTAGGCTTCATCAACAGAAGAATAGTAACAAGACCACATGAAACATTAATGTCCTACCTATATACTGTTTTAGTAAGACCACATTTGGAATACCGTGTCCCATTTGAGCAATACAATAGAAACTTATACCGAGAACTTAGAAGAAGTACAGAGAAGATCAACAAGGAGGATTACAGAGCAAGAGGCTAAAACATACGATGAACAGTTGGGGGAACTGGGTATGTCTAGTCCAGGGGTAGGCAACCTTGGCTCTTTTATGACTTGTGGGCTTCAATACCCAGAATTCCTGAACCAGCCATGCTGACTCAGGAATTCTGGCAGTTGAAGTCCACAAGTCCTAAAAGAGCCAAGGTTTCCTACCCCTGGTCTAGTCTAATGAAGAGAAAGATTAGGGGTGACATGATAGAAGTCTTCCAATATTTGAGGGGCTGTCACAAAGACAAGGGGGACAACCTATTCTCCTAAGCACCTGAGAGTAAGAGAAGTAATATGCCAAAGAGAGACCCAACCTAGAACCAAGAAGAAATTTCATAACAGGGAGAACAATTAATCAGTAGAAGGGCTGGCCTCCAGAGGTTGTGATTGCTCCATCACTGGAGGTTTTCAAGAAGAGTGGGCAGCCATTTTTATGAAATGGTATAAGCTATGCTTGAGCAGGGGGTGGACTAGAAGACCTCCAAGGTCCCTAGCAATCTTATTATTCTATATTCTATGTTCTGAATACTTTTAGCTCTGGACACTCCAATTTTGGGGCACTTCTCCACAAAAACGAACATCTGATGTATATAGTGTAGCATCCATATTCACCCATTTTACCACCCTAAGAACTTTAGAGACTGGAGTTCTAAGTGTCCAAGATTATACAGTTGGTTGATTTCTGCACCAGGTTCTCTATTCAATAACATATACAGGTAGTCCTTGACTTATGGCTACCACTGAGCCCAGAACTTACATTGCTAAGCGAAAAATTTGTTAAGTGAGTTTTCACCCGTTTTATGACGTTTCCTGCCACATTTCTTAAGTGAATCACTACAGTTGTTAAATTAGTAACACAGGTTGTTAAGTGAATCCGGTTCCACTACTGACTTTGACTGTTAGAAGGTCACAAAAGATGGTCACATGACCCCGGGATGCTGCAACCGTCATAAATATGAACCAGTTATCAAGCATTCAAATGTAAATCACGTGACCATGGGGATGCTACAATGGTTATGAGTGTGAAAAATGGTCATAAGTCACTATTTTCAGTGTCCTTGTAACTTTGAATGATCACTAAATGAACTGTTGTCTGTAAGTCAAGGACTACCTGTAGTATAAATCTCTGAAGATCTATATTTTTGTGCACAGTATGTTTTACAGCCGTCATTTTTATGGATCTAATGATAATATTAAAAAAAATTGGGCATGTGTTTCTTGTGTATGTATGTCATTGTTGCTTTTTGTTTTTATCTGCTTGGTTTGTTTGTATTGGAATATTATTATTATTATTATTATTATTATTAATAAAAATAAAAATAACAACAACAACAACAACAACAACAACAACAACAATAATAATAATAATAATAATAATAATAATAATAATAATAATAATAATAATAATAATAATATAAACAGCTTTTTATTTATTTTAATAAAATATTCATACTGTCACTTCAAGGTAGTTTACCTTGCTGTTATTTAAAGAGAAATAGAAAAATTATCTCAAAATAACCTATCAAGAACAGCACTTAACATCACCACCCTGCAGCATTATCTGTTCAAAAATATGAGATAATCAAAATAAAATCTTATATAAAAATATGGGTTTGGCGCTGATAGCTTTGACTAGCAAACAATCTAGCAAAGTAAAAAAAAATAGAAATAATGGTGTTCAAAGCCCTTCATGGCAGGGGTCCGGAGTACCTGAGGGAACACCTGCTGCCGGCATCAAGCTCCCTGCGCCCTGTGCGTTCCCACAGAGAGGGCCTCCTCAGGGTGCCACCGATCAGAGAATGTCGATTGGTGGCCCCCAGGGGGAGATCCTTCTCTATGGAATCAGTTACCGGTAGAGCTCCGGATGGCGCCCGATCTTCGCTCCTTTCGTCGCGATCTCAAGACGTTTTTGTTTGTACAAGCCGGCCTAGCCTGATGGGGGATTGGTGGGGTTTTTTATTTTTGTATTCTTAATATTATCTTTGGGGTTTTATAATTGTAATATATCAATTGTTTTAAAATCGGGCAATTATTTAATTTCTTTTTAATATTTGTAATTTTGTATTTTATTCTTGCCCTGTGAACCGCCCTGAGTCCTCAGGGAGAAGGGCGGTATAGAAATATTATTAAATTAAATTAAATTAAAAACCTCCAGTGTTGGAGCATTCACCACCTCTGGAGGCAAGTTGTTCCACTGATTAATTGTTCTAACTGTCAGGAAGTTTCTCCTTAGTTCTAGGTTGCTTCTCTCCTTGACTAGTTTCCATCCGTTGCTTCTTGTCCTGCTTTCAGGTGCTTTGGAGAATAGCTTGGCTCCCTCTTCTTTGTGGCAGCCCCTGAGATATTGGAACACTGCTACCATCTCACCCCTCACCCTTCTCTTCGTTAAACTACACATACCCAATTCCAGCAACCGTTCCCTATATGCTTTAGCCTCCAGCCCCCTTCTGATATACAGAAGCTACTATGGCCTTTTTCTTTTAAAGGGTGGGAAATTGCAGATATTTGTAGTACCCCCAGTATAAACAGCTTTTTATTTATTTTAATAAAATATTCATACTGTCACTTCAAGGTAGTTTACCTTGCTGTTATTTAAAGAGAAATAGAAAAATTATCTCAAAATAACCTATCAAGAACAGCACTTAACATCACCACCCTGCAGCATTATCTGTTCAAAAATATGAGATAATCAAAATAAAATCTTATATAAAAATATGGGTTTGGCGCTGATAGCTTTGACTAGCAAACAATCTAGCAAAGTAAAAAAAATAGAAATAAGAAATTATCTTGCATATGATCTAAGGATATAGAGGAAGGTTGCAGGATTTGAAATTTAAAGACCAAAGGAGGTTTAAAGGAGGCTTAGACAAGTTGAAAATAATTTAACTTGATGCCTCAAAATAATATCTGAGGTCAGCCAGGTCTCAAGGAAGCCACTCCACACAGAGTTGGAAAGGATCTTGGAGGTCATCTAGTCCAACCCCCTGCTCAGGCAGGAAACCCTATACCATTTCAGACAAGTGGTTGTCCAATCTCTTCTTAAAAACCTCCAGTGTTGGTGTACCCACAACTTCTGGAGGCAGGTTGTTCCACTGATTAATTGTTCTCACTGTCAGGGAATTTCTCCTTAGTTCTAGGTTGCTTCTCTCCTTGACTAGTTTCCATCCGTTGCTTCTTGTCCTGCCTTCAGGTGCTTCGGAGAATGGCTTGACCACATCTTCTTGGTGGCAGCCCCTTAGATATTGGAACACTGCTATCTTGTCCTTCTTTTTCATTAAACTTTTTCATTAGACCTTGAGAATCCTTCCCATCATATGCTTCACTGAAAACCTGAGAAGATCAGATGCTCCAGTGGGTATTTTATGCATCAACGCCAACTCTACTATTGGGTAAAGTGAACTATTGTGACCAGTTACTAGAGCTGGTCATAGCCTTCATAAGGCCTTCTGAATCATTCTTGCTACTATATATTCATAGGAGTGGGCCCTAACCATTTTCCTACAGCAGTTGTGTCCAACCCACAATCCACAACCCAGAGGCTGCATGTTGCCCTGTACAGCTAGTAATGCAGCCCCACAGGATTGTAAACTTTAACATTATTGTGTGATTTATATACATTAACTTAAGTAACACCAGCTGCCTGCAATTAGTGCAGGTTCACATCCCACCAGGCTCAAGGTTGACTCAGCCTTCCATCCTTCCGAGGTAGGTAAAATGAGGACCCAGATTGTTGGGGGCAATTAAGCTGACTTTGTAATAATGCCGCTTGGGGTGTGTGTGAAAGCCCTAATAAGCAGGCATATACATAGAATGAAGGCTACTGCTAAGCTTGTAAGCCGCCCTGAGTCTTCGGAGAAGGGTGGGATATAAATGGAATTAAAATAAAAAAATAAAAAAACAAAAAAAAACTATATTCTATATTTTATATGAGGCCCAAGACAATTCCTTTTCACTCAATGTGGCCCAGGCAAGCCAAAAGGTTGCACACCCATGTCCTATAGTCTATTCCTCCAGCACTCTGCAACCTTTTTACTGTGATTTTATCTGTTCTTAGATAGCAGCATGGGAACAGTAGTTGTTCCATTTGTCAGTGCATTAGTTTATGTGAAAAACTCACCTAATGCCCTTTAAAACTTTCTCAAATGAATCTTTGGAAAGACAGGATCAGAACGTCTTGCAACAAGCAAACTCAATAATTCCCATGAACAACAGCAGCTTCCAGTGCAGTTTTTTTTAAAAAATACAACTCCCTATCACCCATTTTTGTACCCTTTTAAAAGCCAAGTACCTGAATTTCTGGATTTTTATATCTCCATCGGCTTAAGAGGGACTAGCGTTTAGATTTCCATGAAATGTTTGCCTCGGGCTGCGTGCCCTATCATGCTGGAACTGAGAGATCCCTTGAGATATTATAAATGTTCAGACACTTAAATTCCTAAAGCAAACATTGCTAACAAACATGGCAGCCCACACACCTGAAGGACACCAACGTTACAAGCTTCTAAACATGTCAAAAAGGTTTAAAGGAGGATCAGATTAATAGGCCCAGGTTTGAAACTTCACATATTTTCCCCTTTTTGCACTACCTTGAAAAAATAACTATTCAAAACTGGAGAAAGTTGGTTTTTTTGTTTTTTGTTGGGGTTTTTTTTTTGCAAGCAAGGAACTGAAAGTAAGTTAGCAAAGAATAAATCAGTGCTGTTCTATACATTATGATTTAAGTTTTATTGGATTTTCAGGTTTTTTTCTAAGTGCCAAATTTTTGGTACTTGATTTAAAACATATCAAGAGGCGTGCGGGTTAGATGGACAGGCTCATTGCAAAATAGATGAAGCAAGAAAATAAAAATATTTCCCCCATGAACCCAGGATGCACCCTGGGCTTCCTTTACAACAATTAAAAATGGAGGTTTTACCAGTTTTCTCTCTTGTAGAAATCAAATGCACAAATTAGACATATTTGGATTGTATTTCTTACAAATACTTTGATACAATAGTACACTAACCTGTACTTTATAACACCAATTTTGCAAGGTTTAAATATGCACTGTTTCATCTCTACCATGTTCAAGAATTTGAGGGAAATCATAACGATTCATTCTGGGGTGTCCAACCTTGGTAACTTTAAGACTTGTGGACTTTAATTCCTAGAATTCTCCAGCCGGCATGGAGTTGAAGTCCACAAGTTTTAAAGTTGCCAAGGTTGGATACCCCTGATTCAGATGCTCAACCATGAAAGTTTCATGGGTGATTTGAGAGCAATAATTATCTTTCAGCCCAGCCCACTTCACAGATTTGTTGAAAGAAAGAAAGAAAGAAAGAAAGAAAGAAAGAAAGAAAGAAAGAAAGAAAGAAAGAAAGAAAGAAAGAAAGAAAGAAATCAAAGATCATAGTGTTGGCAACATTGCCCTGAACTCCTAGAAGTGTCAGGAACAAATAACCAAGAGATTTGTTATTGCTACCTCTAATACAAGAATCTAGTCAACTAACAGTCAAAGCTAAATTGGCACTAGATAAGGGTCAAAATAATTCATGGAAGGCTGGACTTAAGTCTCTTGTGGCAATGCAATGACTCCAACTGATGACGCATTTAATTCCGCCTTCCAGTTCAGCCTGCTCTTCTACTACAAGAAGATTGGATGTAAATCTAAAAAAATAATAATTAAGTCTTTCTAGAGCCAACTCTTGACTTGGCCTCTAAAAGAACATGTGACATGTATACTAAGAAATGCTTTCAGTAAAAATGATAGCATGTAGAGGGCCATTTTATAATGTTTGGATTGCATTAGCGTCAGTGCTTAATTCTTGCCAAAACAAGGGCTGGATTTGATCCAACTGCTCAGTCAGCACACAGTCAACTTTCTGCATAGCTGTTGAAGGGATTGTCCCACAATAACCCTGCCTCAGCTCTGCTTTTCCTCCTGGAAACACAGCTTTGCAAAAAAAAAAAAAAAAGAACAACAGTTTCTTCGTTCTTATCCCATGTTCTCATTCCTGTCCAAGTCTAGAGGTGACCCCAAACATTTTAATGAGGGGGGGGAGAACAAAGCTGCACTTCTACTCTTCTATACAAAATGACTGGCCCTTCAGACCTTCCTAGATACTGCTAGTTTCCCCCCCAAAAGAGACAGCCTATTTTTATACAAAATAATAAACCCTGGATCTTTCACTGAGGCGTTTCACAAACAGCCATTCCTTAAAGAACATCAGGATTGGTGTCTATAGGTGAGACAGGAGTTGAATCCCCCTCGGATTAGCTGTCCCGGCTCGCCAACTGCTCTGCCTTGATTGGAAATCTGAGGCTCTACCTGAACTTTTCTACTAATTCAGTAATTACTGCTCTGCCTGAGATGGGGCCCTTTCCTGCAATTACTCAACAGGCGCTATCAGTCAAAAAGGTTAGCACCTGAATCTAAATTCTAATTAACACCTCAGGTAGGCTTCATTTTTTTTTCAATTAAAGCTTAATAGAACAGGAACTTTCCTTCGCATAAGATTTCACCTGTTGGCTAAGGTAAACACTTTAGAGCTAAGAGACAGCCTCATTTTGATCTTGAAATGTGGTAGCAATCAGCACAAAGGTCCCACAGTAAAACAGCCAGATAATTAACTACAGTCCAGATGGTTGTTGTTGTTGTTAGTTGCGACAATGTTCCTCCAGGCCTTCCTGTCCTCTACCATCTTCTGGAGTCCATTTAAGCTCACACCTACTGCTTCAGTGACTCCATCCAGCCACCTCATTCTCTGTCGTACCCTTCTTCTCTTGCCCTCAATCTTTCCCAGAATTAGGCTCTTCTCCAGTGAATCCTTCCTTCTCATTAGGTGGCCAAAGTATTTACCAGATGGTAAATACCTACAACTCACTTGGGGTTTCTGTTGCCCACTGGGATTTATGTTTCTTATGAATTGATTTTTTTTTCTACTTCATTCAAAACCTATTGGCCCTCAAGTGCTGGAAATGATAGAATTATCTAATAGATTCTGAGGGGGGAAAATCAGCTTTCTTGTTTAGATTATTGTTGTAAGGACCAACACAGTTTAGATGGCCAAAATGGCATCACTTCCATACAAAAGCATCTAAGCTGTTAGATGCAGATTTAAATTAACCCCAAAGATTATCAGACCATACAGAGAAAGGGAAAGCTTTCCCCTATCTGCTTGGGTCTGATTGAACAGGTGGTGCTTATCTTGGTTTTTTAGCTAAGGGAGCCCCTTGTTGTCCAAAGACATTTCCGTGGTTATGTGGCAGGCATAACCACACGCCAAGGCACACAGACTGCTGTAACCTTCCCACCAAATGGTACCTATTTATCTACTCGCATTTGCATGCTCTTGTACTGCTCGGTGGGCAGGAGCTGGGTGAAGTAATAGGAGCTCACCCTGTTGCACGACGTTTGAGTCTCAGACCTGCACCATCAGATTTCCAGCTGGCAAGCTCAGCATCCTTAACTGTTGAGCCAGCATGACCCCTTTTATTGGGCCATGTATGCAGTGGTGGGATCCAGCTGGTTCACACCACTCTGGCAGAGCCGGTCACTAATTTTTTGTTGCCCAGGCCCAGAACGGACTTCCGGAAGCGGCATCCACACAGAGAACCGATTGTTTACCTATTTGAATCCCACCACTGCCTGTTTGTACCTATATGTATGTATATATAAGTAGACCTCCACTTGCAGCCACAACTGAGCCCAGAATTTATGTTACTAAGTACAAAGTTTGTTAAGTGACGTTTGCTCCGTTTGATGACTTTTCTTGCCATGTCTGTGAATCGCTGCAGTTGTTAACGTAGTAACGTGGTTGTTAAGTGAGTCTGGCTTCCGCACTGATTTTGCTCATCAGAAGGTGGCAAAGGGGGATCACATGACTCCTGGACACTGCAATGGTCATAAATATGAACCAGTTGTCAAGCATCCAAAGGTAAATCACGTGACCATGGGGACGCTGCAATGGTCGTAAATGTGAAACATGGTCATAAGTCACTTTTTCAGTGCCATTGTGACTTCGAATGGTCATTAAATGAAGTGCTGTAAGTCGAGGACTACCTGTATACATATACATACACACACACACACACACACACACACAAGAATAGAATAGAATAGAATAGAATAGAATAGAATAGAATAGAATAGAATAGAATAGAATAGAATAGAATAGAATAGAATAGAATAGAATAGAATAGAATAGAATAGAATAGAATAGAATAGAATAGAATAAGAGAGTTGGAAGGGACCTTGGAGGTTGTCTAGTCCAACCCCATGCTCAGGCAAGAAACCCTATACCATTTGTCAGAAATGTTATAGGGTTTCCTGCCTGAGCAGGGGGTTGGACTAGAAGACCTCCAAGGTCCCTTCCAACTCTGTTATTCCATTCTATTCCATTCCATTCCATTCAGAGCCTTCAGAAGGAAACAAAATATGGGAAACTCTTGGAATAGACACACACACACACACACACACACACACACACACACACAAACTCCTGCTTTAAATCCTTGGACTGAAAAGCTGAGAAGGGAGAGATGCATTTTCAGATGTGCACGGGTTTGTTAATGAAACTTTACAACAAAGAGAGAGGACTAGTACTGCTGGGAATGCTTCGTGTCTGGACTACCTCACACAGTTGACATGTACAGGAATTAAATGTGAGTGTTTTGTCTCTCCCAACTCCCCCTCGCCCCCCAGAAAGCAGGCTTTGCAAAAAAGACTTTCCTGCTCTTACCCAGGGCAGCCATACAGGTTGCATTCATACAACCATGCATTTAGCGATCATTCAAAGTTACAACAGCACTGGAAAAAGTGACTTGTTATGACTGTTTTTCACACTTAGGCCCCTTGAAGCATTCCCTGTGGCCACGTGATCAAAATTTTGATGCTTGGCAACTGGCATGTATTTGATGATGGTTGCAGTGTTCCCCCGGGGTCATGTGATCCCCTTTTGCGATGGGAAAAAAATCAATGGGGAAGCCAGATTCACTTAACAACCATGTTACTAATTTAAGAAGTGCAGTGATTCACTTAATGACTATGGCAAAAAACCTCACTTAACAACTACCTCAATTAGCAACAGGAGCGCTAGGCTTCATTGTGGTCATAAGTTGAGGACTTCTGGTATATTATCTTAATGCTATAATATCTCCACCTAAATCGATAAGCAACATCTCCAAATGGCTTTATGTAGATCTTGCACCAAAATCTCTTGTTTTGTTTTTTCTTGTGGTGGTGGGAGCTTTTTGTAATAGGCTCAAATTTATCTCTGAAGTTTCTGCTTTTTCTCCCAGGTAACCAAGATCAGGATAGGACAGCACAGCAGTGGACAGGTGTCTGCACTAAGATTTAATGGCTGGGTGAAGCCATTTCTTTGTTAGGAGGCAGAATCCAATTGTTTTGACATTTCATTGTTTCATTTTAATTAGGCTGTTGGAAAGAGATTTTATATTTGAACTGTTTGGGGTTGGGATGCCATGGTACCAAAGAGAAAGCGAGAAGTTTAATTGACAGGTCCTATACTTTGCATAACATCTAAAGGAAACCAGCTTTCAAGTGGATTTTCAGAGCAATTTTTTTTAAAGGGTTGCAGAATAATGAAGCAGAACGATAAAGGTAGCGTAAACCATCCCCGGAGAGCTGATACACCAGCAAGTAAGGATCAGATTTAAACTCACTTAGCAGTAATTGTTAAGAAACAGAAGAGATCCGTTTAGGAACCGCGAGTCAAAAGTTACTGTCTTGTTGCCACAGACCAGCTAAAAGGCTTTTCCTTCCGAAAGATTAAAACTTCAAAGAATTGAAAATAAGAGACGCAAGAGGTGGTCATCTGTTTTGGCATGATAGGGTTTGATTTCTTTTTTTTCTAAAAACAACTATCTTCTTCTCCTTGCCACCAGCCTATCCTGCTTCCGCCTATTTCGGTGGGGTGTGTGTGTGGGGGGGTAAGCTTCCTTCATTTTGCATCCACTTCAAGGCAAATAGGAATTTATGTTCTGTGGCAGCAATGGAAAATAAATTATTTAGAGTAAGAAAGTTCTTTTCGAAGAAAAGAGGGAGGGAGACAGGGAAGAAAGGCAGAAAGACAGCCCAATACAAACAGGCTTCTGTGGGGTGTGATAAAAAGTTCAAAGTGTTGCCCCCCCCCCTGTGTTGCGATTGTTGCATGACGTAATGGAGGTGGGAATGACCTTGATAAACAGGAGGACTAGACGATGATCAAACAAGTAACCGCTGAGTCCTCCGAAGGAATGGGGGTATGGCAAAGTCTCAGAAGAGACAACCCAACCCAGTTTCAGAATAACAGAGTTGGAAGGGAGCCCGGAGGTCTTCTAGTCCAACCCCCTGCTTGGGCAGTAAACCCTAGACCATTTCAGACAAATGGTTGTCCAATCTCTTCTTTAAAAACCCCAGTGTTGGGGCACTCACAACTTCTGAAAGCAACTCATTCCACTGTTCTCACTGTCAGGAAATTCCTCCTTAGTTCTAGGTTGCTTCTCTCCTTGATCAGTTTCCATCCGTTGCTTCTTGTCCTGCTTTCAGGTGCTTTGGAGAATAGCTTGACTCCCTCTTCTTTGTGGCAGCCCCTGAGATATTGGAACACTGCTATCATGTCACCCCTAGTCCTTCTTTTCATTAAACGAGACATATCCAATTCCAGCAACCGTTCTTTGTATGTTTTAACCTCTTGCCCTTTAATCATCCTTGTTGCTCTTCTCTGCACTCTTTCTAGAGTCTCAACATCTTTTTTACACCGTGGTGACCAAAACTGGATGCAGTATTCCAAGTGTGGCCTTACCAAAGCATTATAAAGTGGTATTAACACTTCCCGTGATCTTGATTCTATCACTCTGTTGTTGCAGCCTGGAAGTGTGTTGGCTTTTTTGACAGCTGTAGCACACTGCTGGCTCGTATTTAAGTCACTGTCCACTAGGACTTAAATTTCTTGGGCTGTAAAGGCCTAGGGAGAGAGGGAAATAACAATAGCAATAGCACTTAAACTTATATACCGCTTCATAGTGCTTTACAACCTTCTCTAAGCAGCATATTGCCCCCAACTATATAGGTCCTCATTTTACTGACCTCAGAAGGATGAAAGGCTGAGTCAATCTTGAGCTGGTGAGAATCAAACTGCTGGGATGAGCAGTGAGTTAACCTGCAGTATTGCATTCTAACCACCATGCCGCCACGGCTCTCTTTCAGACATGCAAGATTGATGTCAGCCTTGCATGATAGTCCAAAAGAGAAGCACATCAAGAAATTCTAACTTTGTACTTTCTTTATTCGTGTCCGAAGCACCTACAAATTATAAACATAATATAACACTCAATTCTAAACAAGTAAAATAAGTATGAAATAGACCACAGAAATATAGCACGTGTAAAAATATTAAGAATAAATAGAAAAAAAACTTAAATGATATTGGCCCGTTATTGGCCTCATTGACAACATTTTCTCTCACCAGGTCCTCCTCCATACATGGTGAAGGACCTCATATGCATCATAACATGTGTGAGATGAATTGCTCTTCTCCACATTCACACAGAGTATCTTCTATAGGGAAGCCACACGTTCCTTAGGTTGCACTTTATACTAAGATGACATTAACAGAAGCTTGCAAATCAGGAAGTATAGTCCTCAGCCTACGACAACAATGGAGCCCCAAAATCTGTTTTTATCCATTTTATGACCTTTCTTGCTACAGTTGTTAAGTGAATCACTGCCATTGTTAAGTTGGTGACACAACTGTTCAGTGAATCTGGCGTCCCCGTTGACTTTGCTTGTCTGAAAAACACAATAGGTGTTCACATGACCCTGGGACACTGCAACCGTCATAAATACGAGTCTGTTGCCAAGTACCTGAATTTTGAACCCATGCCCTTAGGGATGCTACAATGGTTGTAAGTTTGAAAAATGGTCATAAATCACTTTTTTCCATGCCACTGTAATTTCAGAAGGTCACTAAATGAACTATTGCAAGTCGAGGACTATCTATAGATCTCTCTCCCTTCAACTTTTCAATCCAAGAAACTAAGAAGGGTCCCTTTGGAGATATTTGCCATGCCCCTATTCTTTTTGAGAGTCCAGGTGCCTCTTATCCTGCCATTGTACAGTCTGCAGTCCTTCCTCCTGCCTCCTAAATACATTGCTAATAAACATACGCATATTAAAAAGAGGGCGGAGCTTGGATGGGACCGTGGGGGCTGCCATCTTGACTTCTTTCACCATACTCTCCAGACACCTCTGATCATTTGGACTTATGTAATACCAAGAGCAACCACATCTTACCCTCATTTGCAAGAAAGATAGCCCTGTATTTCAAAAATTGTGACTGAACCCAAACATCTCACCTGGATTTTATAACAGCAGCCCTGCAGAAAAAGACAAGCCACCACACAAAGGCTGGGGAGAAGGACAGAGGCCCTGACTTTGTAAAAGCAGTTATATTACATGACCTTGAATGACTCTCTCCAAGTGCAATGGCTTCTTAAAATGCCTTCCTGGCAAAACCAATAATGACATGCAAGTCTCCTTGAACTCCTAGAACCAAGTTGCTTGTTTTCTACTCCAATGGGCAATGCCACGAAGGAGCATTAATTGATTTGGTCGATACTTTTCCCAAACAAAGTTCGGCCTCCCCTGTTTGTTTGCGTGTTTTGCATTTTCTTTTCCCTGGTTTTTTAACACAAGCTGTGAAAAATACCCCAGGTTTTCCTTTCAGAACACTGGGATTCTTTAGCAGATGAACCCACACAGAAAGCTTTGCCTGCTGGCACAAACTTTGAAAACTATTGGTCCGAGGGATAATAGGATCTGGTTAGTGAAACCCATTGTTCAAAGTCATGTTTAGCTGAGAAATTTAGAGAATGACCTAAGCTGGCTCAATATCCTACGCAGCTCCTTCTATTCCGATAATTCTAGATAATCCATTCCCTCCATGGGTTCCTGGCTAAGAGAAACTCATCAAATTTACATTTGGTGGCATTCAGCAGATGAGATGAAACTGCATTTAATATCAAGTGGTGTTTTCCAGATGACATTAATGAAAACCTGATAGGATACAGCTGTTCTCAGCAAGAGATTTTTTTTTCCCTATATGACACCTGCGGGAATCAAGCAACAGCAATAGGGCAGTTGGCCTAGAAGACCTCAACCTGCGGATAAAATAGCCCATTCAAAAGTCAAATATGAATTTTACATTTTGCCTCCAAAGCTTGGTAAGCTTTTAGCGCCACACGTGGATTCTGCACTAAGTGACCTTGGACCGATGTGATTTTGTGACAGTGTTCAAGAGCTGAGACCATCTTTATTTCAACATCAGCTAGATGTATTTGGAAGGGACCTTGGAGGGCTTCTAGTCAACCCACCTGCTCAAGCAGGAAACCCTATGGTTGTCCCAATCTCTTCTTAAAAACTTCCAGTGATGGAGCGCCCACAACTTCTGGAGGCAAGTTGTTCCATTGATTAATTGTTCTGTCAGGAAATTCCTCATTAATTCTAGGTTGGTTCTCTCCTTGATTAGTTTCCATCCATTACTTCTTGTCCTACCCTGAGGTGCTTTGGAAAATAGTTGATTCCCCACCTCTTTGTGTCAATCCCTGAGATATTGGAACACTGCCATCATGTCAATCCCTAGTTCTTCTTTTCATTAAACTAGACATACCTAATTCGTACAACTGTTCTTTGTATGTTTTAGCCTCCAGTCCTGTTTAGCGAAGCTACTTTTCCCTCGGGGGGGGGGGGGTTGGAAAGATTTGAGTTTTTGAGCAGCATGATTGTATGGAAATTCTTGCCATATTCTACTTCTTGGCTCTTCATTCAAGGTAAACATCTCTCTCACACACATATGGTCCTACCCAGGGCTTTTTTTCTCATAGAACGGTCAGAACGGAGTTCCGGCACCTTTTTTTGGATGGAACCTTGTAGGTGTTCTGTACCAGCCTGCTACCGGCCCTGCAGAAAAGGCAACCCCTTTACAAACGGCAAGAGGCTGGAATACGCCTGCCAAATGTATTACTACAAAAACAAACAAGACACGAACCAAGATACAGGAGCTTTGAAACACTATCCGAGCGGTTGCCTTCAGCAAACCAGCCCTCCCAGACATTCCCCTTATATAGAGTTCAGGGCGTGGCTTCTCTCTGCCTCCTTCCGAGAAGCCCCATTGCCTTCCTCTGTTTACTCCTACTTGACTGCCTCCTGCGTCGGGCGTCCTTGAACAGGGCCAGCTGTGGGTCATCTTCATCCACACTGTCAGGCTCACACAGCTGGGTCTCCATGGTGACCAAGTGGGAGGGGCCTGGCTGAGGGCTATCATCAGCAAGATCTTCAACCCCCTCAGCAAGGTCTTCAACACCCCCCTCCTCCTCTGAGTCGTCCGACCCAACTGCCGAACCCACAGGCTGACCCTGAATCACAACAGGCGGGTTGTATGACATTTGTGAGTTCCGGCACCTTTTTCTTTTACAAAAAAAGCACTGGTCCTACCCATATCCCAAAGGTGCTTTTCCAAAAAGAAAGGCAACTGGACTTTCTTGGTCTTTTCCCTAGAAAATGTTTCACTTCTCATCCAAGAAGCTTCTTCAGTTCCAAGGTTCTTCAGCTTCTTGGATGAGAAGTGAAATTTTTTCTAGGGAAAAAAAAAAACCAAGAAAGACCAGTTGCCTTTTTTTGGAAAAGCACCTTTGGGACAACCAAGACCTGGATGACTGAGAATCTCCATAGACATTTAGCTGCACTCCTGCCCATATTTTTAGTTAGACCATATCTCTGAATAATTTAACGTCAGTGCCTTCGGAAAAAAAAGCTAAAGCTCTGAGTGCTTTGAACTTTTAACTAATTTACCACTACAGATGGTCTGTCATGGTTCCGACAGATGAAACTCCTTGAAGTTCTTTGAAGAATTTCATCTGTCGGAACCATGACATAGTCCTTGACTTAGGGTTAGTATTGGGACCAGAATCTGTTGCTTAGCAAGGTGGTGGTTAAGTGGGTCACATCTGATTTTGCCACGGTTGATAAATGAAATGATGAAAAACAGCCTAGATTAATATAAGAGACTCAATCAGCTATGATTAGAGGTATACTGAGAATGAACTGGTTACAAAAATCCCCTTATTTGTTTTTGCAACTTGCAGTTGATGCGAATCAGAAAGAATGGTTCCTTTGCTGCTAACGATGGTCTCCTTGTAGCAACCATAGTCATTTTTAAATGGATAGGAGTCCTAGCAGTTTCTTTCTTTTTTATATAGAACATTGGCAGGGGTAGGCAACCTCGGCTCTCTTATGACTCATGGACTTCAACTCCCAGAATTCCTGAGTCAGCATAGCTGACTCAGGAATTCTGGGAGTTGAAGTCCATGAGTCATAAAAGAGCCGAGGTTGCCTATCCCTGAACATTAGCAAGGAAATATTTTTCCAAGAGTTATGAAAGCACAGGAAAGGGGGGGGGGGAAGTCCTTCCTTCTTTCCTTCCTTCCCTCCCATTGGTCATCCTGAAGGTAAAAGATTGCTGGCGGATAACACCCAGGGGAGAGCCTTCTCAGTGGGTGCTCCTGCCCTCTGGAACCAGTTGCCCATGGAGCTCAGGACTGCCCCCGACCTCCGTTCATTCCGCCGGGACCTGAAGACCTGGCTCTAGGGAGCTCTCTGGCCCAGGCTGAGAATTTTAATTTTAATTTTAATTGGGGGTTTTACTTTTTTTTCAGGGATTGATGTAATTTTTTTAATTTTTTTTAACTTTTGTATTTCTTGTTTTAAATACCCTGTAAACCGCCCTGAGTCCTTCGGGAAAGGGCGGTATATAAATCTAATAAAATAAAATAAATAAATAAAATAAATTGCTTAGCATACAGATTTCTCTGCCTGTTATCAGAATCCTGAGATCCCCTAAGATAAATAATCCAAGATCATCTCCAAAGTACTATTATAGGATATGGAAGCAGGAGCAATAGTGACAATATAACAATGTTGTTTAGTAGGAAAGTGTGATGATAACAATACATCAAATAAAGAACACAATAAAGAAAGGTCAATTATGTCTTTCCTTTCACTAATGAGTTAGAAGTAATTGTTAAACTTTCCATTATATAACTTAGTCAGCAAATGGTTGACTCTGTAAGAAATTCTCCAGGGCCAATGCAACGGGTGTGGTACAGAACCTTTAATAATCAGGTGATTTCAAAATAACCAGTGACAATTACAAATGGGGAAAAATGTTGGGGGTGTAAGATGTAAGACTATTATCCTGTAACATAAGATTATGATTAGACATAGATATCATTTTGTACTTGCTGTTATCCATAGCAAATTTATAAAATTAAATATTCTTGTTACACCCTTTTGAAAAATCCCCCCCCCCCTTTTCTTTTTTTCTTTTTTTAAAAAATACTCCTGACAAATAATTCAGTTTAGGACCAGATTGATTTTTTTTTGTCATGGAATGAATTAAAAAATGGCTACAACTTGCCACAACATGTTTTGGCAAAATGACAACTTGAAGGCTTGATCTCTGCAGAGTTGGAAAATCTGCATTCTAACAGCTCAACTAATCTCAGTGTTTTAAAACTCCCTGCCATTAGACAGGCCATAGGGCAGGGGTTTCTATGAAGAATTATTGAAAGATTTCCCCCCCCCCTATTTTTCCTCATTCTGATTTTGCTTAAATGGTTACCACATTTTCACAATGGCTGGAGCAAGGGTCCCCAACCTTTGAGCCACGGCTCACTACGGGGTGAGGCCTACTGGGCCTTGTGATGGGCCGGCCAGTGTATGCACATGGCCCCACTTGCGTGAGCCTCATTGTGGGTGCTCATGGCCCCACTCACGTGAGCCTCATTGGGGGCGCTCGTGGCCCCACTCATGTGAGCCTCATTGGGGGCGCTCATGGCCCCACTCACGTAAGCCTTGTTGCAGGCCCTCACGGTTCTACTCAAGTGACCCTTGTTGTGGCCCTACTCGCGGCCCTACTCGCATTAGCATTGTTGCGGGCGCTCGCAGCCCCTTGCGCGAGGATTGCCACAAACATTGTGGGCACTCATGCACACACACATGTGCCTTCCCTTCTACAAAATCATTCCCTCTTTCCCCCCTCTCCCCCCCCACTCCGGACCGCCAACCCTGAAAGGTTGGGGAACTCTGGGCTAAAGTATTCTCACACGGCTGTTCAAACTCGGCTTGATTAAAAGTAGTCCTCGATTTACGATCACCACTGAGCCCAAGATTTCTACTGCTAAGTGAGACAGTGGTTAAGTGCACGCTGCCCCATTTTACAAATGTTCTTGCCATAGTTGTTAAGCGAATCACAGCTTGGCTGTCTTCAAAAGAGTGACCTTTGTCTTTTAAATGCAGGTGGACCACTGAATCTTGTCCAGGTAAGATTTTTTTCTCCTGTGTTGTTCCTATGGACCTCTTCTTGACTAAGTCCTCATGACACCACACGCATCTGATGAGGTAAGGTACCTCACGATGTAGCTTTTAATAAAATGTGTTAATAAGACAAAGTGCTGCTAGCTGATTCCTTCTGATTTTTAACCACCATAAACTGATAGAGCTCTTATCCTTCAATCAATTCCCACAGAATTTTAGGCCTTCTCTCTGATTCTCCCCAGAATCTGGTACAAATAACCCTCAGCTAACAACCATTTCAAACTTGTGGTGGTGCTAAAAGTGACTTATGACCGGTATTCGCACTTACGACTGTCATAGCCTCTCCATTGTCATGTGATCACATTTATCCCCTTTCTAGGGGACTTCCAATAAGCAAAGTAGATGGAGGAAACCAGATTCACTTAACAATCACAACAAAAAAGGTCATAAAATCAGGCATGACTCATTTAAGGACTGCAACACTGGCAACAGAGATTCCAAGTCATAACTTGACGACTACCTGTAATCTGGAATTGTACCAAATCTGATTTGAGTCCTCTTCCAGTCCTGGTACTTGATATTTAGGTCTTTAGCTTTTACCATCCCATTGCCTGGAATACAACTTTTAATTCAGGGCATAAATCAAAATACAGATTAAAGTAATGACTCTTTACGAAACGAAGTCATTTTTAACAGAGTAGGTCCATTCTTCCCAAAATAGCAAAATATATCCAGAATAGAATTACCATGAAATAATAATTCCACACAGATTTTGAAAGAACTGGGACAAACAAGCCATTTTCACTGAAGTGGACAGAAATGGGTATATTATAACTCCAGTGTAAAGAGAGGGAAACGAATGAAGAATGAAGAAAATTGGTTATTAAGCAATGGAGAAATAATTACATAGCAATTAAGTTATGATCAGGATTTATTAGTCATGAGAAATCTTAGGAACATCTTGGCTTTGGAAGTGGCTTAGTCATTCAAATTTTTGTCTGCAGCATCATAGGCAAATAAATAAATATCAGTTCAACCTCTTGGTGCCAAAGGGTATTATGATGGCTTTCTTTCAGAACTATACATTTAATCTGAAGGCAAACTGTGAGATTGTTGTCAATAATGTATCCTTCATTTATTTATTCAATTTTACATCATCCTTCATTCATTTGAACTAATTCAATCAGCTATTATTGCTCTAAAATATCTTGGGAACAAAGAGGCATTGAACTCAAGAACCAGCTCTGACAGTTTTCATATTTACTAATGTACAGTATGAAAACTTCTGCAAGTATTTTTAGCTTCCTCTAAAATATCTATATGGTTTCTTTTCTTTTTTTCACATTTTTGTGCCCTCAAGTTAATTTTGACTCTTAATGACTTTATAGTTTTCTTGGCAACACTGCAAATATGTTTCATTTTATTTATTTATTAAATGTTATATGCCACCCACTTGGCCATCCAGGGATTGCAAGCAGCCTGCAAGATAAAAAAAATGGCAATATAAATCATTAAAATTCATTTTAATGAATTTAATAAATGTATTAAAATCATTAAACATTAAAATCAACAAAGAGGGCTAAGGAAAAAAAATCCATATAGAACAGGGTAAGAGGTGGAGTCTTCTTTTAATCCACTAACAATCTCCACTATGAAACAAACCCCCACCGGGACCCCAGGCCAGTTGATAGAACCAGGTCTTCAGGCCTTTTCTGAAGGCCAAACAAATGGGTGCAGATCTCACTTCAAAGGTCAGGATGTTCCAGAGGTAGAAGCCATATGTCATGGTTCCAACAGATGAAACCCTTCAAAAGAACTTCCAGGCGTTGTTTATCTTAAAAAATCTTTTATTCGGGAAACAAAGTATCGGCACTACATAGTTGAACCCCAAAACTAAATTCTCCTCCCCTGGATACAAACTAAGTACAATTCCCACCTCCAATAAACAATCATAAAGCACATTCACCAATTAGCTTAAAGCAAGGGCTTTCTCCCCAGCTCTCCAGCCCACCAAAACGTTATCAGCTCAGGACCCAGTTTGTCCTTGGATTCCCATAGCAGATTTATTATTATTATGACTAACTGAACTCTCATCCCAATCCCCCCTCCCAGCACCAACTAATTCTGAAAGCATAGAGAAAATGGCTGCATTTTCATCTGTTGTCAAAGCAAGAACATCCAATGTTAGCAATGTTGACACCATGGCAGAAAACACTCTTCTCCTGGACCCTACCATATGGACTTCCTTGGCTGACTGGGTCCACAGCATGCCCCTTCTCCTGGCACACATGGTGTGTGGACCAATCCTCCGGTTTTGTCCTTATCTTTTTCAAAGGTTGACTTCCCATTATAGGGGTGAGAAACAGTAACTGGCCCAAAGTCATCTAGCTGGCTTCTGTGACTAAGAGAGGCCTAGGGCCTGGGTCTTCCTGCTCCCAATCCCACCCATGAACTATTACACTATACCAGGGGTCTTCAAACTTGGCCCTTTTATGATTTGTGGACTTCAGCTCCCAGAATTCCTCAGCCAGGCATGCATGCCTGGCTGAGGAATTCTGGGAGCTGAAGTCAACAAGTCATAAAAGGGCCATGTTTGAAGACCCCTGCACTATACTGTCTTTCTGTGAGCTTCCTTATTGTGTTTATTTGAAGGCACCATAAAAAATAATAATAATAATAATAATAATAATAATAATAATAATAATAATAATAATAATAATAATAATAATAATAATAATAATAATAATAATTTGGAAGGGACCTTGGAGGTCTTCTAGTCCAACCCCCTTCTCAGGCAGGAAACCTTATACCATTTCAGGCAAATGGCTGTCCAGTCTCTTCTTAAAAACCTCCAGTGTTGGAGCATTCACCACCTCTGGAGGCAGGTTGTTCCACTGGTTAATTGTTCTAACAGTCAGGAAGTTTCTCCTTAGTTCTAGGTTGCTTCTCTCCTTGACTAGTTTCCATCCGTTGCTTCTTGTCCTGTTTTCAGGTGCTTTGGAGAATAGCTTGACTCCCTCTTCTTTGGGGCAGCCCCTGAGATATTGGAACACTGCTACCATCTCCCCCCTCACTCTTCTCTTCGTTAAACTACACATACCCAATTCCAGCAACCGTTCCCTATATGTTTTAGCCTCCAGCCCCCATAAAAGGATATTAAAGATGCTCAGGTCAATTAAGGTAAATATTATATTATATTATATTATATTATATTATATTATATTATATTATATTATATTATATTATATTATATTATATTATATTATATTATATTATATTATATTATATTATATTATATTATATTATATTATTATATTATATTATATTATATTATATTATATTATATTATATTATATTATATTATATTATAATATTATATTATATTATATTATATTATATTATATTATATTATATTATATTATATTATATTATATTATATTATATTATTATATTATATTATATTATATTATATTATATTATATTATATTATATTATATTATATTATATTATATTATATTATATTATTATATTATATTATATTATATTATATTATATTATATTATATTATTATATTATATTATATTATATTATATTATATTATATTATATTATATTATATTATATTATATTATATTATTATATTATATTATATTATTATATTATATTATATTATATTATATTATATTATATTATATTATATTATATATTATTATATTATATTATATTATATTATATTATATTATATTATATTATATTATATTATATTATATTATATTATATTATATATTATTATATTATATTATATTATATTATATATTATTATATTATATTATATTATATTATATTATATTATATTATATTATATTATATTATATTATATTATATTATATTATATTATATTATATTATATTATATTATATTATATTATATTATATTATATTATATTATATTATATTATATTATATTATATTATATTATATTATATTATTATATTATATTATATTATATTATATTATATTATATTATATTATATTATATTATATATTATTATATTATATTATATTATATATTATTATATTATTATATTATTATATTATATTATTATATTTATTAAACTTATATACCGCCCTTCTCCCATAGGACCCAGGGCGGTTCACAAGGCAATTAAAACAACATTACAATACAAAAATTAATAGCAATTAAAATAGATTAAATTTTTCTTGATTAAAATCTAATCTCTTTTTAATCTCTGATTAAAAACCCAATTACAATAAGTTAAAAAATTAAAAAATCCTCAGTCCTGGCCGGAAAGCTCAAAGAGCCAGGTCTTCAGGTCCCGGCGGAACGAACGAAAATCAGGGGCAGTCCTAAGCTCTACGGGTAACTGGTTCCAGAGGGCAGGCGTGCCCACAGAGAAGGCCCTCCCCCTGGGTGTTGCACGCCAGCAATCCTTTGCCGGTGGCACCCTGAGAAGGCCCTCCCTGTGGGAGCGCACAGGACGAAGGGAACTTGATGCCAGCAGCAGGTGTTCCCTCAGATACCCCAGACCCAAGCCATTTAGGGCTTTATAGGTCATCACCAGCACCTTGAATCTCACCCGGAGGGCAACCGGAAGCCAATGCAGCTCACGGAGCAGAGGTGTTATATGGGAGTATCAGGAGGCCCCCATCACAACTCGCGCGGCTGCATTCTGCACCAGTTGAAGCCTCCAAGTGGTCCTCAAGGGCAGCCCCAGGTAGAGAGCATTGCAGTAGTCTAACCAGGAGGTCACGAGCGCATGAGTGACCGTGTGCAAGGCATCTCGGTCCAGATAGGGCCGCAACTGGCGCACCAGGCAAACCTGGGCAAAAGCCCCCCTGGTCACGGCTCCTATATGATCTTCAAGGCTGAGCCGCGAATCCAGGAGGACACCCAAGTTGCGAGCCCTATCGACGGGGGGTAACACCTCACCCCCCCATAGTTAAAGATGGGCAAAACTGGTTCATGCAAGATGCCGGTATGCACAGCCACTCAGTCTTGGTGGGATTATAAAGTGAAGCATTTCAAATTGGAGATATAGAGCAGATGGATAATAAATCTAGAAGAGAGTTGGATATCAAATAAAGCATCCATGTTTCTTTTAACAAAACATTATCCACCATCTTTCTCTTGAAAAAAATGGAGTCTCTCAAGGCAGTTAAGAATCTTAACCATGAAAAGAAGTTTCATAACATCTTAAATGCAAATAAATATGTTATTGCATAAGCTTTTATACACCACCATCTTCTACAAAGAATTGTAATCTTTTTTGCTGTAGCAAGCTTTCACGCATAGTCCTCTGTGCGTGTTTCTTCGCTCTCTCCTGCAGTAATCTATGCTCCTCAATGCAATTTCTGCATTAAATTAGAGTCATTATCCAATATATTTTATTTTCTTTAAAAAGGATAACAAAAGTGGTGTCTTTTTGACCTTGGCATCTGCTTAGTAAAGTACTTTCTATAAGAATAGGATCTGAGGTTAATTCAAATGAATAGGAGTACTTTTGCAAGTAAAATTATTTTCATTGAACTATCCCTTAAGGAAGGGAGGGAAGGAGGGAGGAAGGAAGGAAGGAAGGAAGGAAGGAAGGAAGGAAGGAAGGAAGGAAGGAAGGAAGGAAGGAAGGAAGGAAGGAAGGAAGGAATGGATAGTTTGGAGGGGAAGATTGGATGGGTTGGAGGGAAGGATTTGAAAAACATAAAAAAGAAAGAGATGTCTATGACTTGTTACCTATAGTAGATGGTTGCTTAAAAATAGATTTGTTTAATGCACAGTTTCTCAGCCTTACCAGCTTTAAGCTGTGTGGACCTCAACTTCCAGAATTCTCCAGTTATAACTTCCTATTGGATTAATTTAGAACAGTGTTTCTCAACCTTAGCAAGTTTAATATTTGTGGACTTCAATAGCTATGTCTGGGGAATTCTGGGAGTTGAAGTCCATGAAGCTTAACATTGTCAAGGTTGAGAAACACTGGATATGTAAACCACAAATTTGGTTGCAGTATACAAGTCACACATGGACATCATAAACTTCTAATAAATCTCTTGTTCATTTGGCCACTGCCCAAATGCCTATCCCAGATGGATGCACTACAGAGCCTTCCTTCCTTCCTTCCTTCCTTCCTTCCTTCCTTCCTTCCTTCCTTCCTTCCTTCCTTCCTTCCTTCCTTCCTTCCTTCCTTCCTTTCTTTCTTTCTTTCTTTCTTTCTTTCTTTCCCAATCAGATCCAACTCCATTTTTAATTAAACTTTTCTTTTGCCAGCTTCTCCTGCTAGGACAAAAGAAATGATTCTCTTCCTTTTCTACTTTCAGAGACCTATCCTGCAGAGAAGTCCCAAGCCAGTTTATATAATTTCTTTCCAAAATTTAATTGTTTTGGAAAGAATAAAAATGACTGGGGGAGCAAAGCAACTCTGCAGGCTGTGATGAGTAGCTGATGGTCTGCATGAGGCTCAAAAGAACATAGACTTGGCTTACAGAAAAAAGACCTTTAAGGATATCTTAAATAACTTGATCAGAAGCAAGAAGAGCCAGCAACAGATCCCAGAAAACAGAAAGAATGTGCAGGCATGTTGAGTTTGATCCTGCAAAACTCACAGCTGAATTTTCCTGCTCACAAGAAAGGTTGCTGGCTTCAGTTTTGGTTTTTTTTCACATTTGGAATTAGAATTGATCCCAGAAAAAAAAAGTGGGTAATAATATCCTGCATTTTTAGAGACCAGCACGGCAACCTCTGCAAATTTGAATCAGTATTATATTACAGCCCTTTTCTCAGAGAAGGGGGAGATAGGTAGAAGTAAAGAGTTACATGCTTATTTACAAGAAGGTTTGTGAAAAAGGTCAGGGAAAGTGTATAATTATTATCAGCCTTGCCAAGGCCACACCTGGATGGGGTGCTTAGTTCTGAAACAAGAACGAACATGAGCTGAATTTGGCAAACATCCCCAGCACAGTTAACTGTAGAAATTAACAGGTTGGAATTAAAAGTATATTAAAAAGGCCACGTCACCCCATGGAGGAGGCCAAGAGCAACCCACGTAGATCTCAAAGATGCAGAGAAGGCCAACCTTCCCTTTAATGGAGAGGTGTGGTCCACAAAGGTTTCAACTATGGAGTGATGCTCCAACTTGATCCTTAAAGACGGTGGCTTAAACATTGCTAAATTTCAGATGAGCTAAATGTATCCTTCATCTTCCTGGTAAGTTCATAAAGTCAGACCTCTCCCTCCCCTATGCACTTTTCTTCCTGATACTGAATCATATATAATATGTTGCGTGTGTGCATTTTTAACGCATGTGTCTCTGCGTTGGTGTGCAGACATGTCTCTGAAAGGACAGATCTACAGTGTGGGGCAGAAAAGCTCAAGCAAGTATTGAGAAGTCTTATGGAGAGCAAACAACTGCACATGGTTTCTCATCAGCTGGTCTTCAACATCTGCATGAATGTGGAAGGTTTTAGTTGCCTCCATGTTTTGAAACGCCATTTTAAAAACATGGAAAATGACCAAATTAAACCCTCCAAAAGGACCGTGACAACAATAACAGGATATGGTGGAATCTCCAGGTAAAGCAGGGGTCCCCAACCCAAGGGCCACAGCCCCTTCGGAACCAGGCCACAGAAGTGGTAGGCAAGTGAGTACATGTGAAGCTGTCCCTTCTCCCCCCCCCCAATACCGCTGCCGCCTCCGCCACTCCACCAAGCCAGAAAGGTTGGAGACCGCTGAGCTAGTATGAGGGGAGGAGTGAAGAGACTGGCTAGCTTAGAGTCTTTACAGAGCAGGAAACAATACTGGCTTGACCTCCCCCAGAGTCCCTGAAGCCTTATCTGGCTGTTCCCAAGAGTATGAAGGCAGTCTGGTGAGATTCTTGTCAATAGGCAAGCAGCAATAAAGAAGCAACTTTGACCTTCTCACCTGGTCGCTCCGATTCCTTGCGCCTGAGACAGAACTACACCAATGGATGTATCTTCAGGAGTAGTTTAGCCTAGGCAAGAAGATGCTGAAATCAAACTACATTTGGTGCCAGCTGTAAGTGGACAGGGGAGAAATTCCAGAACTGAGTTAGTGAATAGAATAGAATAGAATAGAATAGAATAGAATAGAATAGAATAGAATAGAATAGAATAGAATAGAATAGAATAGAATAGAATAGAATAGAATAGAATAGAATAGAATAGAATAGAATAGAATGGAATGGAATGGAATGGAATGGAATGGAATGGAATGGAATGGAATGGAATGGAATGGAATGGAATGGAATTAGAAATAGAAATAGAAATAGAAATAGAAATAGAAATAGAAATCAGAACTTAGAGGTCTTCCAGTCCAACCCCCTCCTCAATCAGAAGACTCTAAACCATTTCAGACAAAACCTCCAGTGATGGAACACCCACAATTTCTGAAGGCAAGCTGTTTCACTGGTTAATTGTCCTCACTGTTAGGAAGTTTCTCCTTAATTCCAGGTTGCTTCTCTCTTTGGTCAGTGCTCTGGGGAACAACGTGACCCCATCTCCCTTGTGGCAGCCTCTTAGATACTGGAACACTGCTATCATGTCACCCCTATTTCTTCTTTTCTTTAGACTAGCCAAACCCAAGTCCTTCAGCTGTTCTTCATATGTTTTAGTCTCCAGGCCTTTGATCATCTTAGTTGCTCATGAATGCCCCCATGTAGGTTGTCATACAGTGAAGGAGCTGGCAAATGTGTTACCTTCAAGAAAGAATTCCCATTCCAACTTTATTGCTAGGCAGGTACCTAAAATAAAGCCAGAGGTCCAGAGTCATGTACAGGTAGTCCTTGACTTACAACCACAATTGAGTTCGAAATTTCTATTGCTAAGCGAGACAGTTGTTAAGTGAGTTTTGCCCCATGGTACGACCTTTCTTACTACAGTGAATCAGTGCACTTGTTAATTGAGTAACACAGTTATTAAATGAATCTGGCTTCCCCATTGTCTTTGCTTGTCAGAAGGTTGCCAGTTGCCAAGCGTCTGAATTTTGAATCACGTGACCGCGGGGATGCTGCAAAGGTCATAAGTGTGAAAAACAGTCCTTCGTCACGTTTTGCAGTACCGCTGTAATTTTAAACAGTCACTAAGTGAATGGTTGTAAGTTAAGGACAAGCTGTATCCTAACATAGTTTTGAAGCAGCAATAAAAACATTTTAACGGAAACCCTACAATAGGCTTAAAAAGAATTTTTATTTTATTTTATTTACTTAACTTATTTAGAGAATTTATATAGCAGCCTACTCACTCCCCGTGTCTGCAGGCAGCTTACAAGTAGCAGAAACACAAAATAGAAAAAAAATAACAATAAACAATAAAAAACAATAACCTCTCACCCACCGTGGTGACAGCACTCTGGGTTCCCTAGGGCCACTGTCACAACTAGGTCTTCAGGACTTTCCAAAAGAGTGTCAGAATGGGGGCCAGTCTGATTTCCAGAGGGATGATGTTCCAGAGGGAGGGAGCCACCATGATGAAGGTCCTTCTTCTGGGTCACACCGGTTGTATCTTCTTCCTTGCTTCCCCACTCTAGACATAGAGACATAGATAATAATTAAGACCTAGAACAGGGGTCTTCAAACCTGGCCCTTTTATGACTTGTGGACTTCAACTCCCAGAATTCCTCAGCCAGGCACGCTTTTTTAATTAATTAAATTAAATTTTTTAATCTTAATTTTAAAAATAAATCATTAAATATTAAATTTAAAACATTTAAATCAATCCAACATTAAAACTTGGAAAAGTAGGAAAAGAGAAGATTTTAATTCTGGTCAGGCGCATGACACAAGTTAATTTTTTTTCCCATCCCCTGCAGCCATCATTGTTTCTGAATAGGTAAATATGGTCCCTGCCATTCAAAAAGTTTTTCACCCCTGCATCAGGACATGAGACATGAACTGCATAACTTCTGAGCAGGGATTTATTTCCAGCTCAATTTGATCTGTCACTAAAACTTTAAATACAGCTTTACTGTATTTGGAATAAGAAATTCCTCATCAGAATACAATTTCCACACAAAGGGATTTATCCAGATTTTATTAAGACGTGTGAGTCCTTTTCATGTTTCAGGTTGTGATTCAATAGTTTTAAGAGCTATGAGAGTTTGGTGTCAATCTAGTTGATAGCCTTGAAAGACATGTTTAGATAAAGGAGTAAAAAGATTAGCCAATGACCATGAGAAACCATTAATACATGGAACAAGCATGCCAGAATTTCATGAAATCATGGGAGAGACTGCAAGGATTGGTGACCTATGGTTTCAGCCATTTTTAAATTGGTACTGAGATGATGGTGGGATCTCAGGAGATGTGATGGCTCTGTAGTTAAAGACCCTGAGCTTGTCAGGTGGAGAGCTGAAAGCCCAGGTTCGAGACCTGAACTCTGCAAATGGAGCGAGCTCCTGTTACTTGCCCCAGCTCCTAGCAGGGATTTAGCAGTTCAAAAGCATGTAAAGGCGAGTAGATTAACAGGTACCATTTAATGATAATGATAACTTTATTGTCACTTTGAATGTACACCAATCGGCATACATCAAAATGAAATTTCATTGCATACAGCTCTCAAAGGGTCACCACCTCCGATATATACTGCTTGTTCGTGGCCCACTCAAATTTCACATTGTCCATTTTAGTCTCTAGGGAGTGAACGATGGCAAACAGGACAGATGGAAATGGGGCTCCATGTGGATTAGCCCTCAAGTTAGCTTGTATTCTGACAACCTCGCCTTCTTTCCTTTTTCTGATCCTGACTCTTCCACCTTTTCCTTAAAGAGGCCTTGCTTCTTTTCGCCCCTGGAGCACACTGCCGCCACCACCAACTGCTCCAAAAGCCTCTCTCTCTTCCTCTGGGCCTGCCGACAGCCTCATCCAGTTCCTTCGCTCCATAAGCTCCAGGTCCTCTCCTCCTCTGCCTCCTCTGGAAACAGCCCTGATTTGCAATACAATCCATCACTAGGCCAGCAGTCAGACCTTGCTGCTGGTAGAACAACAGTTCCAAAACAACTAGAAACTTGCCATGCCAGCAAAGATTGTCGGTCGTATGTCGTATGTTACCTTAGTTCCACCATGTTGCTCAAACACATTAAAATCTTCCTGATCATGTGGCCTATAGCCCTTACTATCCCTCCCAAAACTATTCGCCTTCAAGAGCCAATGCAGCCACAGCCATTCCAGGCGCCGCCATCTTAGAACATTCATCGCCATTTTGGTGGGAAGGTGACAGCATTCCATGTACCTTTGTTGCCTAGCCATGTTGGCCATACACAGAGAAGAGCAACAAAGATGCTTAGAGGACTGGAGGCTAGAACATATGAAGAACGGTTGCTGGAATTGGGTATGTCTAGTTTAATGAAGAGAAGGACAAGAGGGGACATGATAGCAGTGTTCCAATATCTCAGGGGCTGCCACAAAGAAGAGGGAGTCAAACTATTTTCCAAAGCACCTGAAGGCAGACAAGAAGGAACGGATGGAAACTAATCAAAGAGAGAAGCAATCTCGAACTAAGGAGAACTTTCCTGATAGTTAGAACAATTAATCAGTGGAACAACTTACCTACAGAAGTTGTGGATGCTCTAGAGATGGGACAACCATTTGTCTGAAATCCTATGGGGTTTTCTGCCTGGGCAGAGAGTTGGACTAGAAGTCCTCAAAGGACCTTTCCAACCCTGTTATTCTGTCATTGTTTTGGACAAGAGCCAAGGCACCATACCCTAGAGTCGGACCCAACTGGCAGGGGAAACCTTTACCTTACTGAGATGATGAAGATAAAAATGAAGATGATGAAAATAAAGATGGAAGCTTGAATGCCAGAAGATCTTCTTCTTTACTTCCTCTTGTACCGCTTCGGGTGTCAAGAAAGATACAAAGTTCTCGTTCTTGCTCTTCTGGAGATCTCAACCGTTGCTATTTGACGTTGTTGTAGTGTGCCTCTGAGGTTGTCTCTCCATCTTATTCTGGGTCTGCCTTGTGCTCTTTGGCCTCCTTTTTTGTGTACATGCCTTGTATGGTACGGAATCCCAAGAAATCCTCTCCAGGTGAGCAAACCACTTCATTTGCTGTTTTTGTGTGTAGTTTAAGATTGGTTCTTCGACAATTCTTTCTCTTACGATCTCAGTTCTGGTGTTGCAAGACTAAAAAGACTGATGGCCTCAACTGTTAGCACAACCTATACTTCATCATGGTGACAACTTTAGCTCTTCTTAGGCCCACTTCTGCTGAGGAAACGAGGTTTTTAAACATCACGTTTGATTCATTAAAAAAACAAAACCCATCAATATCATTTGCCAGCCCTTCCAATGTGAAAGAATAACTGCCTGACTTGTCTATTAGCCTCAGTCATTCACTTATTATCCAACTACAGTTTCTTAACAAATAAGGCAGAATATTCACAGTGACAGGAACATAAGATTGATTGATGAACTTTATATATAAGATTCAACCAGAAATATGTATTTTCGAATTTATCATTTTCAATTGTTGCTCTTTTTCATCTTTCAAATGCCTTACTTGATGACACGTGAATTACTCTTTTCTCATTTTTTGAAGAACGGATTGGGAAGAATATTTTTTGTTTCAAGAGGAAAAATACATAATGATGGTCAAAGAATATATTATCGTCTGTTGGAATGTGCAATTGCATCTACTTTTGCTCTTTTTCTAGACCACTTAGTAGCATTTAACTGGACACTGCCTAGGGCAGAACACCCAGCATTTTATTAATATATTGCATTTATTACGTATTTACATGTACCTTGCCTTTTTAAATATTGGCCTCAGTAAATAACTCTTAGTTCACATTCATATTTTTTCTCTTTCTCTTCTGAATGCAGTCCTTATTATACCTCACGAGGTCAGCTATAGCCATTGGTTCCAAAAATTGCCATTATGAAAATCTTCCATTTATCCCAGGACTTGGTGATTGAAAATTCACAAAATTCTAGTTCTGAAGTCAGACAGTGGCAGTGTTCAACACAGATGAGATTTTCTTTACGATAACATCCTTGATTTTAAAAAAAAAGTTACATTCAGGACAAAAGTAAGTTTGTATTGCTTTCTCTGACTTGTTCATGCTCTTTTTAAAAATGTGAGCTTCTTGCACTAAGCATTGCGCAGGCATGCTTGAAATGTGTGTTCCCAAAGCCATCTTTAACACTGCTAATGCCTTGTTAAATCACAGAAATCAGGAAAACATCTAATAAAATCCAGGGGTTGAGGAATTGGGCTTTAATGCTCACCATTCCAACCAGACAAACAGAAGAATCATTTGTTTGAATCACATAAGCAAAAAAAAAACAAAAAACAACCAACCCAAAACCTTTAGGTAATTTAGCACAATTTGCATAGACTCAAAATTCTCTTTCTTTGGTGCAATTTATTTTACATTATTTTATTTTAACTCAGGATACATGAAGATTTGCGCTTCAGGCATTCTGCTGCCAGATGCTTCCAGACTCACTGCTTAACAATGCGACTAAAAAGGTTCTTTTCAGAATGACAGAATAACAGAGTTGGAAGGGACCTTGGAAGTCATCTAGTCCAACCCCTGCTCAAGCAGGAGATCCTATATCATTTCAGACAAGTGGCTTTCCAATCTTTTCTTAAAAACCTCCAGTAATGGAGCACCCACAACTTCTGGAGGCAAGTTGTTCAACTGGTTGATTATTCCCACTGTTAAGAATTTTCTCCTTAGGTCTAGGTTGCTTCTCTTGTTGATTAGTTTCCATCCATTGTTTCTTGTCTTGCCTTCGGGTACTTTGGAAAATAGGTTGACAACCCCCCCCTCCTTTTTATGACAGCCCATCAAATATTGGAACACTGCTATCATGTTACCCAGAGTCCTTCTTTCACTAGACATAACCAATTCTTGCAACCGTTCTTCATATGTTTTTGCCTCCAGTCCCCTAAACATCTTTGTTGCTCTTTTCTGCACTCTTTCCAGAGTCTCAACATCTTTTTATAATATGGTGACCAAAACTGGATGCAATATTCCAAGTATAGTCTTATTAAGGCTTTAAAAACCGGTACTAATACTTCACATGATCTTGATTCTATCCCTCTATTAATGCAACCTAGGATTGCATTGGCATTTTTGGCTGCTGCCGCACACTGCTGGCCCATATTTAAGTGATTGTCCACTAGGACTCCGAGATCCTTCTCACAGTTATTGCTATTGAGTCAGTTTTCAACTAAACTTCACAATTATTTGGGAGTAAAGCCCACCAAAATGCTTACTTTTGTATTTCTAAAAGCTACAGTGTTTTAAAGTATATTTTCCCCTCAAGATCACACTCATGAACTGATAACTTCATGGGCATTGCTATTGCCTTCTTTGAAAAGTTTCTTTTCCTGAAAAATTTACATCTACAGATTTAGATTTTTGGATAATTACTCCCATCCATTTATTATTCAAACCCAACCCAGTTTAGCTTTCAAATGCAGGGCAGGTTGTCCACATGTTGTCATTTGCACTCTTTGTAGTAAGTGTGCTAACCTTTTCATGTGCTACATAGGTGCCTCCTAAGTAACCTCCCTAAATGGCTTAATCTTGATCTTTGGGGCTAGAGTCAACAGGGGTTGCTTTAGCTTCATTACCTTACATAGAATATGTACACAATGCAGAACTATAAAGACATAGAAATATAGAATCACAGGATTGCAAGGGGCCTTGCAGGTCCTCTAATCCAAGGGTCCCCAACCCCCTGGTCTGTGGACTGGTCCTGGGCCTTAGCATGCCAGCAACCAGTCTGCACAAACAAGCAAAGCCCCATCCACGAGATGCAGGCAGCACACAAAACCATGCCCCCTCTGGTCGACAGAAAAACCTCTCTCCACATAACTGGTCCCTGGTGCCCAAAAGGTTGGGGACCTCTGCACTAATCCTTCTAAGGCAGGAGATCTTATAACATCCTGGAGAAATGGTTGGCCAATCTTTTCTTGAAAACCTCCAGCGATGGAGCACTCACAACTCTGGGAGGCAAATAATCAATTGATTACTTTTTCTCATTGTTGGGAAATTTCTCCTTAATACATTGAGAACCAACTTGAATAACTTTGCTATTGGTTATCTTAGATTGCCTATGCAGATATGTCCTTCATGACACAACTGTTAAGTTCAAAAGGCCATTGATATCCTGATGGTTGGACTCAAGAGTTGTTTTCAGAAAAGCAAAAAGACAGAACAGTTGGACTCTCTGATCACAAAGTTTGCAAATAAGCAACAACTGCATTTCACCTTAAGATTATTGGCTTCCAATGTTGTATGTGTGCATATACGCATGTGCTACAATGGAATGTTTATTCATTGTTTCCACTGTATATTTGTGAGTTTAGATAAAAACTTGTCAAGTGTTCCTTCTATCAAGCTTCAGAGAATCCACCTGAACAGGTGTTAGGTGTCTTGCCCACAAACAACACACAAAAGATATCTGGAACTACTTGTGAGTAAAATGGAGAAGTTCCAGCATTTTACATATTTTCTTCTGTGACCTGAGATTTTTAAAAAAGTATTACAAAGAATAAGAAGTTGGCTTCAATGACTGCAGTTTTTTGAACAGATGTTGACACAGACTTAACTAAGGTGAGCTTGACTGAACTTGTATTAAAATGACCTACTTCTATGGCTCCATTCACATGGCATACTTAACCTGTTTGGTTGTCCATTGTGTAGTTTTACCATGACATCAAGGAAGTGGATTTGTACTGTAGGTAGATCAAGAATGAGGCTGATGGGGGGATGGAAGTGACTGTGCAATTTGATAAGATCCTTTTCCTAGGGTCAAATTATTAAAATGCCACTAAGGGAATTCTAAGGAGTTGAAGAAGTATAGCTCTAGATCACCCATAAAGATTTTGGCATTTGTGGAAGCATATATTTTGTTGACATCAGTGTGATGTTCTTGATTACTTGAAGTACATGTTTGTGAGCCATATTGGTGTATAAAATCTCCATATCAATGGTAGCTAAAGTGGTACTATTAGATTGCCAATGGATTTCAGGATGTTAATAAAATCTACGGGGTCTCTTACATATCTGGGAGTGCTGGTGGCATAAGGTCTGAGTACAAAGATCATAAAATCTGATTTTGCATCTCTGATGGTTCCAATGCTTGAAACAATAAGACACACAGATTGCTTTGTTGGCATTTTGGAAAACTGATAGAAAATACCAATTTTCTCCATGTTTTCCCATGTAGATATATTCTTGTATATCCTTGGGAAATTCTTTCATCTGATTGCATAGTTCTTTATAATACATTGTTGTGGATCTGAATAGATAAGTAGAATGTAGAGATTTCTTGGTTTCCTTGATAGAGGCCACTTAATTCATAATAGGCAGTTACCACTCCTTTCCCAGCTTATTTGATTGTGATGTTGTCATTGTTCTTAAGGACTGGGATGGTATCTTGTTCTGAACTGCTGAGATTGTGGTGCAAGGACAGTAATTTTTATCAATTATTTTGCCTTGAGCTTGCTTGAAAAGGCTTTCAGGGTAGAAATCCAATTTAGTACAGGGGATTCTCAATTAAAACCATTTGTTAGTGACAGTTCAAAGTTACAACACTGAAAAAAGTGACTTATGACCGTTTTTCACACTTACAAATATTGTAGCATCCCCATGGTCATGTGATTAAAATTCGGATGTTTGGCAAATGATTCGTATTTCTGACAGTTTCAGTGTCCCAGGGTCATGTGATCAACTTTTGCAACCTTCTAACAAGCAAAGTCAATGGGAAAGCCAGATTCATTTAACAACCTAACTTGTTACTAACTACAGCGATTTTGGAAAAGTTGGGCTCAACTGTTTTAATAAGTTGAGGATGACCTGAATCACATCTGTATGGGGATATCCATGCAGTAGTTTTTTTTTTTTAATGCAGTTGGGATTTATTATCATCTGTATCATCCCAGGATATGTTGGGCTGAGGATAGCTGTATATCTGAATTTTGTTTCTTGCCTTGAAAGGATTCCTAAAATCTCAAGTGGTGAAAAAATGTATTTTGCACTCTATGTCCATGTCCTGTTTCTTTACTGTTGGATATGAGAAAACGAGATGGCTTTTATGTTACTAGAATATTATCTATATTTTTGTGTTGATTCATATTGATTATTATTGTTATATCGGTTTGTGGGATACTGTTTAGATTTGGACTAAGTGAAGTGGTTTAAAAGCAAATTAAATAAACGTGACAAAGTGGTGTTTTCTCTTAATGTATGGCCACTTCCATTTAATTAAATAATATCTGTAATACCATTAAACATCCACATCTGCCTATCCCAGGTCCTTGGTAAGGACTCGATAGGTAGAAAAAAATGCCAAATCCAGTCTGAACATCTGGCTGACTGTGTGAATAATAATAATAATAATAATAATAATAATAATAATAATAATAATAATAATAATAATAATGATGATGATGATGATGATGATGATGATGATGATGATGATGATGATGATGATGATGGAAGGGATCTTGGAGGTCATCTAGTCCAACCCCCTGCTCAGGCAGGAAACCCTATACCATTTCAGACAAATGGCTGTCCAGTCTCTTCTTAAAAACTTCCAGTGTTGGAGCATTCACAGCTTTTGGAGGCAGGTTGTTCCACTGGTTAATTGCTCTAACAACAACAACAACAACAACAACAACAACAACAACAACAACAACAATAATAATAATAATAATAATAATAATAATAATAATATTGGAAGAGACCTTGGAGGTCATCTAGTCCAATGTAACAAGTAGGAAGCACAGTTGCTCAAAAGTATTGATTCCATTATATGCCAAGATATAGACATGCAATGAAATCTTTTGCACATATTTTCTCACAACGGAAGACTGTTTGGGTCAGGAGAGCTCTTTCTCAGGAAGTCTGTAAAGAATTGGTATACTAAGTAAACAAAGAATCAGTTAAAACCCATTTGATTAATCAATTCAATTTGTGAACAGCTCTAATAGATATGTGCAAAAGCTTAATACTGACATGTTTCCGAAATGCTGAACGAGCTGTCAAATAATTTAGAACTCAATCAGCAAAAGCTACCTTTGAAGAAGGAAAAGCCATTTTCAAAATTTTGTTTCCTTCTTATTACAGCAACGTATCGGAAATGAAACTGCCCCCACCCCCACCCCCACCCCCAAAAATGAACCATGCTTGTCAATAACTCACAGGGCTGCTGATTAAAATTTCTTGCTATAATTCAAATTTGCCCATAGTGATTAATCAAGTTAGGCTATAATTTCACTGATCTTCTGATTAAAGTGTAGGGACCTAATTTTTAAAGCCTTGGGTTCAGCACCATCTTATACCAATCAAAGTGATTGCACCACCACAGCATGAACAACGCATGTTAAAATGGGAAGGAATTTGATCGTGAAGCCATCGCAAGTATTTTGACTTTTTTTTTTATCCCCGCAGCAAACACCTCTGTCTTGAAAGAGAGATTTTAGTCACTAGGAGAATCCATTGGTGCGGCTTTTCCTCCACAATTTTATTCAAGCCTCTACTGAAACTTTCCAAAATATTAACTATTGCCACATTGGGTCTTGTCCAAGGTATGCCTGCAAGATTTGGACCATAAGGGAAGCTGAACGCTGAAGAACTGATGCTTTTGAATTGTGGTGTTGGACTCAAATTAGTCAATCGTAAAGGAGTGGCTCAGTGGGTTAGGACGCTGGGCTTGTCGATCAGAAGATCAGCAGTTTGGCGGGTCGAATCCCGAGTGCCGCGTAACAGAGTGAGCGCCTGTTACTCGTCCCAGCTTCTGCCAACCTAGCAGTTCGAAAGCACGTAAAAATGCAAGTAGAAAAATAGGGACCACTACGGTGGGAAGGTAACAGTGCTCTGTGCGCCTTTGGCGTCTAGTCATGCCAGCCACATGACCACGGAGACGTCCTCGGACAAGCGCTGGCTCTTCGGCTTTGAAACGGAGATGAGCACCGGCCCCTAGAGTCGGAAATGACTAGCACGCATGTGTGGGGAACCTTTACCTTTACCTTTTTAAAGGAGCTCAAATCTGGCTGAACTCAAAGCTGAAGGTCAAATAGTTGGGCCACTCGTTAGAAAAGACCTTGATGTTGGGAAAGAGGGAAGGCAAAAGGAGAAGGGGATGGTTAGATAGAGTCAATGAAACAATGAACATGAGTTTGGGCAAACTCCGGGAGACAGTAATGATAGGGGATCATGGCAGGAATTGAGTATGTCTGGTTTAATGAAAAGAAAGACTAGGGGCTGACATGATAGCAGTGTTCCAGTGTTCCTCTTCCACAAAGAAGAGGGAGTCAAGCCATTCTCCAAAGCACCTGAAGGCAGAACAAGAAGCAATGGATGGAAACTCATCAAGGAGAGAGCCAACCTAGAACTAAGGAGAAATTTCCTGACAGTGAAAGCAATTAACCAGTAAAATGTCTTGCCTTCAGAAATTATGAGTGGAGGCTTTCAAGAAGAGCCTGGACAGCCACTTGTCTGAAATGGTATAGGGTTTCCTGCTTGAGGAGGGGGTTGGACTAGAAGACCACCAAGGTCCCTTCCCACTCTGTTATTCTGAAATTCTGTTATGCCATGGTTCATGGGGTTGTGAAGAGTTGGACGCAACTTAGTGACTGAAAGTTTTTGAGAAAGTATATCAAGTCTAGTGTGTACATTTAGCCCACAAATCTCCATCTAGCCAAGGATTCTTTGCCAACGCAAACCCTGATTTTCCACAGAATCAACATAGAATAATTGAGTTGGAAGGGACCTTAGCAGTCTTCTACAGTAGCCCCCTGCTCAAACAAGAGACCCCATATCATGCTGGGCAAATGGCTGTACAGTCTCTCCTTGAAAACCTCCAGTGATAGAGCACCCACAACTTCTGGAAGTAAACCATTCCATAGATTAATTGTTCTCATTATCAAGAACATTTTCCTTCTAGGTTGGTTCTCTCTTTAATGATCTTCCACCCGGTATTTCTTGTCCTGCCTTCAGGTGCAATGGAGAATAGGTTGACCCTTCCTCTCTGTGACAGCCCCTCGAATACTGGGAAGAACTGATAACATATCACCCTCCATCCTTGTCTTCATTAGACATCCCCAGTTCCCTCAATTGTACATCCTATGGCCGTGGTGGCGAACCTATGGCACGCGTGCCACAGGTGCCACACAGAGTCCTCTCTCTGAGCACACATGCTGTTGCCCCAGTCCTAGGCCTTCAGCTGGGTTTTATAAAACCTTTTTGCTTTAGGCCTCCGCCGCCGTGTGCAAAAAGAAAAAAAAGGTTCAATCAATCAATCAATTTCAACTTCTCGCGGGAAAAAAAACATCTCGCAAAGTTGGAATTGATTGATTAAACTTTTTAGTCCCACCCAGTCTGCCATTACCACCGCAGCCACGCCCACCCAATGGGCTAAGCCCACCCAATGGGCCACACCCACCCAATGGGCCACGCCCACCCGGCACCCGACGATACATAAGTAGGTTTTGGGTTGGAGTTTGGGCACTCGGTCTCTAAAAGGTTTGCCATCACTGTCCTATGTTTTTGGTGATCCATTATCACCTTTGCTGCTTTTCTCTGCATTTTTTTCTGAGATCTCCACATCTTTTTTTTGGGGGGGGGGTATCATATTTCCTTCTGTTTTGCTGAAGGAGCTCAGTTTTGCTTAAACATGCAATCAGTTTAGCCACTAGTCGGGAAGGAGAAGCTAGGGACCTCTAGAAGTATCCTTTCTTTCCAATTTGTTTTTCCTTCCAAAATGGTGCCTTCTTCCTTCCACAAATCCAGCTGTTTCATCTGACAGTTCTCGTCAAAGAGATAAAAATCTTCCAGTGAACTCAAGACGAGGTAAGGGCAATCCTTCCTAGTTATCAGGCTGTGATTTACATCAAGATAATTATATCTTCATTGCTCTGGGAAATTGAGTGCCCTCCGGGGAAATGTTGTATGTGCATGCATTTCCTGTGTCTGTGCGTGTGTGATTTAATTACTGTAGAATCTGTTGCAATAGCAGTGGGAGAGTTGTATTAATCTAGGACTGATCCTGAATGGTTCAATAGAAAAGCAGCAATGTACTTAAGGGCTTCGAATATGAAATTTATTATATGAATCTTACAGATTTTCACACGGGTTCCATTAAATGTAACAGAGATTGTCCACATGACTAGAGGTAGTCCTCGGTTTGCAACCATTTGTACAATCAAAGTTACGACAGCACTGAAAAAAGTGACTTGTGGCTGTTTTTCACACTTACAACCGTTGTTGCAACATCTCCATGGTCACATGATCAAAATTCAGAGGATTGGCAACTGGCATGTGTTTATAGTGCAGTGTCCCGGGGTCAGATGATCCCCTTTTGTGACCTTCTGACAATCAAAGTCAATAGGGGAGCCACATACATTTAACAACTGTGTTGCTAAACAAATTACAGCAATTCACTTAACAGCTATGGCAAGAAAGATTATTGTTGTTGTTGTTAGTTGCGAAGTCATGTCTGACCCATCGCGACCCCATGGACAACGTTCCTCCAGGCCTTCCTGTCCTCTACCATCTTCTGGAGTCCATTTAAGCTCACACCTACTGCTTGTAACATGGGGCAAAACTCACTTAACAATGGGCCTTGCTTAGCAACAGAAACTTTGGGCTCAGTTGTGGTTGTAAGTCAAGGACTCCTCGTATTTATGAACTTACTGATTCCTTCTCCCTTTGTATGTCTCAGGAACAATCCGCTAAAGTCTTTCAATATGAATCCCTACAATACCAAATACACCATCAAATATCAACATCTGCCTATCCCAGGTCCTTGGGTAGGACTCAATGGGTGGCTAAAAATGTCAAATCCAGTCTGAACATCTGGCTGACAATGCGATGAACCATAATAAAGGGTTATTATTATTATTATTTAACCTAGTTTGGGTAATGAAACATCTGCAAGAAACCAACCAAGTTCAGAGAGCACCAAGGACCCCTCGTGTCAACCCTGAGCTACAAATATTCTCCTTTATTGGAACCATAATAACAATGACACAAACAGTCTACAAGCTATACCATCTATCGATAAAAGACTAAAGGAAGCACTTAGTGGTCATCTAAGAGAAGCCCAAAAGACTTTGGAGCTATCTAATATATTTTAAGAAAAGATACTGGAAAGCTAAGCATGCTCCTTTAGGTAAGATGGCCTAGTCAAAAAGGACCAGGGCACAGTTGCCACCTGGAATAGGACCTCTCATAGACTCCCACCATTAAGAGATAAATTGCCATATTTCAACAACTGAAGGTCTTCAAATATAGGATATATAGGACATTATATATAGGACTAGAGCAGGGAGGCAAGGAATGTTGCGGGTCCCGTCCCATGGTGGCTTTCTCCTTCTGGAACATCATCCCTCCAGAAATCAGTTTGGTCCCCACTTCGACACTCTTTCTGAAGGCCCTGAAGACGTGGTTGTGCCAGCAGGCCTGGGGGAGCCCATTATATAGCTGGTATGAATGTGTGTTGTTGCCAGGGTGAGGGGTTACTATTTTATTATTTTTCCTAAAGGTGCTTTTTCAGGAGGCAACTGGACTTTCTTGTTTTTCTTTGAAGACGTTTTGCTTCTCATCCAAGAAGCTTCTTCAGCTCTGACTGGATGGTGGGGAATGGAAGGATGTATACTCCAGTTAGAGCTGAAGAAGCTTCACGGATGAGGCACAAAACAACAAAGTCCAGTTGCCTCCTGAAAAAGCACCTTTGGGATAACTATGACCTGGATGATTAAGAATCTCCATAGACATTTATTTATTTATTTTTTAAAGTATTTTATTAATTTTCTGTTGTTACAATTCATTTGTGCTTAATGAACAATGTGTTGTCTGGGTTAATTTTTGCTTATAAAATAAATCCCGTGTTTGAAACGTATTCTGTATCTTCTTTTTCTTTAATTCTCAATGTGAGTCTATCCATTTCCACACAGTCCAGTTTTACAAATACTTAATAAACAACGTGTTGTCTGGGTCCATTAGTAATTCAGTGATATATATTAACTTCTTCAGACTAGATCCAATATTACACTGTCAGATGTTTCCTCTCTTCTTCCGGCAGTACCTGTTTTCCCACACTAAAGTACAATAGAGCTGGAAGGGACCTTGGAGGTCTTCTAGTCCAGCCCCCTGCTCAAGCAGGAGAACCTATACCATCTCAGACAGGTGATTGTCTAGTCTCTTCTTTAAAACCTCCAGCGATGGGGCGCCCACGATTTCTGAAGGCAAGCTGTTCCAACGGTTGATTGTCCTCAATATCAGGAAGTTTCTCCTTAATTCCAGGCTGCTTCTCTCTTTGGTCAGTTTCCACTAGGCAAATACAATTCTTATTGTTATTAATAAATATACAATTGAATATACAAGAGCTCAAATTTTGATCATGTGACCGTGGGGGGGATGCTGCAACGGTTGTAACTACGAGGACTTGTTGTAAGTCACTCTTTTCAATGCCTTTGTAACTTCAAACAGTCACCAAATAGATGGCTGTAAGTCGAGGACAGCCAGTATAGACAGCCCTCTTGCCTTCTGCAAATAATCCCATGAATAAGGAAGTGACAGAGAAGACAAAATGTCTGATTTGTGTCAGTAAGTCTGAAAGAGTGAATCAAATACCGACGGGCGATCCACAGGGGGAGGGCGTTCTCTGTGGGCGCGCCTGCCCTATGGAATCAACTGCCAACGGAACTCCGGACTGCCCCCGACCTTCGTTCATTTTGCCGGGACCTAAAAACCTGGCTCTTTGAGCTATCTGGTCTGGACTGAGGGGTTTTAATGATTTTAAATTGTGATTTAATTTTTGCGGCTAGACTTAATTTAATTTTATTTTAATTTTATATTGGATTGTTTTTAAATTTTGCCTTGTAAACCGCCCTGAGTCCTTTGGGAATAGGGCGGTATATAAACCGAATAAATAAATAAATAAATAAATAAATAAATAAATAAATAAATAAATAAATAAATAAATACAGTAATCCTCGACTTACGACCATGACTGAGCTTAAAATGTCATTTTAACAGTAATTTTTAATTACTGTTTTAAACTTGGGCATAATATTTAATCGTTTTTTAACTTTTGTATTCCGTTTTTATATTTATTGCCCTGTACACTGCCCTGAGTCCTTCGGGAGAAGGGCGGTATAAAAATATAATAAATATAATATAAATATAAAATTTCTGCTGCGAAATAAGACATGTGTTAAGTGAGTTTTGCTCCATTTTCTGACCTTTCTTGCTATAGTTGTTAAGTGAATCATTGCAGTTGTTAAGTCAGTGACACGGTTGTTAAGTGACAAAAGGGGATCACGTGAACCCAGGACACAGTGACCGTCATTAATATGAGTCAGTTGCCAAGCATCTGAATTTTGATTACATGACCATGGGGGATGCCGCAACAGTCATATGTGTGAAAAAACGGTCATGACACTTTTTCCAGTGCCGCTGTCATTTCGAACAGTCACTAAATGAACTGTTGTAAGTCAAGGACTACCTGTACTGATGGCAGAAAGTGAGGCCAGAATTTTAGACACTGCCTCATGCATACGACAAGCAAAAGAATTGAGGGTGACTTCCAGTGGTGGGATTCAAATAGGTGAACAACCGGTTCTCTGTGGGGATGCTGCTTCCGGAAGTCCATTATGGGCCTGGGCAACAAAAAAATTAGCTACCAGTTCTGCCAAAGTGATGCGAACCGGTTGGATCCCACCACTGGTGACTTCCCAAGGATTAAAAGGATTTTCCAAACCTTATCAATGAATTCATAGCAAGCAAATCTAGATAGCATCCTTCAAGCAACTTGAAGATCCTGCCTCTCTTAACACCAGAACAAATTTGGTCTTTGACGAAGCCTTCAGGAGAATAGAACATGAGATACATGGTGTTGAGCATAGAAACAGACATACTCAAAAAGGGAGCTTGTAGCTGATACAACCTGAAAAATCACCTTTATGCCAGAACGTAGCATGCATATCGACGCTGCACACACCACGTTGAAACCTAGATTAAATTTCCGATAATGCCTTGGGGAACGCCATCTGTTCCGCATCTCTTGTTGCAAGGAAGCAAAATATGAACAGGCTACGTTAGTCTGCATAAGAAATGTGCAGCTGGTTCACTGGAAAAGGCTGGGGATCTGTCATGCTTAGAAGTTCTAGGATTAGCAATCTGAGTCACTGGGATTTCACCGATTCACTCAACCAGGTTAGAGCTGCAATTGCCATGTGGATTCTCCCTAACGTATCACCTGCAGAACTGATGGGGGTGAGGAAAGAATGAAAGAAAAAAACTATATTAATGGTAACCTGGTATTTTCAGTCCAAGGGTAAGGATATCGTCCACTGAAATGCCACCCAGTTGAAAGGGGGCAAAATCAGTTTCCATAGGATTGTGTCTGGAAAAGTCTATAAATTTATGTCATATGGAAAAGTCCGTAATTGTGTTTTATATGAACTCTACATGCAGGCTATTTAAGACAAGAGTGTCCAACCTTGGCAACTTTAAGACTGGTGGACTTCAACTCCCAGAATTCCTCAGCCAACATTGGACACCCCTGATTCAAGACATTTCTGACCAACCCAATTAGAGCAAACCTTTTATGGGACTTCCAAAGGAGATATTAAGTACCTTACTTAATCATAGATTTTCCTCCAAGATTGGCAACTATGTTATCAGGCTCCCACCCACCCACCCCAAAAAACCAAGAAATATACTTTGTGATTCTTCTAAGCAGATTTCTTTATTGTTACACACCCACAGACAGAATCTTGCCAAAGTAAAGCCAACTACCACCCCATAAAGCATATACTCAGGGAACTATTAAGGAGGAGATGTCTTCAACCTCTTTCTCTCACAACAAGCTATTTGAACTGAGTTGTCTCTTGCTCCTCCTGGAATGCCCCCTCCCTCCTGGGAATCCAGACTACATTCCATCACATAGGTGCATGAGAACTATCAAACAATAGTTTAATAGTTGTGTGTGCTCCATCACTGGAAGAAAAGGCTGGATCATCATTTGTCCAGAATAGTATGAGGTTCCCTCTCCTGGGCAGGAGTTTGGACCAGAAGACTTTCAGCCCTACGATAGATGCAGATAGTTGCAAATATCAGCACAGCAAGTGCATGGACCTTTGCAGATTAGTCTGAAAGTTCTTTCTTAAATGAGATGGGCTGGTTCCCTGGTGGATTTAACCAATTTTGTTATGCCTAAAGAGTTCTTTTCTTTTTCCTTTTTATTCTTTTTCTTCCCTTCCCTTCCCTTCCCATCTCTTCTCTTTCTTCTTTTCTTCTGGCCCAAATAAATCTTTTCTATTTATATCCATTCAAATGTATTTCCTTCTTTCCCCTTCCCTTTCCTTTGAGTGCAGGTCTTCCATGCACTCCATTCTTTTTTTCTTTCTTTTTCTTTTTTTTTCTCTATCATCAATCTACCTCTGTCTGTCTATTTATCTCCTTCCTTCCTTCCTTCCTTCCTTCCTTCCTTCCTTCCTTCCTTCCTTCCTTCCTTCCTTCCTTCCTTCCTTCCTTCCTTCCTTCCTTCCTTCCTAGATCGAAAGAATTGTGTGTGTGTGTGTCTATGTGTGTCTGTGTGTGTCTGTGTGTGTGTGTGTGTTTCTGTGTGCAATGGTGGTTTTATGTGCAACAGAAAGAATGCTGTCAGGGCTCAATTAATTTTGTAAATATGGTACTTTTACATTTTACAGGCAATTGATTTTAATTAATAGTTATTAACTGAAATGTCCTAGTTCTCCTCCTTTTTAAAATGTGCATGCATTAAGACTGGGCATGCCACAAACAAGTTTTGAATAAGTATTCTGAACCTCGCATAAGCATGAGCAGAGAACTTTTCTGCTATTTATTAAAGGGGCCTTTTCACCTTTCAGGCTTCAGTGACAGCCTTAAAAATGAATTCAATTTCTGAAGTTAAGGCAACTTTTAAAACAGTGGCAATTTTTTTATTTCCATATCTGTGTGGAAGCCTTTAAAACAGGGTTTCCCAATCTTGGATGAGAAGTGAAATGTCTTCAAGGAAAAATGAAGAAATTCTAGTTGCCTTTTGATAAAAGCTCCTTTGGGACAAACGTGACGTGGATGACTGAGAATCTCTATAGACACACATCTTAAAGTTACCAAGGTTGGAAAACCTTGCTTTAAAAGATCCAGTGCTCAAAGCAGACAGATGTTGGGCCCAAACCTGTACAGGGTCCAAAATGCTACTTCTGAATCATTTTCAAGGATATTATGCAACTTTAAGGCACATACATCAGCACATTGCATGGACCTCCTTATTATGAGGGAAATGTCTGTGATTGTTTTCTGCTGAAATTGGCAAAGTAGATTGTTGAGATGGGAAAACTGAACGTTGTGCTGAATTTTTGTCCCTCTGTATAATTTTTCTCTGCTCTCTTTGCGTGGGGAGGGATATCATGTTACATTTAAGACTGTCTTATTTTCAGGTAAAGATGATAAGTGAGCAATTTCACAGTAGAACTCAGCCCCTCATAGTTGGTAGAACCTCTATCACTAGAAGACTTTAAGTAGAGGTTGTGTGAAGTATATTTCCTGCAGCACTACTGAAGGAGATTAATAATAATAATAATAATAATAATAATAATAATAATAATAATAATAATAATAATAATAATAATAATAATAATAATAAAGTTGGAAGGTACCTTGGAGGTCATCTAGTCCAACACTTTGATCAGGCAGGAAACCCTAGACCATTTCAGACAAATGGCTGTCCAGTCTCTTCTTAAAAACTTCCAGTGTTGGAGCATTCACAGCTTCTGGAGGCAGGTTGTTCCACTGATTAATTGTTCTCAATGTCACGAAATTCCTCCATAGTTCCAGGTTGCTTCTCTCTTTGGTGAGTTTCCATCCGTTGCTTCTTGTCCTGCCTTCAGGTGCTTGGGAGAATAGCCTGGCTCCCTCTTCCCTGTGGCAACCCCTGAGATATTGGAACACTGCTATCATGTCACCCCTAGTCCTTCTCTTCATTAAACCCAGTTCCAGCAACTGTTCTTTATATGGCCCTCAGTCCCCTAATCATCTTTGTTGCTCTTCTCTGTACTCTATTTAGAGTGTCAACACCATGGTGACCAAAACTAGATGCAGTATTCCAAGTGTGGCCTTACCAGGGCATTGTAAAGTGGTATTAATACTTTATGTGATCTTGATTCTATACCTGTGCATTTGAAGATATGGTCTTTGAGGTCTGCTCCAGGCAGCCCTAATGTGATTGATCAGGTTTTGGCTTATCAAATTCTTCTGCCACTATAATTTTTAAGTCATGGTTTATGGATTGAAGATATAAGAATGTTGTTTGCTGAACCAACATTATTGCTTGTTCAACAAATTTTGATTAAAGCAAACAATAGTTGAGCATAACAGCCTGTAAGACTGTGTTTACCTTAAAGGCAATGGATCACTGTTTACTTTTCATATGAATATGACTGCACTCACATAAACTATATAACCAAATTAAAGAGCTAGAAATTGCATTCATAGAATGTGGCAAGTTTAATTAGCATTAACTTTGGTTATACATAATGTGGGTTAATGTGATGTTCAAACCCAGCCTGCCCCTCTTGTTTAGGCTCAGTATATTGTTCCAAGCTGAAATATGGATCTATTTAGCTTAAGTCTTAAGACTATTGTGTGAATATAAGTAATAGGTTAATGATTCATTTCGGATATTTTTTTTAATGATAAGGAAGTTTTGTGGTATGTGGGAAAGACCTTGGAAAACTAGGCCAAGAGATGCTGTGAAGGGAATGGTTAGATAAGAGACAGCATAGCCTGCAGCAGGATAGTGGGTGGGGCAAGGGGCTCAGAATAGACCCCCCCTCCCTAACTTTCTCTGGCTGTAATGGAGAATTGGAGAACTGTGCTCTCAGATTTGCAAGAGTCCGTCAATGCAACTTTACAATAGATAGTCCTTGACTTACGGACCACAACTCAGCCCAAATACTGTGCTTGGCTGCTCCCCGCTATTCTAATCAATGCTATCATTGCTTTGCCAGAGTCACTTAACAACCGTGTTACTAACTTAACAACTGCAGTGATCCATTTAACAGCTATGGCGAGGAAGGTCATAAAAGGGGGCAAAATTCACTTAACAAATGTTTCGCTTAGCAACAGAAATTTTGGGTTCAGTCGTGGTCATAAGATGCACGTGAATTATTTTTGTTTGTGTTGATTCTGTTTTGTCCTGTGCGGTTTTGAAAATGCTCAAGGATGAACTAAGTCAACATGGAACATTGATGTAAGAAATCCAAACTGTGCCTGCAACAAACTTTACTATAGTTTCCTTACAGTTGACTTTCCCATCAGCAAAGAACTGTTTGCCTATGACTCACCATAAAAGCATGCTCCACTTCTCAACTCTTTGCATCTGATTAAATCTTGTAAGTCATGTGAGTTACAATAGAAATTATATTTTCGGATTTTTCAAAACAGATGTTAGTGCAGCCAGGTATGTGACACTTCTGCAGTGTTGTTTTGCTAACAGTGCTGTTTGAGCACCTCTAGAAAGTTCAAACATTCACATTCAGCTTCAGACAGAAAGGAAATTTCTCATTTCTCAAAGCAAAATCTGAACTTGGTGTCACCTGGGTTTGCTGGATGAGCAGAAATCCTAAATGCACACTTGTTAGTCTTTGCTGGTTTTGTTCCGCTTGTGATTTCATTGGCTTTGGTAGCGTGAATTGTTTTATTGCACACTTTGTCATTTTGTTTCTCCAAGCTGCTGTTTATTTCATCAGAAAAAGCAGCGTCTCTATTAGATACAACTGAACTTAATGCAGAATAAACATTTGTAAAATTGCTCCATGTGAGAGTTTTCTCTGATTTGGATGCAAAGAAAAAACAAAAAAAACCCCTGAATTATTTGTGTTATCATTTCCTGAATAAATTGCCCTATTTGTGCAGAAAGCAGTTTCTTCACGGTAAAGATTCTCTTCTGGTACCAAGAGAAAAACATATTGTTTGTATAAGAGAAGGCAAAAGAAACCTCACCCAGTTAGACTCCTGGTTTACCCTCAAGCTTATTATGGCAACTAATGAAAGAACCTGATTTCCTGCCTTAAACCTTTAAGAAATTGGCTGCCTTTGGTTACCCCTAACAACTTACACAGCCTAAGAGATTACTAAACTAACAGTGCGGTGCTTCAGAGACCACAGCTAAGGAAAACGCTAGTTATGACCTGAAATCCATGGAGTCACTTCCCCGTAGGTTTTTCAGGAAGCTGGACTGCTGAGAATTTAAACCCTGAAAATATTTAAAGAAGGGCTGTGACTAATTTATAGAAATAATGCTTTGAAAATGTCACCTAGACCAGCTCCAACTAAGTGGAAGGGTTCCATTTACTCATACATTCTTCTCAGCTGGGGTCATTTGTCAAAGTCTAGACTTCCAATTTCTTCGGGCACATGGTTCTCTGTTAAAGGGTGGAGAGAGAGAGAGGGAGGGAGGGAGGGAGGGAGGGAGGGAGAGAGAGAGAAAGAAAGAAAGAAAGAAAGAAAGAAAGAAAGAAAGAAAGAAAGAAAGAAAGAAAGAAAGAAAGAAGAAAGAAAGAAAGAAAATTCTGTAGTCTAAATTAGGGCCGCAATAATTTAGAGAGCCACTAGATGACAGCAATGAGATATAGAAAACTGTAACTCTTTGCTGCCATCTAGACGTTGCAATGATTTGTACAGGCCAGATATGTACTGATACCACATGAATAGAATAGAATAATCAAGTTTGTGGACTTCAACTCCCCAGCAAGTCCACAAATCTTGAAGTGGCTAAAGTTGAGAAACTCTGTTCTGAACTAATGCAATAAACATTTGCAAAAATTACATGATAAAACCCAAGTGATTCCATTAGTGCCCACCAGGAACTAAAATTATTATGGGATAAAAGTCATTTCTTTACCTGGCAGTGGGGAAGGTAGAAGGGGATCAAGAAGGAAGACAGCAAAAGGGACAGGAGTGTAATGATTGGGCCAAGGAAAATAAGGACCAAGGGGGATGAACGGGACCAGCAGAGACAAATTAAGGCTTGGGAGAAGTAAGAAGAACTCTCTGTTCTTTTCATTACCAGACTAAGTAACATCATCAGTAATAACAGGGAGACAGTGCTAATATAGTTCTAGTAGAGTGAGAAAAAATAGGAGTCCTGCAGAGTGTATGGAATGATCAGAATACAAGATATTTAGCCATGTACAGTATGTGGAAAGGTTATTACAGTTTCTTTAAGCATAGAACAAAGATTGGAAAGGCATGACAGAGGTATGTAAAATGAAGGAGAAGCTGGAAAAGGTTGGGAGAATATCTTACCATGTTTTTAACTATCCAAAGACTTGGGGCTCCCTACAAATGAAATGTAAAAAAATTCATAATGGATTAAGTACCTCACATATTGCATAGTTAAATTGTAGACTTTGTAACCACTGGAGCAAGTGGTGGATATGAAGACTGTATCTTCTTCAAAACCTATTCAGGAGTGGTTTGGACTGCCTATGAAAGCAGCATTCCACCAAAGTCCAAACTATGACTTCAGAATTAGAAGAAATTTTACCTGGCACAGGAGTATAACCAGACCAATTCAGACCAAATTCCACCCAATCCTCAACACTGCAAGGATCCTCTTCCTTTTTGAACATAGGGAGTTGTTAGGTTACCCAACACTCTGGATCTTGTTACCGAATCAACTCACTACAAGCTAGCCAAATAGACAAGATTTGTGCAACTTATATATAAAAGAAGGTCTCAACCACATTTAACACCAACCAAACCGTGTATGCATCACAAGCTAGCCAAATAGACAGTGTTTATGCGACTTATATATAAAAGGTTAACCACAATTGACACTAACCAAATTGTGTATGCATCAACCACATCTTTACCTGATCTTATTTCATGTGCAGCCTATCAGGTTACAGCTATTCTGGCTTTGCATGATGCACTCAATTAGAATAGGGCTGGATAATTTCTGGGTCAGCCTGGTTTGGGTTGAATGCAGAGATCATTTCTGTTAAGATATGTAAAGATAACAAGATGGCTTATTTGCATGTGCATAGATAGCATGTGGTGTTAACACAGCAATTGGTCTGGGTTAATCCAGACTCTTATAACCAGGGCTTTTTTTCTCATAGAACGCTCAGAACGGAGTTCCGGCACCTTTTTTGGATGGGACCTTGTAGGGTAGGCAAGGCGGGTTGTATGACATATGTGAGTTCCGGCACCTTTTTCTTTTACAAAAAAAGCACTGCTTATAACTACAAAATCCACTGGGAGTCCTAACCTTCTTCCAACAAAGACAAGAATTAAGTAAAAAAACTCTCTTTGAAGGAAGACAAGACCTAAATATAGCCAAGTTTTAACTTGCCGTTCTAGATTCCCTGTTCCAAGTTTGCTTTCATTTACTGTGTCCCTAAAACTCTTTTTTTTTCCCTGTATAATTTGGGAGGCATTTTTAGCATTACACAACTGTTTATTCAGTGAATTTCTAGTTCTGTAGAGGTAACCGTTGGAATGGATATTTATCATTTACTTTTTTCTCTCTTAAGCCCTAATTCAAGCCAACAGCATATCGCTTTACCTTGTCTTTACTTTGATAGCTGTGCAAGAGCAGAATTCATGTTTTCTTTTCCACTTCTGCCCTTTCTCTCTCAATAGTTGTCTTACCTGCCTCTTCCCCCACTGCTCTCATTGCTAAATTTCCAAGTTTTGTCTAACACAACTTACTCAAATTAGAAGAAAATAAATAAAACCTCTCTGCACTCTGGGAAAACGGCCTTCCCAGATTCCTATTTTGCAAAGAGTGAGGAGTTCAATTCAATACAGTTTGACTTACGATCACAACCAAAATTTCCGGTGAGACAGTTAAGTGAGTTTTACCCCATTTTTACAACCTTTTTTTTTTTTTAGCCGCAGCTGTTAAGCGAATCACTGCAGTGGTTTAGTCAGTAAAACAGTTGTTAAGTGAATCTGACTTGCCCACCGATTTTGCTGGTCAGAAGGTTGCCAAAGGGAATCACATGACCCTGGGATATTGCAATTGTCATTAAATATCAACCAATTGCCAAGCAGCTGAGTTTTGATCCCACGATCGTAGGGGATGCTGCAACGGTCGTAGTTGTGAAAATCAGTCGTAAGTCACTTTTTTCAGTGCCTTGTAACTTTGAACCATCACTAAACAAATGGTTGTAAGTCAAAGACTATTTGTACATTACCTAGCTCTGCACGGCCAGGGGGTGGGGTGGGGACACTGTTTTAAACAACCTGAATGCTTGCACTTAGCTGCCTCGTATGGGTTTCACCGTGCTCTGATTTATTCCAGATCTTAGCTAGGCCTGGCCTGTTGAGCAATGCTTTCTTCCCCCTTTGAAGGGGCTGCTGGTGGCGGTGGCAATCACCTGCAAATACAAGTTAAGTCCTGATAAGAATCCTGAAGGTAAATAAGGAATTCCTACTAATGGCTAAGTCACCAAGGTAAGATCAAGCCTAAATACACACCCTTAGTTAAATATGATTTCATTCACTCACCTTACAAGGTTTTGCTGATTTTTTTTTTTTTTTTGCTCTTTCGGATGTCTGACGGATGAATTGCCCATAAGATTGATCAATTGTTTTCTGACAGGGTTTGTTTGCCTCTGTTCTGAGTTTGGCTTTTAAAGGATGTGTTTCAAAAAAAAAACCCTCTGAAGCAGACTTTTGGCCCAGGCAAGTGTCCCAGGTAAATTGCAGTAAGCAATTATTTGGGAGTTGGTGAAATTGAGTAGACTGTCTCCTCAATAGGCAGATTGTGTTGCATTTATTACATCAGGGGGTGTCCAACCTTGGCAACTTTAAGACTTGTGGACTTCAGCTCCCAGAATCATGGGGAAATCTGGGAGTTGAAATCCACACGCCTTAAAGTTGCCAATGGTAGACAGCCCTGTACTACATCGTTTTGTCCCTCTGTGCTTGATAGAAAGTAATAGTGTTAGGGTCTGCAAGGCGATCAAACCGGTCAGTCTTAGAGGAGATCAACCCTGACTGCTCTTTAGAAGGCCAGATCCTGAAGTTGAAACTCAAATACTTTGGCCACCTAACAAGAAGGAAGGACTCACTGGAGAAGAGCCTAATGCTGGGAAAGATTGAGGGCAATAGAAGAAGGGGACGACAGAGAATGAGGTGGCTGGATGGAGTCAGTGAAGCAGTAGGCGTGAGCCTAAATGGACTCCAGAAGATGGTAGAGGACAGGAAGGCCTGGAGGAACGTTGTCCATGGGGTCGTGATGGGTCGGACACGACTTTGCAACTAACAACAATGACAATACCCATACTAAGTCAGGCAAAAAATTAGTGTCTGTATGCCCACAAAATATTTGATATTTGAGGGAACACCTGCTGCCAGCATCAAGTTCCCTTCGTCCAGTGCGCTCGCAGAGGGAGGGTCTTCTCAGGGTGCTGCCGGTAAAAGATTGCCGGCGGATAACACCCAGGGGGAGGGCCTTTTCTGTGGGTGCGCCTGCCCTCTGGAACCAGCTGCCCGTGGAGCTCAGGACTACCCCTGACCTACGTTCATTCCGCCGAGACCTGAAGACTTGGCTCTTTGAGCTCTCTGACCCAGGCTGAGAATTTTAACTGGGTTTTATTTTCAGGGATAATTTATCTTTTATTTGTCTTTTAACTTTGTATTTTGTATTGATATGATTTTAAAATGCCCTGTAAACCGCCCTGAGTCCTTCGGGAAAGGGCGGTATATAAATCTAATAAAATCTAAAATGCTAAACTTTATTAGTGCAACCAATGAACCAAGATGGTTTGGTAAACAACCATTCGTTTAGTGCCTATTCAAAGTTACAACAGCACTGAAAAGAGTGACTTTGAATCCTTTTTCACCCTTACAACTGTTACAGCATCCCCAGGGTAATGTGACCAAAATTCGGATGCTTGGTAATTGGCTGGTATTTACGACATTTGCAGTATTCTGGGGTCATGACTGCAGAACTGGCCATGATCAATCTTCTCGAAGGGCAGAGCAGCGGAGGATTTGGCCATTTAGTAGTGCAGACTTTGATGGTGTAATATACTATCTCATCCCTGCCTTCGGACTGTTGTTTATTGCCATTCACATATTGTCCCCAAAGGATTCAGAGTTCCCTGGGTACTGGCCACAGTGAGAGGGTGGCTTGAACTTACATCTGCTGCCCCTAGAGGTGAGAGCTCTAGGGGACATGCTGTACCCAGGATGGATGTTTCGGACCATTCCCCCAGGAATAGGCTCTCCAACTGTCGTGAGAGGACGGTGGTTGGCCTGTCCTGGGGTGGCACCCAGCTGAGTGGCAGTGGCTGGGTGGAGGCTCGGGACACCTATTTGCTCTCTGTTTGGTCCCTCCTTAAATTAATTGACCATGGACTGCCTATATCTGGACTGCTCTTATGCCTTGTCTTAGGTACTCCTCTACGGACTTGCTCGCCCTCAGGGGTGCTCCCCCTTCCTGGAGGCGGCCCGCCTTTCCAGCCGAGTACAATCTCGAGGAAGGGCCCATTTATTGGGATCCTGAGAGATGGCTGGGCACGGTTATGGGCCTCCGACGTAAACCTAATAAGAGGTCCTTGGTTTGCTTTTTGTCAAAAAATTTTTGGGGGTTAGGGAGGAGGGAGGGTTCTTTTCTTGGTTGTTTGGACGAGGGGGGCAGTCCAACTACCTCTGTTCAGGCTAGTGCTGAGACGGATCGCGGGGGGGAGGAGCGGGGGTCGGCTGCTTCTGGGGCTCCAGGGCCAGTCGTGGGACTATCCATCCCCACGACGATAGGGAATGGCAGCAGGTGTAGGAACAGAGGGCCGTATCGGTCTCAGGGAAGGCCTCTCCGCTGTTTACAAGCGGTGAGGCACTCCGACCCTCTGGTTCCGCCCCGAGGTCCCGGGAGTGAGGACGTGCAGCCTCCTGAGCTCCGGCTGGTGTACTTGAATGCCAGGTCGGTCGCTAACAAGGCTCCTCTCGTCCGTGACTTGGTCGAGGGTGAGCAGGCGGACCTGGCTTGCATCACGGAAACTTGGTTGGGCCCAGAGGGCGGCATTCCTCTGGTTGATCTTTGCCCACCAGGTTTCCGGGTGCTGCACCGGCCTCGGGCTCAGGGTAGGGGTGGGGGAGTGGCTGTTGTTATGAGGGAGACCTTGTGTCCACGGGAGGCCACCGTTCCCCAGATAGTCGGGTGTGAGTCTCTCTTTTTGAGATGCGGCCCTGGTGCGCAGTTGGGCTTGCTGCTGGTGTATCTTTCGCCTAGTCACGCAGCAGCAGCCCTGCCTGAGCTGCTCGATGTCCTCTCTGGGCTGGTGGTTGAGTTCCCGAAACTTATAGTTTTGGGGGACTTCAACCTACCATCGCTGGGAGGATCATCTGAGTTGGCTCGGGAGTTCATGGCTTCCATGACGGCCATGGACCTGACGCAAGTAATTTTGGGACCGACTCATGAAGGAGGCCACACCCTTGACCTAGTTTTCTTGTCTGGACGGTGGTTAGATGATCTTGGTGGGGGCTCTCCAATTATTATGCCCCTGTCATGGACCGATCATCATCTCCTGCGGCTGGTCTTCCGTTTTGCCACCCCCCGCCGTGGGTGTTTGGAACCAATTAAATGGTACCGCCCCAGACGCTTAATGGATCCCCAGAGGTTCCAGGCGGCGCTGGGGTCCCCACCTGCCTCCCTTGCTCACAGCTCGGCAGATGCCTTAGTGGAAGCCTGGGAAAGGACGGCCACTGAGGCTCTTGACCGAGTTGTACCCCTGCGGCCCCTGACCCGGTGCAGATCCCGTCGAGCTCCATGGTTCTCTGCGGAGCTCCGGGAGATGAAGCGTCGGAGACGGGGCCTAGAGAGCGGTTGGAGGTCCAGCCGATCCGAATCCGATCGATTGCGACTAAGAGCCTACATTAGGTCTTATCTCGCTGCGATAAGGGAGGCGAGGTCTAACCACTTCGCCACCCTTATCGCGTCCGCAGATAATCGCCCGGCCGCCCTGTTTAGGGTGACTCGCTCCCTCCTAAATCAGGAGGTGAGGGAGGATCCCTTGCAGGGTCGTGCCGAGGAGTTTAACCAACATCTGTCGGACAAAATCGCTCGGATTCGGACCGGTCTGGACTCTGACTGGGCAGAGTCTGACGATCAGGACACGGGCGGTCTTGTCGATATCACCTGGGAGGAGTTTGATTCTGTGACTCCGGAGGAAGTGGACAGGATCATGGGGAGGCTGAGCACCACCACATGTTTATTGGACCCGTGCCCTTCCTGGCTGGTCTATGCAGCCCGGGAGAGGACACGCAGCTGGTTCCAGGCAGTTATATCGGCTTCTCTGAGTGAGGGTATCTTCCCCGCCGTCTTGAAGGAGGCGGTGGTGAGGCCTCTCCTCAAGAAGCCTGCCTTGGACCCAGCTGTATTGAACAACTTTCGTCCTGTCTCCAACCTTCGCTTTCTTGCGAAGGTTGTTGAGAGTGTGGTGGCGCATCAGCTCCCTCTGGTCCTGGATGAAGCGGATTATCTAGACCCGTACCAATCGGGTTTCAGGCCCGGGCACAGCACGGAGACGGCATTGGTCGCGCTGGTGAATGATCTCTGGAGGGCTCGGGACAGGGGGCATTCCTCTGTTCTAGTCCTATTAGACCTCTCGGCGGCTTTCGATACCATCGACCATGGTATCTTGCTGCGGCGTCTCAGGGGACTGGGAGTGGGAGGCACAGTTTTACAGTGGTTCTCCTCCTATCTCCAGGGACGTTCGCAGTCGGTGTTGGCAGGGGGGCAGAGGTCGACCGCGAGGTCTCTCATTTGTGGAGTTCCTCAGGGGTCGGTCCTCTCACCTCTCCTGTTCAACATCTACATGAAACCGCTGGGTGAGATCATTCGTGGCTTTGGAGTTGGGTATCATCAGTACGCTGATGATACCCAACTTTTCTTTTCGACCCCAAACCACCCCAGTGATGCCCTCAACGTGATGTCCCGTTGCCTGGAGGCGGTTCGGGTCTGGATGGGGAGGAACAGACTTCAACTCAACCCCGACAAGACTGAGTGGCTTTGCATACCTTCATCCCGGGTCTATTCGGACATTCCACCTCTGGCTATGGGGGGTGAACTATTACCCCCCGTAGATAGGGCTCGCAACTTGGGAGTCCTCCTAGATTCACGGCTCACCTTGGAAGACCATATAGGAGCTGTGACTAGGGGGGCCTTCGCCCAGGTTCGCCTGGTGCGCCAGTTGCGGCCCTATCTTAGCCGGGATGATTTGTGCACGGTCACTCATGCGCTCGTGTCCTCTCGTCTGGACTACTGCAACGCTCTCTACATGGGGCTGCCCTTGAGGACCACCCGGAAGCTCCAACTGGTACAGAATGCAGCCGCGAGAGTTGTGTTGGGAGTCTCCCGATACTCCCACGTTACACCTCTGCTCCGTGAGCTGCATTGGTTGCCAGTTGTCTTCCGGGTGAGATTCAAGGTACTGGTAATGGTGTTTAAAGCCCTCCATGGCATGGGGCCGGAGTACCTTAGGGAACATCTGCTGCCGGCATCAAGCTCCCTGCGCCCTGTGCGTTCCTACAGAGAGGGCCTCCTCAGGGTGCCACCGATCAGAGAATGTCGATTGGTGGCCCCCAGGGGGAGATCCTTCTCTGTGGGCGCTCCGGAGCTGTGGAATCAGCTACCGGTAGAGCTCCGGATGGCGCCCGATCTTCGCTCCTTTCGTCGCGATCTCAAGACGTTTTTGTTTGTACAAGCTGGCCTAGCCTGATGGGGATCGGTGGGGTTGTTTTATCTTTGGTCTCTTAATTTTATCTTGGGGTTTTTAGAATTGTACTTCTATTGTTTTAACTAGGGCAACTGTTTAATCTTTTTTTTAATGTTTGTATTTGGTATTTTATTCTGCCCTGTGAACCGCCCTGAGTCCTCAGGGAGAAGGGCGGTATATAAATGTTATTAAATTAAATTATTAAATTAAATGTGACCATCTTTGGTGACCTTTTGACAAGTAAAGTCAATGGGGAAGCCAGATTCACTTAACAACCATGTTACTAAATGTCTATGATGATTCTCAATATATCCAAGTCATGGTCATGAATCATCCACATAAGCTTCTTGGATGAGAAGCAAAATGTTTTCAAGGAAAAAAAAGTAAGAAAGAGCAGTTGTCTTTTGGCAAAAAAACACCTTTGGGACAACCGAGTTACCAATTTGACAACGGTAGTGATTCCCTTAACAACTGCAGGGGTCATAAAAATGGGGTGAAACTCACTTCACAACCCTCTTGCTTAACAACAGAAATTTTGGGCTCAGTTGTGGTCATAAGTCAAGGACGGACTATGACCATAACTAGATTTGCTGAGCAATTAAAAGTTCTTGCGTGCATGCAGTGATTCCCAAAACAATTAGGACAAAGAAAAGCACATTATAAAATCAGAAGATAACGCTGCAGTTTCAGGGTATACAAAGCTAGGGGAAAACTCAATCAACTGAACCATTTAAATGAAAGACATGAACCCTACTTTTTATCTTATTTGCATTGGAGGACAACGGACATAGGTAGCCCAGAAATCTTTATCACCAAGTGTTGGAAAGATCAATGGGTCAAGAAGTCTTCTCACTACGCGTATGCAGGTGGTCCTTAATTTAGGACCACAATTGGGATTCTATAGATCAGACATGTCAAACACAAGGCCCGGGGGCCAGATCTGGCCCGCGAAGCCATCCTGGAAACAGTGAGGGAACGGCCCCCACTACCATGGCCCTGGCCCAGAAACCCTCCTTCCGCCAGAGACCCTCAGATCTGTCCCACTCCTGCCCAGGCCCCCATAGGCACCCTTGATGCGAATGATGTAGAGCTGGCCACGCCCACCAGTACGCCATACGCACTTTAGCCACGCCCACCCAGTAGGCCATGCCCACCCGGCCCCCTGAGGGCAACCGCAATGCTGATGCGGCCCTCAATGAAATTGAGTTTGACACCCCTGCTATAGATCCTTATCTATGTCCAACCAGGTGCTAAATCGCCTTTTGCTCTTGGAGAAAAGGCAGGATATATTGTAAATTGAAGAAATAATAATAATGGATACTAGTGAGCCTTTCTCTATGGAAAACCGAGATTCCACAAAGCTAGAAACAACCTACATGTCAAACCTGACTCAGCTTTATCGTTGCTTGCACCTGATTTTGGCTCACAGTTTGCCAAACAGAAACAGGAGTGGGGGTCAGTAAATTCCTAGGGTGGAGGGAGGGCTAAGGAATTCATGAGAGCCTTCTGCCACCGGAGGAGAGATACCCACCAAGGTCAAGTTCCGAGGACTGTTCTTACGGCGCAGACTGTTTTCCCAAAATAAAAATGTTGCATGTGATTGGCCCAAGGAAGAAAAGGTTTTTGTTTTTTTACCTATGCTGGTTTTCATGGGAAAACCTCAGAATTGACTTTGCTTCTACTGTACCTAGATCAGAGGTAGGCAACCTCGGCTCTTTTATGACTCATGGACTTCAACTCCCAGAATTCCTGAGCCAGCCATGCTGGCTCAGGAATTCTGGGAGTTGAAGTCCATGAATCATTAAAAGAGCCGAGGTTGCCTACCCCTGACCTAGATGGATCTTTCAATAAAGTTTTACTCTTGGTGAACCCTTTGGACCAGGGGTTCCTTTTTTAGAATGTGCCAACTGGGATGGTGGACACCAAAGCATTGCCTTCTAAAATGGTATTGTCTACTAAGAGTTTATGAATGGTGGAGAAGAGGAGGTTCAAGTTGTACAGCATCTTAAATACTTCACTGGGCTATGGACGATATTGCTTCGCTTGTGGAAAAGCTAAAGAAAAGTATCTTCAAATTTGGGGGGAGGTTGACCATGTCATTTTGGAATTCAACATAATGAGGCACAAATAATAGCACAAAGTCTAACTGGTGCCTTAGAAAGAAAAAACAAGAGACTCCAGACAAAACTAGCATGGTTGCATAAAGAACTCTCTGATGAACTGAGAGACAAAAAGAACAAGCATTAAAAGCAGAACGAGGGATACATAACCAAAGCAGAACACCAGCAAATATCCCAAATCTGAAAAGCTCAGAACGAACTAAAACTTGTAAAAAAAATAATTAAAAATAATAATAACAAAGTTTCTTTAACATGTAAAAACAACAAGGAAAAAAAAAACAGTGAAACGGTCAGTCCACTAATGGCAAAAGATGGCAAGGAGGTGAGCGGTGGCAAGGAGAAAGCAGAACTGTATCTTTTTTTTTTTACGCAAAAGGAAAAAAATAGTCCAAACTATCAAAAGCAGTACCATAAAAGACTAATTAGGAATAAAAAATAAAATAGGCAAGAAAATAGTAAGTGAACACCTATCCACTCTAAACAAGTTCAAATCACCAGGACCAGATGGATTACATCCTAGGGATTTGAAGGAACTGGCCGATGTGATCTCAGAACCGTTGAACCAGATCTTTCAAAGATTCTGGAGCACCAGGGAACTACCAGAGGACTGGAAAATATCGGTCCAGCTAAGTACTGTCATTCAATTGGTTGAATCAATCAGTTGGTTGCTTTCTTGGACCATCCATTATTTACTTGATTGCCCTGCCTTTCATCCTTTACGTGATATTTTCTGAATATGTATTTATTTATCTTTATTTTATATAGAAATTTATATGTTCAGCTCTTCCTGCAGTACGGGTTACAACATACAATATTAAAATATATAGATCCATTGCAAGTTGGAGTGGTATATATTTTATCTTGAACATGGGATGTCTCTTGCTTTAAAATGATTTCTGATTATTTAATTTCTAAATTATAAGCTACGAGGAAGATTTGGCAAAAGGACAAGATTATAATGGAAAGTTTTTGATATCAATTAAAACATTTTCAGGATGGCTTGCAATTAAGAGGTAGAACAATGGAAAATTCAGTAAATTAAAACCCACAATTAGGCAAGGTTAACATCTATTCATTGTTAATCAAAGATCTGTACCAACTCCCCTCTAAGGACAATCTATAATGTTAGGAGCTAAGAAAATTTTCCCCTAAGAAAAATGGCAAAAATGGGAAATATAATCATGAGCATCCATGACAGGTGGAGGTAAATGACCTGTGTTGGATGACATTATGCAAATGTTTTGACCTCAGTGGTGGGATTCAGCCAGTTTGCACCACTTCGACAGAACTGGTAGCTAATTTTTAGTTGCCCAAGCCCAGAATGGACTTCCGGAACCGACATCCACACAGAGAACCGATTGTTCACATATTTTAATCCCACCACTGCTTGACCTGCATACTTGTACCATGCCACTGGACATGATATAGTTACATGATGTAAGAGAAGTGTAGGGAGAGCTGAGTGGCAGATTTAAATATGTCATCAGCATAGAGTCGTTGCATTCCAAGAGCTCAAAGTCCAACCTCTCCTGAATTCTATTGACCCTTATCTGGTGACAATTTAGTGTTGAACTTTAATTGATCAGATTCTTGTGTAGAGGCTTGAACAAATCTTCTCTGCTGCAACCTTAGTTGCTTAGTTCTTAGTTGGCTCATCTCTGCATCTTAGTTTCTCTTCTCTGCATTTTGGCCAAAGTCTCAACATCGTTTTTGTAGTATGATGGCCAGAACTGGATGCAGTATTCCAGGTGTTGTCTTAGTAAAACCACATCTGGAATACTGCAACCAGTTTTAGTCCCCACACTACAAAAAAAAAGGCTGAGACTTTGGAAAAAGTGCAGAGAAGAGCAACTACCTGGAGACTAAAACATATGAAGAAAGGTTGCAGGAATTGGGTATGGCCAGTATAAAGAGGAGAAGGACTAGGGATGACACGATAGTAGTATTTCAGTATTTCAAGGACTGCCACAAAGAAGAGGGGGTCAACTTATTCTCCAAAGCGCCAGAAGGCAAGACAAGGAACAATGGATGAAAATCAATCAAGGAGAGAAGCAAAGTGCAATTAAGGAGAAACTTCCTAACGGTGAGGACAATTAACCAGTGGGACAGCTGGCCTTCAGAAGTTGTGGGTGCTCCATCATTCGAGGTTTTTAAGAAGAGTTTGGACAGCCATGTTTGAAATGGTATAGGGTCTCCTGATTGAGCCCAGGGGGCTGGACTGGAAGACCTCCAAGGTCTCTTCCAGTTCTGTTTTCTGTTCTATTCTATTCTATTCTGTTCTGTTCTGTTCTGTTCTGTTCCAGTTCCAGATGATGATGATGATGATGATGATGATGATGATGATGATGATGATGATAATAATAATAATAATAATAATAATAATAATAATAATAATAATAATAATAATAATAAAGTTGGAAGGGACCTTGGAGGTCATCTAGTCCAACCCCCTGCTCAGGCAGGAAACCCTATACCATTTCAGGCAAATGGCTGTCCAGTCTCTTCTTAAAAACCTCCAGTGTTGGAGCATTCATAGCTTCTGGAGGCAGGTTGTTCCACTGGTTAATTGTTCTAACTGTCAGGAAGTTTCTCCTTAGTTCTAGGTTGCTTCTCTCCTTGACTAGTTTCCATCCGTTGCTTCTTGTCCTGCTTTCAGGTGCTGATGGATGGATGGATGGGTGGGTGGGTGGGTGGGTGGATGGATAGATGATGGATGTTACCCATGTTTGTTTAATTGATTGGTCACTACACTTGCAAGCAGCTTTTTCCCTGAGAATTGATGATGGCAAACATGGTCCTGATATCTTGCCTTAATGTGTCCTCCTATCAACAACGTGGGGAGATAAAGTGCAGTGACAAGATGGAGTCTGAGGCTGTCTAAAAACGAGCTTCTCTTTTTTGCCTTTATGTCACATAGCTGACTGATCTGCAACCTGTGAGCAACTAGAATTTCCAGATTCTTTCCACCCGTACTGTATTTGCATGCCAGTTATCAACCCTCCGCTGTATATAACTAATTGCCAAAATAAAATTTAATGAGATAGAATACAAAAGAGCCAGCAGGCATCTGATTAATATTGTTTGTCTGATTATTTTCATTACATTTCTGCTTTGATTTACCTTCCCAAGTATAATCCCCCCCAAAAAACTGTTTCAAAATGCAAGGACTACAATATACAGTGGATAAATTCATGAAAATTCACATGTTTGGAATTAAACTTGCACAGTCCTAAACATTAGCAATTTTAGGAACTGCACACTGGAAGTAAACCTGAATCTACTTGGCATGCTCCTCTAGGGACCATTTGAAAGTGTGCCCTTGAGACTGAGTACCAATTGTGGTGTAGTGGTTAGAGCAATCTTTTCCCACAGAATGCCCTCCAGGTACAGTATGTTGATCTATTTGTTCATTTAACCAATTTGAACAGCCACCCATCTCAACTGGTGACTTTGAATGATAAGCAATATCAATACACTGCTACATAAATTGCTTTTGATGGCAAGATGGGCATTGTATAAATGTAATTATTAAATAACTATAAATCCCATTATCCCAGGCTGGGGGAATGGTCAGTGTTGAAATCCCACACATCTCAGAGGCACTAGGTACCAAGAGGACTGGACCAAAATCCCTATCACTGGGTGACCTTGCCGCAGTGATCAATTTTCAGTCTTATCACAGTGCTTTTAGGTGGAGAAAAAAATATTTATTCATCTCTCTTGTGGCAAGCATATCCAACTCACCTTCCTCCTCTTATTTTCCCCCACAACAACCCTTTAAGGTGGGTTGGATTGAGAGACAGTGACTGGCCCAAAGTCACCCATCCAGCTTTCATGCCTAAAGGAGGACTAGAATTCACAGCCCCTGGCTTTTAGCCTGATGCCTTAACCACTAAACCAACTTGGCCTCTGGATTGTAGATGCTATATGGTTCAGAGTGTATGTAATGGCACCAATTTTGTAATTTTTACCCTGGCTGCCATTTTATCTGAACATAATAAAAGCTGTTACTATTTTTAAAGCAATAAATACTCTGTGCTTGGGAAAGCTTCCTTCTTAGAATAAGCATTCCCTACTAATCTCCCAGATCATTGGGAGAGGCTCTCTCTTTTCACCTCCTAGTACAATACGAGGACTGACAGCTACAATGGCCATTTATGTAAGGTTTTAAAACATATCTTTCTTCAGTTGACTTACGGTGTTTAATTATTCAGTGCAAAACGGTGATTTAATTCTCTTTAAATCAATGAGTTTACCATTGCCACACGTCTCGTATGTTTTGATTTGTTATTAGATCCGTGGCATTTTAGTCGATCACCCAGAGCCTCTGGGGACAGGGGATTTATTAATTAAAGACCGCCAATCAATTCGAATCAGTATATCAAGGGAAGCTGTTTGAAAGGGGTAGAAGGAAGTGAAGGTGTTTAAATTTTTATTCTTCATTCTTTGGGACCCCTACCTTCACAGCAAAGCAGAATAGTAGGGAAAGCTCTGAGGTGGCTGATATAAAACCTAGTTTGTGACTCATGAGTCACAAGGGAAAACTGACCAGCCTGAAATTACCAATCTTGGCTAATGAAAAATTTGTCACAAAGTGCCAAGTGCAATTCAGAAAGCCAAGACAGAGAACAAATTGCCTTTTCCTCTTCCTTCTCACTATCATTAACCATTGAGAGAATAACTCTATTTTTTATTTCCTGAAATTTCCTGACAGTTAGAACAATGAATCAGTGGAACAACCTGCCTCCAGAAGTTGTGGATAGATAGATAGATAGATAGATAGATAGATAGATAGATAGATAGATAGATAGATAGATAGATAGATAGACAGACAGACAGACAGACAGACAGACAGACAGACAGACAGACAGACAGACAGACAGACAGACAGACAGATAACCTTTATTGTCATTTTTTTCCTGTGGGCACAATGGCACACATTAAAAATGAAATTTAGTTGCTTCCTCTCAAAGTGTACACATACATTAACACATTTAAAAGATGCTATGTACAACATCTAAGGGACGCGGTGGCTCAGTGGGTTACGACGCTGAGCTTGTCGATCAGAAGGTCGGCAGTTTGGCGGGTCGAATCCCGAGTGCCGCGTAACAGAGTGAGCGCCTGTTACTCGTCCCAGCTTCTGCCCACCTAGCAGTTCGAAAGCACGTAAAAATGCAAGTAGAAAAATAGGGACCACTCCGGTGGGAAGGTAACAGCGTTCCGTGCGCCTTTGGCGTCTAGTCATGCCGGCCACATGACCACGGAGACGTCCTCGGACAAACGCTGGCTCTTCGGCTATGAAACGGAGATGAGCACCGGCCCCTAGAGTCGGAAACGACTAGCACGCATGTGCGGGGGAACCTTTACCTTTTTTATGTACAACATATGTATAGACCTACATCTTACATATAAGTAACATAGAAATATTATTCACTGTCCATCTTGAATACATAACGGAAGGAGGAAGCTTTATTGTTCACAAGGTTAATACTGTATGGAACAAAGCTGTGACTGAATCTGGATGTTCTCAGTGGTGGGATTCAGCCGGTTTGCACCACTTCTGCAGAACCGGTAGCTAAAGTAGTACCACTAACTCATCCAACGTAAGAATTGGAAGATAGGGTAAGCCAGACAATCTCATGACGAAAACAAAATCTGTTTGTTTCGTCCTATCCAGATTCTTAAAGTATGGAGGAACCAGGTCAACATTTCCCAAGTATCTTCTCTCTCACAGGAGGCAATATACAACCAGATGTCCTGCTGACACTTCATGCCAAATGGCCTGTGTTGGGGGCCTCAAATAGACCTCACATAGTAAAGAGGATCTATCCTTGAAGAACCCCACAAGGAAGTATCCTAATTGGGAAAGAATAAGAAAAGTCACCATGAAATTAAATCCATAAACCACCCAGAGTCTTGTTGGCTGCCTCAAGGTAACTTTGGCTCCTGCTGTAAAAACAGGATTTTGCATACGATGCACTTTAGAATTAGATAAATGGGATAAATTTGCATAGGTAACTTTATATTGCACTGTTTATTTTAGGTAATATTACATTACAGTATCTTGGCAAGATGGGAAAACAAAGTTGAAATCCTGGAGTCCTTCACTGACATTAGCTGCTTTAAGATGCACATGCTTAAAACCCTTCCTTCCTTCCTTCCTTCCTTCCTTCCTTCCTTCCTTCCTTCCTTCCTTCCTTCCTTCCTTCCTCTCTTAGCATCCATCTTTGTTCCTTTATCCTTCCCTCCCTCCCTCCCTTCTTTCTTTCCTTCCTTCCACTGTCTCCTTCCTTCCTCCCTCCCTCCCTCCCTCCTCTCTCCCTTCTTCCTTCCTTCTTTCTGTCTTTCCTTCCTTCCTCTTAGCATCCATCTTCCTTCCTTTTTCCTTCCCTCCCCCTCCCCCTTTGTCTCTTCCTTCCTTCCTTCCTTCCTTTCTCCCTCCCTCCCTCCCTATTCATCCACTCTCTCACCTACCTACCTACCTACCTTACTTACTTACTTACTTACTTACTTACTTACTTACTTACTTACTTACTTACTTACTTACTTAACAAGGCAAATTCCTCAGCTTTACTATCACAAAACCTATCAGGTTATTTCTGGCTATAAGAAGACCTGTTGACTGTCCTTATTCTGACTCTAGCCAAATTACTTTTGTGGCCTCTGAATGGCGGCTGTCTTAACTGTAGATGCTGAATCGGGCCTCACCTACCAGTCTGGCCTCCAAATAAGTGATCCTCAAGACTGGGCTTCAGTGTTTGCTCTTTATCTCCCCCACACCCCAATTTAGCCATCAAAGAACCATTATCCGTGGCTAGTCAAACAAATTCTCCAGTCATTGATGTCCCTCACTGGGTGAAACATCTGCAAGGGGGTATTTGGACAAGGATACAATCAGGACCATTTTCATGCTGGCTAGCCCCAGTTAGAAGCTGTTTCCCATTACCAGAATTAAATGACTTTCGGTTTGCTTTAAAGCCAAAGCAACGTTGACAGAGCGATTAAAGGGAGGGGGAGGGGCAGCGATAGCTCAGCTGGGAGGGGGGGGAAGGAAAGAGAGTTACTTTATTCCACCTGAATTCTGGTTCTTCCTGGGGCCTAGATCTGGTCTTATTTGAGGAAAGATTATCTTGACAAATTGGATAAACATTTTATGCATGACAAGATGCTGACGGAGGACCAGTTCTGCAAGCACACCTGTCGGTAGGTTTGCTTAGTGTGTGACCAAGGTGTTCCCCTAACCCTAAGTCCTCTCCGGCTGCTCTGTTTACCGTTGGACAGGTACGGGCAGATCCAAGCTATGGGCCTTAGCAACAGTTGTGGCAATCTTTGCCTAGCATCGTTTTTTTTTTTAAACACACAGGCACGTTTGACTAGACTATGCCACCGACAGCTCCTCCGGCTAGGCTTTACTTTGGAAATAGGTTTTTTTTTTGCTTTTTGCTTTCAAGAGGACTCCAGATCTGGCACTCGATGGTGAACAACTGTAAATCCAAAGAAAGCTGCAGCATTCCTGCAGTTTTTAGACATAGTGGGCAGCAGGTTGCAGAACAAGGGGAGGAGGGGAGGGGGTGCATGCTAGCCTTAAAAGAGAGCATTGCATTTACAGAATAACAGAGTTGGATGGGGCCTTAGAGGACTTCTGCTCAAACAGGAGCCCTATATCATTTCAGACAAATGGTTGTCCAGTCTTTTTTTTTTAAACCTCCAGGTCATGGAGCACCCACAACTCCTGAAGGCAGGTTGTTCCACTGGTTAATTGTACTCACTGTTAGGAAACTTCTCCTTAGTTCTAAGTTGCTTCTCTCCTTGATCAGTTTCCATCCATTGTTTCTTATTCTGCCTTCAGCTGTTTTGGAAAATAGGTTGACACGCACACACCCTCCTCTTCTTCTTTATGGCAGCCCCTCAAATATTGGAATACTGCTATCGTGTCCCCCCTAGTCCTTCTTTTCGGTAGACTAGACATATCCAATTCTTGCAACCATTCTTCATATGTTTTAGCCTCCAGGCCTCTAATCATCTTTCTTGATTATTATTTGCTGGCTTTTGGGTTTAGGGGAGAAATAGTCCAAAGGGGACATACAAAAATCATTGAAGGATTGCTACATTGGAATGGTGATGGTGGGGTCCAGAGTAACTTGCCACTAGGAATTAGGAAGTCATTGGTGATTCTCCAGGTGTATAACATCAGATAAAGGGCTAATAGGTATGGCAGTGCATTCACCAGGTCCCTGATTCTAAAGGAAAAGGCATGATATTTTTGTTGGAATGCCACACTAAATATTTTGCACTAAAATGCATTGAGTTGAGTGAGGCTAGTTGCAGCTAGATACCTTGAACGCACATAAAAAATCCCTTGGCATGTGATCATCTTGAGAATCTTGGCTATTGCCATTTTTGTTGGAATAAAACAAATTTCCAGACCTTATAGCTGCAAAGATTTTTGTTCCACAAATCTGAGGAATCTGGTAAGGACATGTTTTTTCTTTTAGTAACAGATCACTTGATACTAAGCAGTTTCTTTTTTCTTTTAAGTCAAATGTTTATTAAAAAGAGGTAAATAGAAGCAGTTCTTGATTTACAGCTAGTCTTTTAGCAGCTGTTTAAACTTAAAACAGCACTGGAAAAAGTGACCCACAAACAGTCCTCACACTTACGACCACTGCAGCAGCTCCACGGTCACATGATCAAAATCCAGAAGTTTGGCAATTGGCATATGTTCAGGATGGCTGCAGCATCCTGGGGTCATGGGATCTCCACTGAAATCTTTCCACACAGCTTCCAACAAGCAAAATCAATGGGGGAAGCCAAATTTATTTAAATGCATGATTCGCTTTTTGTTAAGTGATTGGCTTAGCAACCATGGCAAAAATATCATAAAATCAGGCTCAGCTCACCTTGCTTATTAATGGACATTGTAGTCCCAATTGTGGTCATACGTTGAGGACCACCTGTATAGAAAATAAATTCTGCACATCAATAATAATAATAATGCAGCTTATTCATTTCCTAAAATTATTTTATTTATTTATTTATTTATTTATTTATTTATTTATTTATTTATTTATTTATTTATTTTCACCTTGTGACAAATTTGGATCACCTTGGCATGCAATTCTACTGTAAATAATGGAACATTTGGCCCTGGTTTTACAACCTGGTCTCATTTTGAGAAGTTGTTGGGGGTTTTTTTTGTTTGTTTGTTTTGGGTGGGGGGGCTCAAGCAATCATTTGTACCGATCATGATATGACATACAGTCGCTTAACATATTAAGCTTCTGTGCTGCCCAAGTCTGTAAGAATTTTAAAAGAAGCAGAACGCAATCAGATCATTTTCTGAGCCTGTTAATAAATATCAGTAGTTTGACAGGCTAAATATGTATAAACTGATGTATGATAATCTTCAGAGTAGGCACTGTGACAACTGTATAGATGTGTCCCTCGAGTTACTAAGAGTTTAATTCAATGCAAGAGCAATTTTCAATGCTTAGCTATAAGTGCTTATTAAATATTGCTACACTGTTGCTATCACTGGCTCTCACCATTTTCATTCAGGACTTTTTTTTTCAGACTGCCTCCATGGGTATTTTGTATATATTTATTTTCTTTAAATGGTGGTGAGAAGGGGGAGCAAATGGGTGTGCGAGTTACTTAAAGGGCTAAATTATTTTACAAATGGATATTTATCTCTGGAAACCAGCACGAAAAAGGAAACCCGTTTTATTTCATTCCTCCATTTTTGCTTTGTTTTTCTACCGCATTAAAAAAAATCAGTAAAAATTTAGTTGCAAATTTCCACCCAAAGCATGCATTCTCCTTACATGATTTCCCTAAGTGAGGGGTATGAATTTCCTGTATATTTTCAGAGCCATACGCATTGTAGAATTGTGAAAATATTTAAACGGGCTATGAATCCAAGAAATAAGAATAGAAATTCAAATGGAGCAGGGGTCTCCCCCATTTCTGTTAGTCACCCAAATTCTACCTTGTTTCTCTCTCTCTCTCTCTCTCTCTCTCTCTCTCTCTCTCTCTCTCTCTCTCTCTCTCTCTCTCTCTCTCTCTTTTAATAAATGCAAACCACACAAATTAAAAGATGGGCCTGACTTAAGCCACATTAAACGATGCTTAGGAATACTGTAAGCAAAAGAACATGGCCTCCAAACAGAGCACATTCATTCTCTGTCTAATGTATGCACACACACACACACACACACACACATATACACAACAGACTAGCACACGTATAGGATCTTATCGGAGAAGTTAATCAGGTCTCCAAAGTAGTTTGCGTCTTACATCCTGCCTTCTGGGGGTGATTAGGTACAGGGAGTTGTTCTTACAATGTAATCCCTCCGTCTTGTGTGTCATTAGTTCAGTGTGCAGTCACTCTATATTCTGCTAAGGGATTTTCTGTTTAATTTGACTGAACCATTGTGTGGGCTAGATTAGTTCTGCTTTTTAAGAAGAGGCACTGATTTTTGTTGTGCTTTCCCCCCCCCTTTTTTTAAAAAAAATAGTCTAACTTTTTAAAACAAAACATTCCATATTATTCCTTATTCCTAGAAAGATGAGCGGACCAGAAATTAAGAGGATGTTTGACAAGCATATTGATCTAGATCCAGCATAGGAATACGTAAGAAACCAGACCATTCGAACAACCAATCAACAAGAGAACCAGTCAGCTGCTCAGAATTTATATATAGCTCCAAATGAACAACCAATCACACGACCAATTGACCACACTGGCACATAAGACATATATAAGCTAAAGAGGAATAGGACAGGAAAATCCTGCTGATGTTACCTAGTCTGGTAATGAAACGTTCAGAAAATAAATTGAAACAAGCTTGGAGAGCAAACCACCGCCAAAATCTAAAACCCGAGCTACAAGTATTTTATATTATTTCTAAGAGGATGTTTGTATATTCAAGGCTGGGAGTGAAGCGAGTGTCTCACCGGTGTTTATTTATGAAGAGAGGGGTAAGGGACTACACTGTAAGGCTATAATCATCAGAGTGGACAATGGTTTTCCTGGTCAAGGGAATCATCTTAAAAATTGTTTTCTCACCATGGGCTCAGTGACTATGCAATAAAGTGTGTGAATACCTGAGAAAATGTTGAGAATTTTCAACATTTAATGCTATATTATTAAGTATAATATAGTGCTAAATATTAATACTATACTATTCACGCTAGCCCCTTCATGGATTACTGCCTTGTCGTGGCAAAGGGGCTTGCATAATTCAATGAAGCTATGAGCTATGCCGTGCAGGGCCACCCAACCCCGACAGGTCATAGCAGAGAGTTCTGACAAAACATGGAGAAGGAAATGGCAACCCACTCCAGTATCTTTGCCATGAAAACTCCATGGACAGTAAGGAAGGACTCACTGGAGAAGAGCCTAATGCTGGGAAAGGTTGAGGGCAAGAGAAGAAGGGGACAACAGAGAATGAGGTGGCTGGATGGAGTCACTGAAGCAGTAGGCATGAGCCTAAATGGACTCCAGAAGATGGTAGAGGACAGGAAGGCCTGGAGGAATGTTGTCCATGGGGTCGTGATGGGTCGGACATGACTTTGCAACTAACAACAACAACAACAATTCAAGCTAGGGGTGACATGATAGCAATATTCCAGTATTTGAGGGGATGCCACAATAAGAGGGGGTCAATTTATTTTCCAAAGCACCAGAAGGCAAGACAAGAAACAATGGGTGGAAACTAATCAAAGAGAGAAGCAACCTGGAATGAAGGAGAAACTTCCTAACAGGAAGAACAATTAACCAGTGGAATAGTTTGCCTTCAGAAGTTGTAGGTGCTTCATCACTGGAGGTTTTTAAGAAAAGAGTGGACAGTCACCTGTCTGAAATGGTGTAGGGTTTTCTGCCTGAGCAGGGGGTTGGACTAGAAGACCTCCAAGGTCCCTTCCAGCTCTGTTCTATTCTGATTGAGAAGCTCCATGGACATTTAATCGAGGCCAAATGTGGCCTGTTGAACCATCGCCTAGATCTTTCCTTTCCACCTCCAGGTGTGAGTACTCCCCTTTAGCGGCCCCTCCTACAAGTGGCTGAACCAAATTTCAACAAAATCTCTTCACTTTATTCCAAAGTGTTTTTCTTGCACCTAAGCCCGTGTCTTTCAAATAATCCGTGAGCAAATAGCTCAATTCCAGAGATGAGAAATTATCAAAGACCATGTAACCGGCTGCCATGGCCCTAAAAAACAGCCCCTGGGAGAAATGCTGGGGTTGTCTATTTTGAGTCACAATGCACCATCCTGTTCCTCCCACCCACTCTTCAAAAGCAGAGCTTTCTGACATTTCTTGCTTCGTGACTGGACTGCATGAATGGGACTTGAAATATGTTTCCTGCTAGAGGGTCATAAAGGGAAGGAATTATCGTATTACTAAAGAATAAGCCACTTTACCATTTACTATCCACTTCTGAATGGATGAGAACTGCAACCCCACCACCCACCTCTAACACATGGATGAATCATCCCTTTTCACACCAAACGGTTACTCAAAGCCCAAAAGAGAGTGAGTCTGCTAAAGCAAAGACTCTATCATTCTCCCCCCCCCCCGAAATAAATTGCAAAGATTTATATTTAGCAACGCCCTGATGGGTTTCTGAAGTCCTGTTATACCAACAGCTGACAGTTTGGGAATGGATCCAATGTCTGTAGAAATGTCTTGGGGTCTCGGGAAAAAAAAATTGGCTGGGGAAAGAACACTGCAACGCAGGCAGCCTTGCTTCTCGTCCCAGAACGGAGAACATTGCTGTGTGAATTTTCCTGCCGGTGACATTTTTAAATCTCTCGCTTTTAAATGTTCGTAATGAGCACAGAGCCACATCAGGTTCCTTTTTGCACTGCTGAGGATGCTAAGGATACTAAGGATGAGGGCAGGAGAGCATTTCTTCACTGAGGGGATTGGGTGAAAATGGGGATGCTTCCTTGTTTGAAGTCAGCATCAAAGAGAGACAACATTAAATGACACTTGGAGCACAGGTGCACCTTCATGATCCTTATATGCCCACTTTATCCTAGGTCAGTGATGGCAAAACTTTTGGATATGGTGTGTCAGCCTTTCAGGAAATGTCTAACTTTTAGAATACAGAATAACAGAATTGGATGATGATGATGATGATGATGATGATGATGATGATGATGATGATGATGATGATGATAGGTGGTGCTAACTACCTAACTACCTACTTGGCTGGCTTCCAAAAAGTTTGGACCACTTCATGGAAGTTCTGAGACTCAATTGCCTTGATGGCGATGGGTCTACCTCTGAAGGCTAACTGCAGGATTTGTTTGGCCTCTGTAAGAATAGACTGTTGGACTTGTTGAGCCAAGGATCCAATTCAGGAGGGCCCTGCTTATGCTATTGATTGTATTTCAATCTGCCTTGGTTTTGATTTTGATCTACTTTCTTGCTGCTGCCTGCTTTGTATGGTGTCATTAATTAGTATTTCATGTGATTTTATGGTATGTGTTTTGATTCATATGATTTTTTTTTTTTGTTGGCATGTTTTATTGCAAATCATCCACAGAAGTTCAGCTGCTCTGTGAGTCAGTCCTCTCTTCACATTTGGTGGCCAAAGGATTTGAGTGTCAGCTTCAATATCTGTCCTTCCAAAGAATAGTGAGGCTTGATTTCCTTTAGGATTGACTGATCTCATCTCCTTGCAATCCAAGGGACTCTTAAGAGTCTTCTCCAACACCACAGTTCAAAAGCAACAGTTCTTTGGCACTGCAGACTTCTTTATGGCCCAACTCTCAGCTTTCCTTCTCAAGGAGCATCTTTTAATTTCATGGCTGCAGTCACCATCTGCAGTAATCTTGGAGCCCAAGAAAATAAAATCTGTCACTACTTCCATTTCTCTCTCTTCTATATGCCAGGAAGTGATGGGACCAGATACCATAATTGGTTGGGTTTTTTTTAAATGCAGAGTTTCAAGCCCACTTTTGTACTCACCTCCTTCACCTTCATCAAGAGGCTCTTGAATTCCTCTTCACTTTCTGCCATCCGCATATCTCAGGTTGTTGATATAAACCCAACCACAGGTGGTTTAACATATAATGTGGACACACGCATAGCGGATTGGATCTTAATCTAAAGTGGGTTTACATCATCATGTACATAGAGTACCCATTGAATTGGAAACTTAATATTTTACCAGCTGTTTGTGGTGCTTTCCAAATTTTTCAGGATCACACGCCCCAGCTTTCCTCAATCTACAGTTCTCCAGATGGGCTGGATGGAAAGTCCCATCATCTCCTGCCAGCATTGGTGCAATAATTACAGAAGGTCAATATTGGAAGCAGCACATGGAAATGGAAAAAAATCTGGGCTGAGAATTGGGCTGAGAATTTTTCAACATTTCTTGGTGACTCACCATATAATTGGGAAGGACACAGAAGGAAGCATAGGTAAAATAAATAAATATTAATTCACTTCCAAGGGCAATTTGTTGGATCCAGTTTATCTCCATAGTTTTCTTGCTTTCTCTGATTGGCACAGAACTGAATACACATCTAGGTGTGTAGGGTTTTACCTGTATGAATCCACAAATATTTACCTTTGTGCCTGGAACCCTACAAAAAATCAGGATAGCTCTTTCCAAAAAACTAGCACAATAATTGAAAAGATTATGAGGGCTATCGTCATGGTAGTGTGTGCGTCTGTGTCGCGCAGTCAAACACTGAAATTTTGGGTACCTAAGTTAATACTGCACATTCTAGGATGATATAAGGCGAGAAGCTAAGAAGCCAAGCCTTAATCTTAAGATGAATTAAGCATTTTTGAAAATTAAGTTGACAGCTAGATGAATGGTTAGACATTCAGTTGGCTCAAGGAGCCCTGAATTCAAAATACATGCAGGTTAAATAAGAAGAATATTTGTAGCTCAGGGTTGAAATGAAGGGGCCTTGGTGCTCTCTGAGCTTGATTATGTGGGGTTAAATATCACATGACCATCTCTAGTATTACTGGATTGTGGCAATTGATTCTCAGCGACCATTGAAGACCGTCTGCTACTGAATGTATCTTAAGATGTTTGAGAAATGATAGCTTAACACAGGGGTGTCAAACTCAATTTCATTGAGGGCCGCATCAGCATTGTGGTTGCCCTCAAGGGGCCGGGTGGGTATGGCCAGGGTGGGCGTGGCCTACTGGGTGGGCGTGGCTAGAGTGCATATGGCCTACTGGGTGGGCATGGCCAGCTCTACATCATTCGCATCAAGGGTGCCTATGGGGGCCTGGGCAGGAGTGGGACAGATCTGAGGGTCTCTGGCAGAAGGAGGGTCTCTGGGCCAGGGCCAAGGCAGTGGGGGCCGTTCCCTCACTGTTTCCAGGATGGCTTCGCGGGCCACATGAAACCACTTCGCGGGCTGGATCTGGCCCCCGGGCCTTGTGTTTGACATGTCTGGCTTAACATGTTTCTGTATTTATTTATTTATTGCCTAACTCCACAGCATTTATTCTTGCTAAAATTAAATACTCTGCAAGTTAATGGTTTCACACAAATAATATTCTGACATGTGGACTGTCCTGACGGGATCAATCCAAATTCTTAATAGTCAACTGAATCTTAGATTCGGAAGGGATTTCTAACTCCTGTCTGCTGATCCTGGAAATCTGATGCGTGGACCTCCCGATTTTATGTTAAATGCCCCCTAATAAAAGACTAATAAAAGAGTGTTACGCTGTCTAAAAGCTGGCATTAATTTGAATATACAGGTAATCCTCGACTTACGACAGTTTGTTTAGTGACCGTTTGAAGTTACAACGGCACTGAAAAAAGTGACGTGTGACCGTTTTTCACACTTACGACTGTTGTAGCATCTCCCTGGTCACATGATCAAAATTCAGACGCTTGGCAACTGGCATGTATTCATGACAGTTGCAGTGTCCCGGGCTCATGTGATCAACTTTTGAAACCTTCTGGCAAGCAAAGTCAGTGGGGAAGCCAGATTCACTTAACACCCCCCCACACACCCCGGTTCTTAACTTAACAACTGCAGTGATTGACTTCACAACGGTGCAAGAAAGGTCGTACAAATGGAGCAAAACTCACTTTAAAATGTCTCACTTAGCAACAGAAATTTTGGGCTGAACTGTGGTCCCAAGTCGAGGACTACCTGTGTGGTCCGCCTCCAAAATAAAATTGGGAAAGTGAACCTATTAACCATCACACCAGCTCTCGCTTCCAAGGAACTGTGGAGAGTTTCCATCCCATCTTCTGCTTCCTGCAATTTTCACCCTATAACCCTCCAGTAACCGAGGTGAGATGGCACCTTGCCCTCTCTTCCTGGGTGGCTTCAGGAGGTGGCTTTGAGTTTTTCCCTTTCACGGCGCTTAGCTGGGCTTATTCTCCTCTTGCAGAAAGGAAATACAGTGGGAGAATAATAGAAAAAAGGGGGGTTGGGTTGCTAGTTGAAAGCCATTTTTTGTGCCCCTCCCTTGAAGCACGTCTGGCACTGTGGAGAAACAACCCTGAAGACACATACCTGGTGGCCCGACACGGATGCTAAGGATGCCAGTTGACAAGGCTTGCAAACAGGTAAAGAAGTGTCCTGAGGCAGACTGTTCCACAGTCAAACAGCTGATAGCATCTTTCCAGTCATTTGAACCTGTCAGTTCAGGTCTTGTCCTCTGGATGGACAGGAAACAAATTGGCTTCATCATCTGCATGACAGCTCTTCAAATATGCAAAGATGGTATCATATTGCCTGTTAATCATCTTTTCCCCAGGTTAAATATACCCAGCGCCTCCCGTCTTTTGTTAATACGGTTCACTCCATTTCATTTTCTTAAAGCAGTAGGATATGGTGAGGCAAAGATCTTTTCCAATTCATTTTATGCAATTAAAATAAAAAAAGTAAAAAATAGGTGTATGCATTTATTTGTTGAAGCTGCTTCGGTCCAAGAGGACTCTGTGCAATTTCCATTCCCATGTACAGTAAGAGGGTTGGAATATAGCATAAAATTAAACAAAATACAAAATAAATTTTACAATGATTAAAGATGAAACAAAGGACCCCAAGAATAAAAAACATCCATCCGCAGACTAGAGTGGGACTGATTTATCATAGATCCCTATTTAGGACTTTTTTTTAATAAAAAAAAACCAACTAAATTTTAGTGTCTCTCCTAAAATATAATTGGGGAGTGAGAGAGGCTTTCCCAGAGAAATGGAGTTATCACAGACCAACCTTGACTCCTCAGGTGCTATAGATAACAGATCCTAATTGGCTAGGAACCTATTCTAGACAAACATACTGGCTGGGCAGAAGCCTATGAGAGAGGTCAGATCCATAGATATCCTGGCCCTTGTCCAGAGTTTTCAAAATGACAACCAACACCTTAAATTTCCTCCAGAAGCCAACTAGACACCTGGCTAGCTTTCAATATAGGGAGAGAAGAACATCAGGATTTCCATCACTACCACAGCAGCTGTATTCTGGACCAGTTGAAGCTTCCAGGTCTTCAAGGGCAAACATTTGTAGAGTGGGTTGCAATCGCCCAAATGGAGAAAATAAGGCAAGAGTGGTAGTAAGCAGAATAGAATAGAACAGAACAAAATAAAAGAGTTGAAAGGGTCCTTGGAGGTCTTCTAGTCCAACCCCTGCTCAAGTAGGAAACCCTACACTGTTTCAGACGAATGGTTGTCCAATCTCGTCTTTAAAAACTCCAGTGTTGGAGCATCCACAACTTCTGTAGGCAAGACGTTCCACATTCTCACTGTCAGGAAATTTTCCTTAGTTCTAGGTTGCTTCTCTCCTTGATTAATTTCCATCCATTGCTTCTTGTCCTGCCTTCAGGCACTTTGGAGAATAGCTTGACTCCATCTTCTTTGTGGCAGCCCCTGAGATATTGAAACACTGCTATCATACCACCCCTTAAACTAGATATACTCAACTCCTGCAACCGTTCTTCATATATTTTAGCTTCCAGTCCACCAATCATCTATGTTACTCTTCTCTGCACTCTTTCTAGAGCAGGGGTGTCAAACTGCTGGCCCATGGGCCGGACGCGTCATGAAGAAACCGCACCCACCCCATTGCCGACAATGGCAAAAAAGCTCTGATACGTCACACGACGTCATGTGATGTCGCAAATTTGACATGTCTGTTCTAGAGTCTCAACATCTTTTTTATAGCGTGGCAACCAATACTGGATGCAGTGTTGCAAGTGTGGTCTTACCAAGGCATTATAAGGTGGTATTAACACTTTGTGTGATCTTGATTCTATATCTCTGTTAATGAAGCCTAGGGCTGCATTCACTGTTTTGGTAGCTGCAGCACACTGCTGGCTCATATTTAAGTGATTGTCCACGAGGACTCCAAGATCCCTCTTGCAGTTACCACTCTTGAGCCAGGTATCATCAATTCTGTACCTATGCATTTGGTTTTTCTTGCCTAAATGTAGAGCCTAACTTTTCTCACCATTGATTTTCATTTTGTTAAACAGGCCCCACTGTTCAGGTCTGATAAGATCCTTCTGTATTTTGAGCCTATCTTCCGGAGTATTGACTATTCCTGCCAGCTTGTAACTTCAACATTTGTGAAAATTGAAGCAGGTTTTAGCAACTGTTCCCAACATCTTCCATCATGTGAAATCTCATGATCAGAAACTGGCAGTTTGAATTTCTTACATTGACATAATTCAGATGTCAGTGATGTCCTGCCAAACATGCAAAGCCGTGAATTTAACTGGTATGCAGCTTGAAGTCATAAATCTGCTGAGCCTAGCAAATGGTCTGGTTTAAGAATTCTAAGGTTGATCCCTTGATGATGAAAAAAAATACATATGTCACAAAAGTTAGGAAGGCTACCAGCTGATTTATATACATGCATCCAAGATGTAAGTACAAAAAATGAGTACTTCAGACCTGTTTGCATTGACTATCCTGCCCATATGAAGCAAGAAGCTTGTCCAACATCCCTTTCAGAGGGAGTTCCATTCACCTAAAAAGCAATACATGTCATTTACGTGCTCAAAGGTTGCTCCACCATGCTTTTTTGGTGCATATCAGAAACCATGCACCAAAAATTGCAGGGGGAACAGCTATGGATGTATTTTGGGAGAGGTTTCAGGGATTTTTAGAGGAAAATGGGTACCATGCATGTAAAAGACCTCAGTCCCAAGAGTCCCTCTTTTCAAGAGGAATTGGACTGTCTTCATTTTTTTCTTGAAGACATTTTGCTTCTCAAGAAGCTTCTTCAGTTCTGGCTGAATGGTAGGGAATGGAAGGGTTTGTATTCCTTGCAATCCTTCCATTCCCCATCATTCAGTCAGAACTGAAGAAGCTTCTTGCATGAGAAACGAAATGTCTTCAAGAAAAACACACACAGAGAAAGTCTCTTAAAAAAGCACCTTTGGCCTGGATGATTGAGAATCTCCATGGACACAAAAGACCTACGGGTACCATTTTATCCCTCCAGTCATATACCCAATGTAAAATCCCAGATATTTTAGCATACACGCTTGGAGGGGGTTCAAGAAGCAACCAAAGGGATTAAGATATATAATCCCCCCTCCAGCAGATGCATTTTTTCCTGCTCTGGCCTAAAGCTTTGCAGCACATCACTGCACTGGGAAATTTGCTGCATGTTGAATCAGCCTATTTAGCAAGCAATTACGCAACTGGCACCATGCAGTGCACACCCGGCTACCCAGGGAGAATAATGCACTAATTCAGGATAAACAAGGTAATTCAGGCAAGGTAATAGATTAAAAAAAGAACTGAAGTATTTCAGAGAACAGGAAATCAATGAGGAAAAAATGTAACTCTAGCTAATAAAAACCCTGCTCAATTAGTTAACTATCTCTTGCTTGAAGCAATTCATCTCGAGAGCCGTTTCTCGTTTTTCTTTTTTTTTTCAAGTATGTTCCACTTTTGTGTTAAAAGAGGCTTGTTAGTGCTGGGAAAAGAAATTTCCTACCAGTTATCATTTAATGTAATAAAAGAATTTGCTTTAGAAAATGTTTCAAACAAAAAAGAGAATTTAGGATTTATTTAATTTTGAAGTGGCCGGGGACATCATGTAGCTATGTTAGTGTGTGTGTGTAGCTATGTTAGTGTGTGTATATATATATATATATATATATATATATATATATATATATATATATATATATATATATATATATATCTCCTGAGTGGGAGGGACACCTGTGGGGGTGGGTAGGGTTGGGGGAGATGCAGGAGGTCTCTGGCAGGTGGGGCGGTAGGCAGAAGGCTCATCCTGCAGGATAAGGGAAGGCAGGGTGGGGATAAGGCAAGGCAAGGGCTGGGGCAGCTGCTGCCTGACACCATTGGCCCCCACACACAGAGGCCAGCGAGCACATGAGGGCCAACAGTGTCCGTCAGTAGCCACAGCCTGCCGGGCCCTCGACAAGCACACTCTGGGGCTCTGCAGCCCATCGCCAGCAGTTCAAAGAAGCCGCCTCCGAGATGGATGGTCGGCCGACAGCTGAAGAGGTGATACAGTGGGTCGTGCCTGGGAAAAGGAGAGCTTGTGAGGCCAGGAGGGACGGGGGGGAAGGGAAACCAGCCATGCTGTGATGCATTCAGCCATGTGGGACCTCGGCAAGTTAGCAGGTGGCTGGTTGAAGAGGGACAGTTGCCACCTCCGAGGCATTGCGTGGGTGCCCACAGACAGGGCTCTGAGTGCCACCTCTGGCACCCATGCCATAGGTTCGCCACCACTGCACTAGATGATGAAGATCTGGAATTGAGTGTTCCACAGTTCTAAGTTATCCAAATTTTATTGATTGAATCATTTTTTATTATTTTAATATATATGCGCCCCCATATCATTTTCATGACTATGGGTGGTTAACAGTACTAAAAATGTTAGAGAATTCCTGGAAACATGGCATTCAGATAAATAGGCCATCAACAGACACACAGAGATAAACCAAATTTACACACCATTGAAAGAAGACAATAAGAATCTTAGGGAAAAAACAAAGAGATGAAAACACACCCCTCCAACAGCCAACATTCAGATAAGTGGAGAACAGCCTCAGACAAACAATCAGATACAAAACAATGTGCTAATAAAGGAACTACCAAGGCAAAAACCACATCCTGCCAACACAGGAAGGCGGTGCAGAGAGTGGTGAAGATGGCCGAAAAGATCATTGGCAGTTCCCTCTCTCCCATCCAGGGCATAGCACAGAAGTGTTGCTTGAGCAGGGTCCCTAAGATTATCTGGGACACATCCTCTTCACGGCCTGTTTTCTTTGTTCCCTTCTGGGAGGAGGGGGGTCCGTGGTATCCGAAGCAGAACATCCAGATTCAGCCATAGTTTCATTCCATACAGCATTAACCTTGTGAACTCTCAAGCTTCCTCCTTCCATTATATATTCAAGATGGACAGTATATTTAATATTTGTTATGTATATGTAGGGGTGTGGTTCTATACATATGTTGTATATAGTATGTTTAGGTTTGTGTCATGTATTGTTTCACTTTGAGAGCGGGCAACTAAATTTCATTTTTGATGTGTGCCGTGGTGCCCACTGTAAAAAAATGACAATAAAGGTTATCTTATCTTATCTACTAGCAAGCTACTATATATACTGGAGGGGCTGGGACAAAGAAGAAGGGTTGACCTATTCTTCAAAGGACCTGAAGACAGGACAAGAACTAATAGGTGGAAAATTACCAAAGAGAAATCCAATCTAGAACTAAGAAGAAATTTCCTGCCAATGAAAACAATTAATCAGTGGGTCGGGTTATCTCTGAAAGTTGTGGGTGCTCCTTCACTGGAGGTTTTCAAGAAGAGGCTGGAATGATATAGGGTCTCTTGCTTGAGCAGGGGTTGGACTAGAAGGCCTCTAAGGCCCCTTCCAGCCCTATTATGTTTTATAAGCAGCAAACCCACTAGCACTGAGGATGTTACTTAGTCAGGTGATGAAACATCTGCAAGCCAACGACCAAACTCAGACCAAACTTATTTTATTTTTTGCATTTCACTTTTATACAGTGTGCCAGCATTATAAGAAGTAAGTGGGACTAAGATAAGTGGGTGGGACCAGACAAAATTAGATTTATTTTAATAACAATTGAATGTGCTTAATTAGTGATGCTTAATCAGTTTATTGGGTGGCAGTACTTAGCTGAGCTTGGTTGATCTTGAAAAGAGCAGCAGGGTGAGACCTACTGAGTTGTTTCTGGGCGGGGGACTGGGGGAACAACCCAAAAATCAAAATAAAAGGTTATGATCATGCAATTTAAGTCCTGTTCCTTTTTTTACGTATGTAAATGTCACACACACATCAAAACTGTTGGAGCTTTGAACTCAGGGCTTTTTTTGTCATAGAACGCTCAGAACGGAGTTCCGGCACCTTTTTGGGATGGAACCTTGTAGGGTAGGCAAGGCGGGTTGTATGACATGTGTGAGTTCCGGCACCATTTTTTCTTTTTTTACAAAAAAAGCACTGATTGCAATCACCACCTTAACCCTGTAGCCTGCAGAGAAAATATCATATGTGGTTGCTAATCTAGAACATCGACGAACAAAAACCAGAAGGAGGTTGAAGCAAATTATTGCAGCCAAAAATGAAGTTGCCAGGGCTGACTCAGAAGCTTCACTTTTACTACAACTGAGGTGATTACTCCTTGTGTTTTAATCATTTTGCCCTGCTCTGAGTTCAAAACTTGCAATGTCAGAGCAACGTTTGCAAGAGCCCTTGAGACAGCACCCTAGACCCAGCCCAAGAAGGGCATAGAGCAAAGTTCAGTTCTATATTTGCTCACGCCATTAGACAGAATCTTGCCAGATTAAACTTATATTACTCTAACCCTAATGTATGTACCCTGGAGGATTCTAGGGTGTGGCTATCCTAAAACATTTTCTCTGATGCAGATCCAGACTATGTTGCCTCTTGTCATGCCTCCCCTCTTGGAAAGTCCTCCATCCTTCCCTGGGAAACTGCCACTTCATTGTGGTCCATCACACTTAAGTGCAATATGTAGCTTTGATATTTGAACGCCTGAAATTATGCACATCTCAATTAATACCTAATAAAATGGTGAACATGCAGGAACAACAAATTCCACCTATGTGTTCCTAAACTCCTGGGAACTTTGAAGAATTCCAAGTGTTTAGCATGAACACCTACAGGTCCTTTGACCAAACATATCCTCAACCCAGAGATCCAGTGGATACAGTTGTGATGAAAAAGGGATCAGTGTCACATCACCTGACACTCCTAACAGCCCAGTGAATCAAGCCCCCTCAACTGATGAATTTGGAAAACGTTAACCAAATAAATAATACTGAATAGACAAATATTTAACAAAATAAATAATCTTCATATATATTAAATACATGAATCTCATCTGTGACTAGCTACCATCCCATTAGGGGTCATATATGTCTTTGCAGATCTACCAGATCTGAAGGGCAAGAATCTAGCTGATCATCAGAAGACCACTAGTTGTTTTCTGAACCTCTTTCCTGCCATCTAATGGATGTCTGGATATTTGCAGCCCTAATTTGCAGCAACATGAAACAGACCTACGTCAGAGTGTGCTGATTGATGCTCTTTAATAATTGAATACTGTGCTTCTTATCTTACAAACTATTTAGTAGTTGAAATCTCAATATTTAGTCTTACCACAACCTTTTCCAATGAAGTCCAAGTCAGTCTGATCTCACTTGTTGCTTCAATGCACTGATTTTTTTTTCCAGTTTGGGTAGTTTCTTTAAAGCAGTTTTCCAGCCATAGGACTACCAATCCCCCATTCTCTTCTGCCTGTCTCATGCTGAATACGTATCAGAATTTTCACTTCACTGATGGAGTTGTTCAGTTGCTAAGTTGGGTCCGACTCTTCACAACATCATGGACCATAACATGCCAGGCTCCTGTGCCCTCTGCGGTCTTCTGGAGTTTTCCCAAATTCATGTTCACTGCATCATTGATCATTCAACACTGACGCAGAGTTTTATAAAACTTTGATATAAAGAAGCCCGGTTAGAAAATTAAACATGAATAGTCTTCCATGGGGGAAGTTCTCGTACTTTCTGCTTGGTGATATAATTAGCTTTTTTATCGGGAAGGGAAGGGAAGAAAGAGAAGGGAAGAGGGGGAAGAGCAAAGGATGAAAGGAGAAGGGGAAAGGGGGAATGGGGAATGGAGAATGGGGAAAGGAAGGGAAGCGAAGCGAAGTGCAAAGAGTTTAATATATCATATTTAACACATATTTTCCCTTCTAATTAGCTTGTTCATATCTTGTTCATATCAGTCACCAGAAGCATCTAACCTGCTGAAATTAATTCTACAGAACAATAGGCAAGAGTTTCCAAGACCTTATCCTATTACCTTTTGATACCAAATTAACTGTGTTTTTTCCACTCTCATAATGATCCTCTGACTCTCTCTGTCCTGTGTGTTGCTGGCAAAGAATGACAGATTAAATTTGAGTGCAGGGAAAGAATGAGACAGATCACTTTTTAACCTGCCAGAGTTTCTATATTATTAAAGGGATCGGGATGTCTACTAAAAATAGTTGAATCTAGGTTTCAGTTACAGCTACCAATGCTACCATTATAATTTAAAGCAGCGGTCCCCAAACTTTCAGTTTGGCAGCCCAACATGGTGTGTGTGTGTGTGTGTGTGTGTGGAAACCGGACCACGTGAGCTGAGGGTGCGCATGCAGCTTAACTTGTGTGAGTGGCAGGCTGGCACACAGGTGCATGCACACAGAGCTCAATTTACCCAAGTTGAGCTGCACTTACATGTGTATGTGTGCTGGTCCACCGCTCATGCAAGTCAAGCTACACACATGCATGTGCCAGCCTGCTGCTTGCATGGCCCAGTTCCAAATAGTGGGCCACAGCCCAGTGGTTGGGGACCCCTGATTTAAAGCATATCAGGAGGAGGAGGGGGGGGATAAAGCTAAAGGAAAACTATCTCAGCTCTAGGAAATCAAATCACCCCACCCCACCCCACCAGTGCCAGGCTTAATACTATAAAAAGAATTGTTAATCCCCACAACACTGACCTACAATTAGCACAATAAGAAGGGGAGAAAGAGGTAAAGAAGCTGGGTAGAACATAGAACAAGCCCAACCCTGTCAACACATGATTTTGTTCCCTTTTGCCTAATGATATGTGGAATCCACATTTACCACTTTGCTACAGCATCTAGCTCAAGATCAAGATGGAAACTAATCAAGGAGAGAGGCAACCTAGAACTAAGGAGAAATTTCCTGACAGTGAGAACAATTAATCAGTGGAACAACTTGCCTCCAGAACTTGTGAATGCTCCAACACTGGAAGTTTTTAAAAAGAGACTGGACAGCCATTTGTCTGAAATGGTATAGGGTTTCCTGCCTGAGCAGGGGGGTTGGACTAGAAGACCTCCAAGGTCCCTTCCAGCTCTGTTATTCTGTAATTCTATTCTGTTATTCTGGTATCTTGAACTTGGGGGGCAGGGGTGAGAGGCAAAGGAGAGATGTAATCGTAACAACATGCCCTGAGCACTATCACAAAATGGCTGCCATGGCCGGGGTGACCAAACACAAAACATGTTTTCCAGAATGCAAATAGAGGCAGATGGACAACAGAAAGGCAGAAAGATTTATTCCTAGACCTCTCCTAGACCTCTCCTAGAGAGGTCGACCATAATCTTTCATATGCCCCAGGTTTCAGCTTTCACATTCCCTAGCAACCATAGCTAGCAATTCTGCTAAGAAGTCACTGCCACTCATTCGCTGTAGATTTTATTTTTTCTCCTCAACAATATATCCCTAATAGGTACCATGTTCTGATGCACTCTAAAATGCATGTACAAAGATATCCTATGGATCTACTGATTCCATATTGCAGATTTAGAATGAGGTACTTCTTAGGGTTTTTTTTAAAAAAGATAAATATGAGAGGGCATCCTAGAGAGGGTTGTGTTGACTTTGTTCAACATCGACTGTGAAATCAGATGTGTTGAAAATTGTCATGTCCGAGGGAGAAAACGCAAACATAGCTTATTTCTCTAGAACTAAAATATATTAATCAATACAATACATGACCCTGTTCTTTTCTTCAGTGAGATCTCCAGATGGACCGTTTGAGGGATTCCTTTTGCTCCATTACAGAAAAGCACAAATCATAAATTGGGTAGAATCTCTTGCTTTGCATGTAGGAAGTCCTGTTCATCATCTGTACAGACTAGGAACAATACATGTCTGGAATTATTTATTCAAAATGTGTCTTTACTTATTTGTTTATGGAACGTGCCTGCCCTCCAGAGTCACTTTTCAAAGTGAGATAGGTGGCATATAAATTTAATAAATAAATAAACAAACCCTTGCATACCATCCACTAGCAGGACAAAAAAAATCAGTTTTGGAAGTCCAACAAGCAAAGAGTGCAGGCCTACCGTGAGCATCATCCTGTATTTCTCATACGTATCAGCTTATTCTTAACACATGTTCGTGGATCACATTTTACAAGAGTTTTGTCACTGCTAAATACTAAGCACTCTCGTTATTGCTTTGAGAATATGGAGAAAGTGATTTAGTGTACAATCCTAAACAGGTGCATAGTATTATTCAGATTTAACAAAGCTTTCATATAAACTTTAATGGTTGAAAATCCAAGTCTTTGCAGTTTTGTCCTTAATGTGAACAGATATCTGCTAGCTTATAGTTGGGGATAGTAGATATGCCCCTCTCTTGAGAAAACTTTCTATGGATCTGTCAGTGCAAAAAACCAGAACAGCATCATGAACTGATAGACGAAGTTTCTCTATTGCTATTTGCCCATTTACAGGAATCTTACCAGATTAGCTATACTCTCCAGAGGACAACCTGATAATCTCTAGGGATTTTTTTTAAAAGGTTTTATTAATTTTTAGGAATTACAGTCTTTAGAGCTTAGTAAACAACATGTTGTCCGGGTTCACATATTTAACATTAGCTTCTTCAGTCTAAGTCTATTCAGTACTGCACAATCCAGTATTTTTTCCCTGAACCTCCTTTCTTCCCCATATTTTTTCCATTTTCCCCTCATTACACAATTACAATTCTTGGTACTATTAATGTATACAGAGTTAGATATAAACATCTTCGTCACATTTTGCTAATATTATACAAATAACAATAACATCAATTCATTAATCAATATCCTGTTTTTTGTGCTCTTGTTAAGGTTTAATTTCCCATCACTATTTAAAGTATCTTTGTCAGTTATGATTTTCTCAATGTTAATTACATTTATATTTATATTCATACCAATCCTCCTCTTATTTTCATATTTTCCACAGCAAAAAAGAGAAAAAAATGCTATTTTAATTCTAAATCATATCTTTCATTATAAAAGTCTAAATATATCTAAGGGTCATCCGTTCTTTTAACTATATTCAAACAAGTACTTAAACCTGTGATGCCCCCTCTAATAGGTCAAATCTATTTTTTAAAATCTTTCTTTGCTAAATAGCTTTCCAAGCCAAGGCAATTAAATCGCCCAGGAAGTTTCTTTCTATTTTTATGAAAGTTGCTTGGCATGAGGAAGACAATTTAGATAGGTATTTTTGAGGGGGAATTCCACCCATTTATGTTCCTTAAAGAACTCCCACCTTCATTCTCCCTCAGTTTCTCCCTTCATCTTTTGTCTTCCAAATTGTAACATTTCCCCTGACAACTCTATGTTCCATCCCCCAAAATCTTCTTTCTTGTCATCAGGTGCATCTTGCAAGCTTAAAGGTTAAAGCGTCTTTTGCAATTTCATTGTTATGGGTAAGTCTTGCAGTATTTTATTTGTGTATGGTAGTTTATATTTCCCTTCTTTCATCTCTTCCGTCTCTAGGTCCATTTCCTCTAGTTCATCTTCCGATTTCTGGTTTATTTGTTCATACTTTGTAGTTGTTCTCTGGGAACAACTGCACGGGTTGTGATGGGAGCTCCCCGATACTCCCATATTACACCACTCCTGCGTGAGCTGCATTGGCTACCAGTTGCCCTCCGGGTGAGATTTAAGGTGCTGGTACTTACCTTTAAAGCCCTACATGGCTTAGGTCCGGGATACTTGCAGGACCATCTGCTGCCGGGAACAAATCCCCATCGTCCAGTACGCTCGCACAGAGAAGGCCTCCTCAGGGTACCGTCAGCTAGGCAATGTCGACTGGCGACCCCCAGGGGGAGGGCCTTCTCTGTGGGAGCGCCAGCCCTATGGAATCAGCTCCCCCCTGAGCTTCGGATGGCCCAAAACCTCCAATCCTTTCGCCGCGGCCTCAAAACACTCCTGTTCCACCAGGCCGACCTAGACTGACAGGCATTTTATTTAATTTATATTTAGTATTTTTAATTTATCTCTTAAATTCTCTAATTTAATTTATTGCACAGATGTTCTCAATTTTATTTCTATCTTGATCTCTGTACTTATTATATGTTTTGCTGTTAGCCGCCCTGAGTCCTTCAGGAGATAGGGCGGGATATAAATCCCATCAATAAATAAATAAATAAATAAATAAACTTTCTAGCTGTAGATTTAATTTGGAGATTTGCTCATTTATATTATCTAAATTATTTTTAGTCTCATTGGGGTTTCTTTTTATGTCCTCTTTGTATGCAACAATTGTTTGGTGAATTATTTGTAGTGTAGAGTATATTTCTTTCTGAAAGGTACTTGGTTTTTCTTGAGGCATCATACCTGGAGATCCTCTAATATCACCAGTCTCAGTAAAACAAAATTTCCTCTAGCTTTCTGGTCTTTATATACAGGCTTTATAATGGTTTCTCTATTGCTACTTGCATTTACGAGACTCTCACCAGATTAGCTGTACTCTCCAGAGAACAACCTGATAATCTCTTTAAGGATTTTTTTTTGTGGGGGAGGGGAAAGTCAGAGGTTCGACTCTTTCCCCCCTGCAGGGATTCCATGCTAGCTAGTCTCTGAATTCCACCCGGCACTTCCACAGATTTCACCACAGATCTAATAAAATGAATAGAAATTTATGGACATTTATGTTAGTTTTGAGGCTATAATTTGCTGAGACTATTTCTCCAGAAGACTGTATGTAGAACTGCACTCATAAGCCTCAAGGTCACCAACATGATATCGCTTCTTATAGCAGAATTTTTTATTTTTTTTTCAGAATCCTGCTGACTAGACATTTTTGGAAAAGTCAACCCCAAAGTGATTTGGGCAAATCAGATAATAATTGTTTGCCTTTGTTTAGCCCTGCTCATGCAGAAGTAAATTTTAATTTTGCGGCATGGGCTGCCTATCAGTGCAAGCCTTGTTTGTCTCTGAAGTTTTATCCTCCATGTAAGAAGTTGGGTGTGGGGGGGGGCGGGCTTTCAGAAAAGTAGATTTTCATTTTTTCAAAATGAATGTTTTGCAACTTTCTTAATAACAACAACAGATCCAAAGGAGTATTAAAATTTCAAACATTAATAGAACATTGGAACAGTTGATATCTGGTAATAATAACTGTCACAATGATGATAACAATAATGCAAAATTTTTAAGGCAAGTATTTAATATGAACATATACATTTTCATTTACTTACAAGGTATCTGTGCTAATACAATTTTAACAATGGTTCTTTAACAGAGAAACACATTAGATGCAGAGCTACAAAGTGCCCAAATCAAATGAGGAAAAAATGCTAATGCACAAGAAGGATTTTTAAAAAAATTCTTCAGTGTCTTGAGAGATTCAGGTTTCTTCTAATTTCCTATTACACAGGACTAATCAAATGTCACTCAAAGATTCTGTTTTGCCAGAGACCGTGGAACAAATCTGTTCTTCTATGTTTTTAAATCTTGAGCTGGAAAATTGTGTCTGGCACTTTAGGTAACCTGGAAAAAACGTTGAAAAATTACAATCAACTCTTCATATAGAAAACAACCTATTAAATTTGTCAACTTGAATTGAAATTAGCAGCAGAGAAAGACAGGATGATCTTTCAGGATGATAGAGAGGACGATACTAGGAGGGCTATTTATTTTGAATCATCCAAGCCCCTCCAATTGATGGAAACAACTAATCAATGGATGGAAACTAGTCAAGGAGAGAACCAATCTAGAACTAAGGAGAAATTTCCTGATAGTGAGAACAATTAATCAGTGGAACGCCTTGCCTTCAGAAGTTGTGGGTGCTCCATCCCTGGAGGCTTTTAAGAAGAGACTGGACATCCACGTGTCTCAAAAGGTATAGAGTTTCCTTCTTGAGCTCCAAGGCCCCTTCTAATTCTGTTATTCTGTATTCCGAAGACTCGTTGGCTTAGCATGGTTCCCAACCAATTTGCTGGTTGAAGACGATGCTACCATCTAGAATTCACCAGGCTGAGTTGGAGCACTGAACTGAGGGAATCAGATTCATGCTTGGCCATGCTCCTGACCAGGTCTTTTCTTTCTTCTTTCTTTAAAACATATGCAGGTAGTCTTCAACTTATGACCATAATTGGGACTAGAATTTCTGTTGCTAGGTAAGGCAGTTATTAGTGAGGGGCACCTAATTTTATGACCATTTTTTGCCATGGTTGTTAAGCGAATCACCGTGGCTTTTAAGTTAATCATGAGATGATTGGTCCTTAAACAAATCGGGCCTTCCCTCTTGACCTCGCTTGTTGGAAGCCAGTTAGAAAAGTCACAATGGTGATCACATGATCCCAGAACTCTGCAACTGTTATACACACACACACACACACACACACACAAACACAAGCCAATTGCCAAGCACCCAAATTTTGATCACATGACCACAGGGATGCTGCAACAGTCATAATTGTGTGGATCAGTTGTAAGTCCTGCAACTGTCCTTCATACATTTTAGCCTCCAACCTGCTAATCATCTTTGTTGCTCTTTTCTGCACTCTTTCCAGAATCTCAACATCTTTTTTTATAATATGGTGACCACACTTAGTAAGAAGTGTGGTCTTACTAAGGTTTTATGAAGCGGTACTAAGACTTCACTTGACCTTGATTCTATCCCTCTGTTAATGCAACCTAGGACTGCATTGGCTTTTTTGGTTAAAAAACCACCCACATCTAAATTCTAGGAATTGAGTTCTAGGAATTGAAGTCCATACTTAAAGTCACCAAGTTTTAAAAAAAACACTGGTTTAGAAGATTTTCTTATTAGCCATTCAAAGTCTATCCCAGTCCTGCTTGTAAAATACAGCTGCCGTCACAAAACAAGCCAACCGGAATCGTGGCTTCTGAGAGGAAAAAAAAAATGAAGCTTAAGGACTGTCAACCACGTCTCCGTTGGTCTAACTAGGAAAACTGGCAAATGTCTCCCACTAAAACTTACTCACCAAAACACAGGAACGCTAAAAAATGAGAACACTCTGCCTCAAATAACTTGTCAATTCCGAGCTTATTAACTTGCCTAGAAGAAAAATTGTACAGTATATGTATGTTTGTGTGTGTTTAATGTTCCTTCGATGCTATCAGTAGGAAATAAATCACCAAATATTGTTCTTTGGCTGTGAACGTCATATCCGTCGGCAAGGTTTCTTCTTGACGCATTGGATCCCAGCTTTCACTTCTTGGAGAGAGAGCTAGCTAGGCTTGCAAATGTTTTTATACCTTATCAGCTTTAGAAGAGAAGGGTGGGATGCAAAGAGGGGGGGGGGGGTTTCTCGTAAACTGATGGGAAAGTAGCCCAGCGACTCTTAGGTTACCAATCTCTAAGTCCTGATCTCTCTCCTCTTTGGGGCCTTTGTTCAAAGCCACCCATCCATTGAAAATCAACCCCTTTGGCTTATTATGTATTCTGTGTCTGAGGTGACCAAAACTATTTCCTGCATCTGGCGTTGGGTGCTAATTACCTGCTCAAAGACCTTGTAAATGCCTCCTTCAACTTGTCACACACACACACACACCCAAGGAAAAAATCCACTTTTTCCAAACCTGGGCGCTTTTTCTACCCCTTCTCCGCTTTTATTTTTACAACTTCCTAAAAGTTTGAAATGCGGATCTCCAAATAGGACGACTTTGACCTCGCTTGCTGGTCTCCCTCCCAGCCACCCACCCACATCCACACACACACACACACACACACACACACAAGGTCAGTCTTTTACCAGCTGCGACTGGATGAGTGCCATCCCCCAAAAAAGCAGGGCAGAGGGGCTGGAGGGGGGGGGTGCAGGCTTGGAAAGCAGGCGGGGGGGATCCTTTCTCCCACGGAGGGGCTCATCAGCGTCTTTGTGTGGCTGCTGGCATTTTTCCTCCACACACACTGTGCAGATGTATTACTTAAAATTTATCTTGAGGCCTGCCTCCTTCCCAAAGCAAGGAGAGGAGAGGGGTGGCCGGGCGCCCTAATAAGCACAGCCTCACAATGGGCAAAAACCAAGATACAAAGTCCATTCAGTGTATTTACTGTGGAATAATAAAACAGATTGACATGGCCTTGCACCTGCTTAGCATTCTTGCCCTTTAAAAGACATGGCAGCCGAAAAGGTCTTTATTTTTTAAATCATAATAACAACAACAACTGCAAGACCAGAGCGGATCTGGAGGAGTAAAACCATCTCTCTCTCTCTCTCTCTCTCTCTCTCTCTCTCTCTCTCTCTCTCTCTCTCTCTCTCTCTCTCTCTCTCTCTCTCTCTCTCTCTCTCTTCCCTGGTTGTTTTCTGAACGATTAAAATTGGGAACAGGAGGCAGGAAAATTCAATTTAGGGGAGAGAAGAAAACTCCGCTCTCCTAAGTTCGATTCCCCCACCGTTGGCTGCTTTTTATGATAATTATTATGAAGAAGAGGTTTTAAATTGGGAAAGGGTAGGAGGGAAAGGGTTTTAAAAGCTATTCTGCAGGAACACAATTCCAAGAACTTGGTGAGTGCTTTTAAGGGGCAGCCTCTCTTTTTTTTTTCCAAGAGGCAACTTCAGCAAAACTCAACCTGTTGTATCAACCTCAGAAGAGCCCAACACTGTTGCCGTCAAGGTCAGCCCATGAAAAATACAGTTTAATTCTTCCTGGAGGGAGACTATTTTGAGGATTCTGATTGGCCGGAAGGAATGGGACCTCCAATGGAATGTTAACTTTCAGTTCCCTCTTCATACTCCAAGCACCGCCTCCAGGAATCCACCAATGACAGGATAAAAAGCAAGCTAAAAGTTTACACACTTTGACTCTGTGATGGATTAAACCAGGGGTCTTCAAACGTGGCCGTTTTATGATGTGTGGACTTCAACTCCCAGAATTCCTCAGCCAGCTGGCTGAGGAATTCTGGGAGTTGAAGTCCACACGTCATAAAAGGGCCAAGTTTGAAGACCCCTGGATTAAACAGAGAAAAACTGTGCAGGAAAGGTCAGTACAGTGCAGGTCATTCATCCTCGGCTTACAACCACAATTCTGTTGCTAAGCAAGGCAGCTGTTAAGTGAATTTTGCCCCATTTTATGACCTTTCTTACCACGTTTATTAAGCAAACTGCTGCAATTGTTAAGTTAGTAACACGGTTTTCTTAGGTGCATCTGGCTTCCCCACTGACTTTGCTGGTCAGAAGGTGATGACACGACCCTGGGACGCTGCAACCGTCACAAATACAAGCCAGTTGCAAAGCCTCCAAATTTTGATCAGGTGACCTTGGGGACGCTGCAACGATCGTTAAGTGTGAAAATCTCTCCGAGGTCACTTTTTCTCAGTGCCGTTATAACTTCAAATGGTCAGTAAATTAACGGTTGCAATTCGAAGACTACCTGTCATGGTTCCGACAGATGAAACTCCTCAAAAGAACTTTGAGGCATTGTTTACCTTAAAGAAACTTTATTTTGAGTAGCATCAGTGCTTTTTTTGTAAAAGAAAAAGGAGCCGGAACTCACACATGTCATACAACCCGCCTTGCCTACCCTACAAGGTTCCATCCAAAAAAGGTGCCGGAACTCTGTTCTGAGCGTTCTATGACAAAAAAAGCCCTGAGTAGCATAATATCGGCACTGCATAATCGAAGCCAAAAACTGAATTCCACCTTCCCCCCCCCAGCACATAGTATCAAAGCACAATTCCCTCCTCCAATTAACAGTCATAAATCACCTTCCCCAATTAGCTTGAAGCAAGGGCTTCCCCTCCAGTTCTCCAGCCCGCCAATTCCTTATCAGCTCTGGTTACAATAACCTTGATTCTCACGCTAGGTTTGGTGCTGTTATGTCTAGTTGGACTCTCGTTCACATCCCACCCCCTCATCTAACTCTAAAAGCAAAAGGAAAAAGATGGCTACCGTTCTATCTGTTGTCAATGCAAAAACATCAGATGTTAGCAGCGTTGACCCTACCTGAAGAAGGAGGAAAAATGAAAAGATGACACACAATGTGCAATCACATTGGCAGGGCCTGTGGTAAACTGTAAAGGATTCTCAGACTGCTGATTGGCAGCATTGCTCAGCCATTGCTGTAACAATATAAAACTGTCAGTTTTTTTTTAATATAAACACAACAGTGGCTGGAATGCACTTTTAAGAGATGGACATGACATCAATAAGAAAAAGGACTGTCAGAAAAGACCAAAAGCACTGCAGGCTTTTGGATGCATTATTTGTCCCATTCAAGATTCTGCTGAGTAGATGTATCTTTGAGAGATTGGCAATAACTATCAATTTCATCAATTCAGTTTCAATTCAAAATAGAGCTGGAAGGGACCTTGAAGGTCTTTCAGTCCAATCCCCTGTTCAATCAGGAGACCCTATACCATTTCTGACAAAAGGCTGTCCAGTCTCTTCTTAAAAACCTCAAGTGATGAAGCACCCACAACTTCTGAAGGCAAGCTGTTCCACTGGTTAATTGTTCTCACTCTCAGGAAGTTTCTCCTTAGTTCCCAGTTGCTTCTGTCCTTGATTAATTTCCATCCATTGTTTCTTGTTCTGCCCTCCAATGCTTTGGAAAATAAGTTGACCCCTCTTCTTTGTGGCAGCCCCTCAAATACTGCTGTCATGTCACACACACACACACACACACACACACACACCCAGTCCTTCTTTTTTTCTAGACTAGCCAAACCCAAATCCTGCAACCGTTCTTCATATGTTTTAGTCTCCAGGACTTTAATCATCTGGGTTAAACTTCTCTGCACTTTTTCCCAAAGTCTCAACATCTTTTTTGTAATGTAGTGACCCAAACTGGATAGAGTATTCCATGCGTGGTCTTACTAAGATTGTCCTAAGAACAATTGGTATCTTAGTTCTATCCCATAGGACAGCAAGAATTGGTCTGTATCTTTTGGCATTTATTTGAGCAAATATAAATTGAATAGAACATGTAAATCCATAAGGTCTTAAGTGAATGAGTCAGAGCCTACCAAAGTCCATTGACTAGTTTATTCCATTGGTGTCAGTGATGACAATGTGCATTTGACTACACAGACCTACACAGAGTACACACAATATGGTCAACTCCATAGAGATTGGGCAGTGGTTGGAGCAGGAATTGTGGTTTTGTTCATGGACACGTTGTACCTAGAAAAATAGATCAAATGATGACATTTTTACAATTGGGGAAAAACAACTGTGATTGTTTCCCTACTTGATTAGCTAACCCCCATTTTATCCCTGGAGTTGAGAAGGTCTCTGCATTTAATTCTGTAAAACTTGATTTGGTTTGTTTGTATAATGTTACAGTTTTCATGTATTCCTCCAATATCACAGGGAAATGGAATATTTATTTATTCCATATTTATTCTCAAAACCTGAGAACTTGTAGGTGCATGCACAGGTAGTCCTTGACTTAAAACCATTCATTTAGTGACCATTTGACATTACAATGGGAGGAGAAGGAAAAAGAGAAGGAGGAGAAGAAGAAGAAGAAGAAGAAGAAGAAGAAGAAGAAGAAGAAGAAGAAGAAGAAGAAGAAGAAGAAGAAGAAGAAGAAGAAGAAGAAGAAGAAGAAGAAGAAGAAGAAGAAGAATCCTGATCACACTGTTTAGAAATTTTGTACAAAGTGAAACAGTTCCCCCTGCCAGCTGCAGTAAATAAAATAACCGCAGTGGGGTGATTTTCAGGGCTATAAGAGGCTTTTTGTCTGTGGTCTCATTCCCGGGGCCTCCAGGGTTTCTGAGTTCCTTCTCCACAGGGTCTTAATGTTTTGCCTCTCGGGTACAAAGGCCCCTGTGCTTCAGCCCCTCTTTGGAGAGCTCAGCCCCAATCTTGCACATGCTGAGGGTTACTAGCAGCAGACTGAAATGTTGCAGGGGAGAGTGGGGGGTTGCAGGGCACTAGCAATTTAGGATTTCAGCATTGCGGGACAGATTTTCCGAGTGCATCGGGAGACTCAGGCTGGAATTAAAAACAGCCTTTTGTTGACACATTAACCCTTCCAGCACTTGCTTTTCTTTTCAAGCTTGCTCAGCCCTCATTGTTTAATAATGATAGAAGCAGGCTCAGATTTACAACTTGAACTGAAATGTCTCCTGCTTTGCAATGCACGCTCTGGCTGTAAAGCCTTCTGCATTTTTCAGAATTGCATCTGTTGTGTATCTATTTTGGCTTTCTTGTTCGCGGTACCAGCTTGGATTTAGAGGGCTGTTCAGGAATGTTGACTAATTTATTTATTTTTTAAAGCTTTGAAATGTATTTATTCTGCCCAAAGCGGGGAGGGGGAAAAACAATTTGGCTTGGCTGGTTGCAATTGCATTTCAAAGCATTCCCAGCCCCATTCCGTTCTGACGGAGTTCGTTAAACTGTTCTACTGTGGATTTGTTCCACGTATGATGGATCAACCCTGAATTATTTTATTGATCTATTTGAATGTATAAGCTGCTCAACCCCAATGCACTTTGGCCGAGTTTGAGATTCTTGAGGGTTAAAAATGGCTTTGGGAAGCCCAGTTTCTGCTTTACAAAATACAGGGGAAACTTAAAAGGAAGGCCGTTGAAAAGAAAATTGGAAAATTGGAAAAGAAGACTGCGGTTTTACCAAGGTAGCCACTATTTGAGGTGAACAAGTACCTGCTATAAAATAAGAAGTGCTTACCTAGTAATAGATTCAGAGTGAAGTTTGGATATCATTTTGAAATCTTCGAAAGCACCTTTATTTTAAAAGTCCAAGCAGCCCACACTCAGCTTCACGTTTTTCAAGAAAACCAGTATGCTACCCCAACCCCCCTACATTAAGTGCTAAAATCTTTGAAGGCAGTGGATTCAATCCTGAGTAAACAAGAGAAATACACTATTGCACTCTCAATAAATAAAATAACACCCCCACAATGCAGTGTACAGATATTCCTCGGCTTACAGCCATTGTTTTAGTGACCGAAGTTACAATAGTATTGCAAAAAGTGACATGACCATTTTTTTTTAATACTTACCACTGTTCCAGCATCCCCATGGTCATGTGATCAAAATTCAGATGCTTGGCAACTGGCATGTACTTATGACAGTTTCAGGGTTCCGGGATAAACTTCTGACAAGCAAAGTCAATAGGGAAGCCAGATTCACTTAACAACTGTGTTCCTAACTTAACAACTGCAGTGATTCACTTAACAGCCGTGGGGAGAAAGCCCCTAAAATGGGCAAAGCTCATTTCACAGCTGTCTTGCTTAGCGATGGAAATTTGAGCAATGCTCACAACCTCTTCTCACTCTTACAACCATTGCGGCATCCCCAGGCACGTGATCAAAATTCGGATGCTTATCACCTGGCATGTATTTATGACAGTCACGTGACTGACATTTGCAGCTTGTCTCTGACAAGCAAAGTAAATGGGGAAAGGCCAGTTTCGTTTAATGACGTCATGATTCACCTAACTACAATAATTCACTTCACCACCATGGCAAGAAAGGTCAGAAACTCACTAAACAACTGCCTTGTTTAGCAACGGAGATTCTGGCCCCTATTGTAATCGTAAGTCAAGGACTATCCTGTATCCCAAAAATGTCAGAACACACAAAGTTGAAGTCAGGTAAGGATCAGAGTTTGGTAGCCTTCTCCCAGTTTAATGAAAAGAAGGACAATGGGTGACATGACAGCAGTGTTCCAATATCTCAGGGGCTGCCACAAAGAAGAGGGAGTCAAGCTATTCTCCAAAGCGTCTGAATGCAGGACAAGAAGCAACGGATGCAAACTAGTCAAGGAGAGAAGCAACCTAGAACTAAGGAGAAACTTCCTGACACCTGGAATAATTAACCAGTGGAAGAACCTGCCTCCAGAAGCGGTGAATGCTCCAACACTGGAGGTTTTTAAGAAAAGATTGGACAACCATTTGTCTGGAATGGTATAGGGTCTCCTGCCTGAGCAGGGGGTAGGACTAGATGACCTCCAAGGTCCCTTCCAGCTCGGTTATTCCATTACCTGGTTACTGAATTTGTCTTTTTCCGGGATCATAAGATATTTTGAGCCTTAAACCATTAAAATAAACTGAGTTTATACGATAGCTCAGCAGATGAGAGTATTTAGCCCATTGTCCCTGGTTTTTGAAGTTAAGCAAAGCCCGGCACAGTTACTGTTTAAATAAGACACCGACAGGAAATCTCCCACTCCTAGAAGTCAAAAAATATCATGGGTGACCTGAATGGCACATTGCTTCTGTGTTGTCACTGCTAAGCTTGTAAGCCGCCCTGAGTCTTCGGAGAAGGGCAGGATATAAATGGAATTAAAAATAAATAAATAAAAAAAGAAAGAACACTTCAGTCCCCCTAACTCCATTTCTCCTCCCATCAATCAAGAATTATTTTATTAAATCTAAGGCAGGGGTAGGCAACCTCGGCTCTTTTATGACTCATGGACTTCAACTCCCAGAATTCCTGAGCCAGCATGGCTCAGCTTGGAAACCTCTCCCTTTCCCCTCAGCCTGGCTGGCTCAGGAATTCTGGGAGTTGAAGTCCACAAGTCATAAAAGAGCCGAGGTTGCCTACCCCTGATCTAAGGGATTAAACTGATGAAAACATTAGCCTTCATTGTCCTCTAGAGAAAAACGACGATGTAAAAATGGTTACTGCCCACGTGGGCAGCTATTGGGACACCGTCAGATGTTCAGCTGCGATAATGATGAGGGTGACGATGACACATAACCTAGATGATTCTCAGTTTCTCTGCCGGAAGGTCCCTGCTTCCCTGAAAGACAAACGGTTTGCAAATTTACTAGCCAGCTCTTCTGCGTTTGAAAGGCCAGGGGGGGGGGGGGCTGGCAGGCCTGATTCAGGAGGGTTGAGGTCCAGTAAACTCTAGAGAGCAAAGCTATTCAGCCAGTCAGTCAGCTAGACCAACAAACAAACAGCCCGGTCATCTGCCCAAATGCGCATGATGGGTGCGGATGTGAGACTCTGAAAGGGAGTCTTTTTGCATTCACAAACGCTTGCAAGGATTCCAGGAAGCCTAGAATGTCTTCTCATGCCTGTGAAAAAGAAAGAAAGAAAGAAAAAAACCTTGTCCCAAATGGACACAATGCTCGAATCCTGGGAGATGCTGGATAGCTCAAAGAGGTCAGGCTCGGGTCTAGGCTCAGCCGGGATGGGAGGACTCTTTGAATGTGTGTTGTCCCACCCCTGTGGTGAAGAACACTGCAGGCCTGGAGGTGGATCATTCTTCAGGATTCCCACAAGGCTTTGCACCTGCTTGGAAAGAGAATGAGAAGGATTCTTTAGCTGAGCAAGTCAAGCAAACGTTTGGGCTGCTGCAAAGGAGAATGGCATTTCAACACCGCCACCGGCCCTTCGTAGGAAAGGGAGAGAACTGGCAACTCCTGTTAGTTAGTTACCCCTGGGCAGTAGGGCCAGCTACATGTAGTCCTTAGCTTACGACCACAATTGAGCCCAAAATTTCTGTTGCTAAGTGAGACAGTTGGTAAGGTGTCCGTTTTGGCCCACTTTGCACCCTTTCCTGCCACAGTTGTGAAGTGAATCACTGCAATTGGTAAGTTAGTTAACACAGTTGTTAAGTGAATTTGGCTTCCCCGTTGACTTTGCTTGTCAGAAGGTCGCAAAAGGAGATCACGTGACACACACACCCGGGAGACTGTCACAATAAATACATGTCAGTTGTCAAGCAACCAAATTTTGATCTTGTGACCATTGGGGGATGCTGCAACAGGTGTAAGTGTGAAAAAACATCGTAAGTCACTTTTTCCAGTGCCATTATCACATTGAATGGGCAGTAAGTGAACGGTTGTAAGTTGAGGACTACCTGTACAAGGAGGAGAAAATGAAAAGGTGTCACATTTTGCAATCACATGGGCAAGGCTTTCCCATTGACTTGGCTTGTCAGAAGGTCGCAAAAGGAGATCACACATCTCTGGGACACGGCAAATACAAGTCAGTTGCCAAGCTTCTGAATTTTGATCATGTGACCTTGGAGACGCCGCAACGGTCGTAAGTGTGAAAAACAGTCATAACTCATTTTTGCCAGTGCCGTTGTAACTTCCGACGGTCACTGAATGAACTGTCGTAAGTTGAGAGCAACCTGCAGAAAGTCAATACAACCCAGGACACTGCAAGGAGACTGGAAGAAGGGAAAATTATAATGGCGTTCTCTCTGCTTTCTTCTCGAAACAGCCACCACTTTTAGGCAGAGGTTGAATACTAATGTTTGCTTCCTTATTCTACAAAGTTCACTGTTGTGGAGGAGACGCCGTCTGTGGTTGCCTACAAAGGGAGGCAGATCTGTACAGTATTTAAAGAAGACTTAAGGCTGGACCAGGTGGCATCACTTATATCAGGGGTCTTCAAACTTGGCCCTTTTATGACTTGTGGACTTCAGCTCCCAGAATTCCTCAGCCAGGCATGCCTGGCTGAGGAATTCTGGGAGCTGAAGTCCACAAGTCATAAAAGGGCCAAGTTTGAAGACCCCTGGCTTAGATGCTATATCCTGAAAAGAAGGAAGTGAACTGCCAATAATTTTTTCTGCCATCCTCACCACTCTCTGCAACACTTTCTTGTCAGAACGGAAGAAGCTTCTTGGAAGAGAAGCAAAACATCTTCAAGGAAAAACAAAGTCCAGTTGCCTTTTGAAAAAGCACCTTTGAAACAACTTATGTAGGAGACCCAACATTCCATGCTATCTAAAACCCTTCCAGATATAGCCCAAACTGCAAGTACTCTCCTAACTTGGTATGTTATCTCAGCCCAGTGGCAAATATTGGCATTTGAATCCCACTGTGGGGAGACCCATGAAATCCATGGGGAGGAGGGGGGAGGGTTCAGCATCCCCATGATTTTCAATACAGATAGTCCTCGACTTACCACCACAAATGGGGCCAGAATTTCTGCGGTTAACCAAGATGGTTTTTAAGTGAGTCATTCCCAATTTTACAACTTTTTTTGCCATGTTGTTGCAGTTATTAAGTGAATCACATGGTCACTAAGTGTGTCCAGGTTTCCCCATTGACTTTGCTTGTCAAAAGTGGACTGGGAAGGTGCAAATGGCAACCGCAAGACTCTGGGATGTACAACCATCATAAATGCATTCCAGTTGTCAAGCACTGTGTGGATGATGTGGCAGTCATCTACTGCGGGGTACACAACAGGCTGATCTCGAGTAAACAAACCGTGTGGCAGGGTTCCCACAATGCATTGAACTATAAAATAACCAAACATATACTATAGATCTATACAGACACACACACACATATGTATATATGTGTATATATATATATGTATATGTGTATGTGTGTGTGTATGTATGTATGTATATATATATGTGAATGTGTATGTGTTCATATGTGTGTGTGTATGTATATACAGTATATGTATATATATGTGTGTGTGTGTGTGTGTGTATAATATTTCAGAATAAATCCCATTGGTTCAAAGGATCTACTTGCAAATAAGAGGGCAAGATAATCCCCCTTTCCCCCCCCCCCCAGATCTGTATCCTCACCCAGTCTCAACTTTTCCAACTGCCATCTGTCCTAGCTCTGTTTTTCTTTTTTTGGTACACATTTATCTCTTTTTCTTTTTAAAAAATGCACATATCTTCCTATTCGGCAAGAGAATACCTACAGTTCTTCAGGAAGGAGCTGTGGTTGGGGTTCTGTTTTTGGGCGGGTGGCTTTTCTGATTCCCTTTTTTAAAATGACCAAGTTTTCTCAGATCACACACACACACACAACCGGCTGATCTCAGCTGTTCATGACCAGATCTCTCCATCCTTGGTTTTTTTCCCCCACATCCGTTTCCCACCATTCATGGGATGCTTTGTTTTGTGGCTGCCTCCAGAACCACAACACCATCGCACCCCTACTCCAGGGGACCAGCTTGATCCAAGACTGTTCTTCTCTTCTTCACACACACACACACACACTTTTACTTTAGACTTTCTAACATCCCCACATGTTGCTTTTCTTTCTTTATTCAGCTTGTGCCTACATTTTGGGTCCCCAACAAAGCTGTTCCTTGGACCTCAGAAGTTCTTAGAAGCAGGACTGGATTTTTTTAAAAAATTTTATTTTTTTTTTTAAAAAAGCAGGCATTGTCCACTCTGAAGGATGCCAAAAACTGCCCAGCGGCAAATGAGAAACTTTTGGCTCCCAAAGAATGAGCTAACTTGTTTGTTCCTTCCCTGCAGCTGCTTCTTTCCCTTCCCTTCCTCCCTCCCCTCTCCCCCCCCCCCCGGTTTTTTTTTTTTTTTGGTGGTGGTTTATTACACACAAACCCTTAATGAATGGAAGCCGCTGTTTTACAGTGCACCCCACTTACAGGACAGCTCTTGGAGCCCACCACAGATCTGACTCACCAGCAGCAGGGCACCGCCATCAGAACGCTTCCTAGAAACGGGAGGATAAAAAGAGGTTTGTTGGACGCTGGCTGGCCCTGCTGAGTTTTCTGCCTGCGGGGCCTGTTGATGCCATAGCTGGCTGCTCGGGTCTTTGGCCTAATAAGGCAAGAGAAACAAAGTTTTGTTCCCTGGTTGGAGAAGACAACTGTGTCCAGGTTCTGAGGGAGCGCAGTGGCGCGAGGCACCCGTCCAAGCGGGATTAAGGATGGGAGGCCAACTTCAGAGGGGGGGGGGCAGCTGGAGGGCAGAGAGGGCTCTCCAGTGTGGAAGGAGCCAATTCAGACATAATTTATGATCTGTCACTCCTCGTTAGAAGCAGCTGCCATTAAGAGTTAATTGTTGCATTGTGTGCTGCGTGGACTGATAAGATTTCTGTAAGCTGCTTACATGTTATCGTGCATGTTATCATAACTCGGGACTAACGAGGAGAGAGAGAGAGAGAGAGAGATAGTAAAAGTGTTTACTAACAAGGTGGTTGTTGTACTGAATGGTGTCACTGCCGCTGGTGTAGCTCAGAGCCAGCGGAGGTTCAGCTTCCTTCTCTTTTATTAGATTATTATTTATTAGAATTTGTTTATCCTGCCTTTATTACTTTTAGAAGTAACTCAAGGCAGCAAACAGACAGAATAGGACTTCCTCCATCTATTTTCCCCACTACAACAACCCTATGAGGTGGGTTGGGCTGAGAGAGAAAAAGACTGGTCCAAATTCACCCAGCTGCTTTCATGCCTAAGGTGGGACTAGAATTCATACACACCCAGTGATTAGTTCAAAGTCACCCAGTTTTCATGCCTAAGGCAGGACTAGAATTCACAGTCTCCTGGTGATTAGCCCAAAGTCACCCAATCAGTTTTCATGGCTAAGGTGGGACTAGAACTCACAGTCTCCTGAGGATCGGCCCAAAGTCACCCAATCAGTTTTCATGCCTAAGGCGGGACTAGAACTCACAGTCTCCTGAGGATTGGCCCAAAGTCACCCAATCAGTTTTCATGGCTAAGGTGGGACTAGAACTCACAGTCTCCTGAGGATCGGCCCAAAGTCACCCAATCAGTTTTCATGCCTAAGGCGGGACTAGAACTCACAGTCTCCTGAGGATTGGCCCAAAGTCACCCAATCAGTTTTCATGCCTAAGGCGGGACTAGAACTCACAGTCTCCTGAGGATCGGCCCAAAGTCACCCAATCAATTTTCATGCCCAAGGCGGGACTAGAACTCACAGTCTCCTGGTTTCTAAGGCAGCACCTTAACCACTGTACCAAACTGGCTCTTTTTAGGTTGGATTTTGATTTAGCTTTGCTCCATCAGGTTGAGTTCTGGACTTTCTCTCCAGAGAAGGGCAATTACTCTTAGACCACCCCTCAACAATGGTAGAGATAATATACATCTACCATGGTGTAAAAATAAACCACCCTCCTTTTCTGCAAACGAATTTTTGGCACTTTCTCCAAAGACATGTCTTTGTTTTAATTCTCCCATTTTCATCTCACAATTAGCTACTAAAGGAAAAAAAAAGCCAGCTTCCTCAACCACCACCACCACCCATACCCTTCCACCCACCCACCCACCCACCCACCCCTCGATCTGCCACCCCGGTTTTTCAGAGATACAGCAAAATGTCTTCTCCGGCAGCTCACACCCCAATCCTTCTGACAGATGATGGCAGACGAGGCTTCTCCCATCCCAGAATGGGGTAACCTGTTTGCTCATGGCATGTTGTTCCGTGATCATATTACGCCCACCATGCTTGCCTACGGAGCAGGGGATTGGCGTTAAGCCTGCACTCTTCCTTCTTAAAGCTCTTAATGGAAGAGGCCTTGGATGCCTCAACGACCTCACCCATCAGGCCCGGGCTTAAGATGATCGAGGCCAAGACATTATTTACTGTTTCAAAGACCTTGTCATTCCTTAGTCGGTAAGACTGCATGCATTGTGCCGGGTTCCCCACTGCATAAATCTATCCCTATTTTCTTATTATGATTATTTTCTGACCTTGTCAGTGCCGTTTGCAGCGGAAAAGGGGAAGAACAGATTGGATGAATGTTCCACAAAAACAGGGAGAACTCTAATCCCCGTCTCCAAATTAGGACTTCAAGCATACTCATAGGTCCTTTCTTTTCTTCTTCCTGCCTCCTAATATCTATATCTATCTACATTGAGAGAGAGAGAGAGAGAGAGAGAGAGAGAGAGAGAGAGAGAGAGAGAGAGAGAGAGAGAGAGAGAGAGAGAGAGAGAGAGAGAGAGAGAGAGAGAGAGAGAGAGAGAGAGAGAGAGAGAGAGAGAGAGAGAGATTCCATTACAGGTAGTCCTCAACTTACAACTGCAATTGAGCTCAAAATTTCTGTTGCTAAGTGAGATGGGTTGTTAAGTGATTTTTGCCCCGTTTCATGATTTTTCTTGCCACAGTTGTTAAGTGAATCACTGCACTTGTTCAATTAGTGACACGGTTGTTAAGTGAATCTGGCTGGCTTCCCCATTGATTTTGCTTGTCAGAAGGTCACAAGTGTCCTTGTCAGAAGGACACTGCAACCGTCGTAAATATGAACCAGTTGCCAAGCAGCTGGATTTTGATCCCCTGGCCACGAAGATGCTGCAATAGGTCGTAAGTGTGAAAAGCAGTGATGAGTCACTTTTTCCAGAGCCATTGTAACCTCGAACAGTCACTAAATGAACTGTTGGAAGTTGAGGACTAGCTGTATTATTTTTTTGTGTGTTGAAAACAATGACCCAGTGAATGAGGAAAAATACTGAAATAAGCCTTAGCGCTGTATTTAATTGAATCAGTTTTCTTCTCTGAATGAAAAAATATTGTTCCCTGCTAATCATTTCAGATATTGAGCCATCATCAGCATGTAGCTCATTTCATGTAGTATATAGATTTAAAGTGGAATGAGGGAGGGGAAGGCAAGTTAGAAATTCAGTTGCAGGTTACATGTGAGGCATTGTCTGTTTTCCCCTGCCTTTCCTCCCCATCCCAATTCAAATCCTACATCAGTCAAGTCACCTCATGAGCTGATAAAGTAAGCTGCAGCTCATTAAAACATATGCCTTTTAATATAATTTTTACAAGTAGTTCTCAATTTATGACAGATCGCTTAGCAACCGTTGATAGTTACAAAGGACCAGCCCAAAGATTTGATGCTGTTTCAAAGTTCTAACGTTGCCTCTTCATGCTCACGGGATCGCGATTTACGATGCTTTTCCGGAAACTGGTGTTTACTTCTGTTTTCTGGCAAAACTCATCCACAGAGAATAACGGATTCATTTAATGGCCGCTGTGTCTGCTTTATGACTGCCATGTTTGCTTTAACAAACACCACATTCACTTAACAACCTGCCTTTTAAAAAAAGGTTGTAAAATTACTTCCTGTTTTATGGCTTTATGACCGTCATGACTTACGACTATAATTGTGTGGCTCAATTATGGTTGTAACTTGAGGACCATCTGTGCTACTAAAATGCCTTGATCATTCAATGGACTTGATGTTATTCTGTTTCACACTTCTTTAGAGAAGCCCACACATACCTAACTGAATTACAAAAGTTTCTGGGACACATTTGAGGCTGCTATACCCCCCACCTCATTTAAATGGTTTGCTGACCAGCCATCTTGGTGAATATTAAGAGTTGCCCTCACCGTGCCATTTCTCTGTTGACCCTTTTGTGCAGGGGTCTTCAAACTTGGCCCTTTTATGACTTGTGGACTTCAACTCCCAGAATTCCTCAGCCAGCTTGCCTGGCTGAGGAATTCTGGGAGTTGAAGTCCACAAGTCATAAAAGGGCCAAGCTTGAAGCCCCCTGCTCTTGTAGGTAGAAGCATGGACCAGCTGGCTCCCCCCTGCAGATGGAATTCATCCTAAGCTGCTAAAGAACCACCATTTTCCTTCATTATATGTACTTAATTAAGGGTTTTACTCTTCATTTCTCTCCCCCCCACACACACCCACACCCAGGTTGGCTAGCAGCTTAGTTCTGCTTAGCCAACCTCACTCTGCTCCTGTTTTTACTCTCCTGTACACACTGCTCTGCACAACGTGGATTTCTTTGTTCTTCTCACGGTGTTGCTTTCTGCTCTATGGTGTCTCAGCAGAGGACCAAGGACAGATCAGACGCACATCTGATCCCAGAAGGAAAACAAGAACTAGGTGATCTCAGGTAATGGCCAGGAGTTGACCATTCCCCCCCCCGCACACACACACAAACACACACACAGACACACTCCTGTCCACCTAATGTTCTGCTCTCCAACTAGGTCAAGTATGTCAGTTCAAAACCTTTCCAGGGCTTCGACAGAGGCGTCAAAAGACTGGAATTGCCAAAGTTGCTACAGGTTACGATTCCAGTTAATCCCTCTCTGATCTGCAAGCAATTGAGCTGAGACAAAGCTGTTGCTGTTCATTCTGTGAGGCCGGAATGAGGAATGATGTGCTGTGTAAAGCAATCTGAAAGTCGGGCTAGGCAAAAGAAAAAAAAAAAAGGCTTGCGAGGCCTCTTTCATGATGTCAGAGAGAATCCAAGTGAAATGAATAAAAGAAAGAAATCCGCTTCTCTTCCTCTCCAAGACTTTTCTGCTCTTGGGCGACGCTGTCACTTTAACAATCCCCCACCCCCACCCCACCCCCCACCCCCCACCCCAGATTCAGTCTTGCCTTTTGGGGGCCCCTTGAAATGCTGAAGCACCAGGGAAATGCTTATCTTCTTTTTTTTTTTGCATTGCTTGTTCAGCAGGCAGTGCTGAGCTGACAAATCCACCTTTCCTCATAGTTCACTGACTTTCCCTGTAACCCGTGGCAGCTCTAGAAAATCGACACGTTTGCAAAATGCAACCACTGATGCAACAGGAGCATGCAAAAGTAGCCAAACAACAACATCAAAAAACGACAAGTGGGCAACATAGGCTTCTCTCTGCAAAACTGACCACTTATCTGAGTTTTGCAACAGGATCCCTGCTTGTATTTTTACCAGGCTGTTAGAAAATGCTTTACCCTTCCATCGTTATTATGTTGTTATGGCTTTCCCCAATTAGGTTCTTTCCGAGGATGATGGACTTTACCACGAATAATCCCTGTCCAGCACAATAAGGATTATTCTGTGAGTTGATGGCCAACATATCCAGAGGGTCCTTGGTCAAAAAGACCTCTGTGGTACAGGTAGTCCTCAACGTTTGACAACAATGGAGCTCAAAATTTCTGTTGCTAAGCAAGAGGGGGGACATGATAGCAGCGTTCCAATATCTCAGGGGCTGCCCCAAAGAAGAGGGAGTCAAGCTCTTCTCCAAAGCATCCGAAGGCAGGACAAGAAGCAACGGATGGAAACTAGTCAAGGAGAGAAGCAACCTAGAACTAAGGAGAAACTTCCTGTCGGTGAGAACAATTAATCAGTGGAACGAGATGCCTCCAGAAGCTGCGAATGTTCCAACATTGGAAGTTTTTAAAGAAGAGATCAGATAACCATTTGTCTGAAATGGTATAGGGTTTCCTGCCTGAGCAGAGGGTTGGACTAGACAACCTCCAAGGTCCCTTCCAACTTCATCATCTTCGTCGTCACCATCATCATCATTACAGTTGTTAAATTAATATTGCCCCATTTTATAATTATATAACTGCACTGGAGGTTTTTTTTAAAAGAGCTTGGACAGACATTTCTCTGAAACACCATAGGATTTCCTGCTTGAGAAGGGGGTTGGACTAGAAGACCTCCGAGGTCCCTTCCAACTCTGTTATTCCAGCTAAGTGAATCAATGCAGTGGTTAGTAACATAGTTGTTAAGTGACCCTGGCTTCCCCTATTTACTTGGCTTGTCGAAAGTCTGCAACAGGTGATCACATGACTCCAGGATTCTGCAACAATCATAAATACAAACCAGTTGCCAGGCATCCGAATTTTGATCACTTGACCATGGGAATGCTGCAGGGGTCATAAGCGTGAAAAACAGTCCTAAGTCACTTTTCTCAGTGCCGTTGTAACTTCCAATGGTCACTAAATGAAAGGTGGGCAACTGAGTCATATTTATGACGGCTGCAGTGTCCTGGGGTCACGTTTTGTGACCTTCTGACAAGCAATGTCAATGGGAAAGACAGATTCTCTTAACAACCATGTTACTAACTTAACAACTACAGTGGTTCATAGAACAACTGTGGCAAAAAAAGGTTGTAAAATGGGGCGAAATTCATTTCATAAGCATCTCACTTAGCAACAGAAAATTTGGGCTCAGTTGTGGTTGTAAGTTGAGGATGACCTGCATTGCCTTGCTTTGACACAACACTCTCTTCTATCCTGCAAATCCAGGATGTTGTACAATACAGAGAAGATGCCATTAAAGCATCTTAACAGTTTCCCACATCATTTTCTCAGGGTTTTTGGGCTCGGAGCAGGACCAATAGAAAAGACTTTGAAAAAATATTTTAAAATTAGCTAAACTTTAATAACGGGACATAGATATATATTTCAGTGAAACTGAATTGACAGATTTTTCAACTGACCATGCTATTTCTAGAAATGTATTAGTTTCAACTGGCTGTAAGGGAAATTGAGAAGGATGTTTTGATAATGTAACCTGAATTATGTACTGAAAACTCTGTTACTGAATCTCTGATTACCCAGCCATCATGATGCTTTCTAAATATGTAGATTTTGACTGAAAAACCAATAAAACTTGTTTAAAGAAAAAAGAAAAAAATATTTCAGATTTGTGCAGAAACCTGGAGAGTGGCTATTGCAGGGGTCTTCGAACTTGGCAACTTTAAGGCTTTGTGGACTTCAATTCCCAGAATTCCTCAGCCAGCTTTTCCCCCAGCTGCTTCCACTAGTTTGTTCCAGCAGCATCCAGAGATGTTCTTAGGTTCTTGGCTGCACACCCAGTATTTTTTTCTCTCTACTGATATGGCTCTAAGCCACTAGATCTTTTATTGATACAGCTGCTAAGTCCTTAACTGGCCTACATTTTTTGTATGAATACAGCAGAAAGTCCTTGAAGTGGTTTCACATGGAAGAAAAGCAAGAACAACACCTGTTTTCTGTTGTCCCCAAATGTAGAACATTGAAATCATAATCTTGTCTTAACAGGAGGATAGAATCTAGTTGAGTGTTAAACTAGGCTTCTTAATAGTAGGAGCAGTTAGAACCAAGTACCCATCGAAGAGTAGGATTTTATACATGTCGTCCTCCATTTGGGCATGCATGGTATCTCAGTGTCTGAGGGGGCTTGTCAGCTGGAAACCCAGCAGCCAGTGGTGGGATTCAGCTGGTTTGCAGCACCTCGGCAGAACCGGTAGCTACTTTTTTGTTGCCCAGACCCAGAATGGACTTTGGGAAGTGGCATCCACAAAGAGAACTGGTTGTTCACGTCTTTGAATCCCACCACTGCCAGCAGCCCGGGCTCGAGACCCGAGCACCACATGACAGAGTGAGCTCCCATCCTTGCCTCAGGTCCTGCCAACCTAGCGGTTCGAAACCATGCAAATGCAAGTAGATAAATAGACACCACTTCAGTGGGAACATAACAGTGCTCTGTGATGTCATGCTGGCCACCTGAGCACGGAAATGTCTTCGGACAGCGCTGGCTCAGTGGCCTTGAAACGGAGATGAGCACGGCCCCTTATAGGCGGCAATGACTAGTGGATTAAAATCCACAGGGACTCCTAGTTTTCAACTTATGACCACAATTGGAACCAGAATTTCTGTTGGTAAGCAAAGCGGTTGTTAAGTAAGTCATGCCTGATTTTTGTGACCGTTTTTGGCACAGTTGTTTATCAAATCACTGCAGTTTTTAAGTGAATCACGTAGTCATTAAGCAAATCCAGCTTTCCCCGCTGACTTTGCTTGTCAGATGCTGGCTGGGAAATGATGATCACATGATCCCGGGACACAGCAACTGTCATAAACACTTGTCAGTTGCCAAGCACCCAAACTTTGATCATGTGACTGTGCATGCTATGACAGCAGTAAGTGTGAAAAAGTGCCTTTTTTTAGGGCCGTTGTAACTTCAAACGGTCGGTAAATGGTTGTAAGTTGAGGACTAACTGAAGGCTGTATCCAAGCACAGTCTGGGACAACCCTCTATTAGGGAAATATTTAAGAAGGATTTTTATACAGGTAGTCCTCGACTTACCACCACAACTAAGCCCAAAATTTCTGTCGTTAAGTGAGACATTTGTTAAGTGAGTTTTGCCCCATTTTATGAATTTTCTAGCCACATTTGTTAAGTGAATCACTGCAGCTGATAAGTTAGTGACCTGGTTGTTAAGTGAATCTGACTTCCCCATTGACTTTTCCTCGTCAGAAGGTCACAAGAGGGGATCACGTGACCTTGGGACACAGCAACCGCCATAAATATGAACCAGTTGCCAGGCATCCGAATTTTGATCACGTGATCATGGGGAGACTGCAAAGGTCATAACCAGTGGTGGGATTTAAGTAGGTGAGCAACCGGTTCTCTGTGTGGATGCCTCTTCCGGAAGTCCGTCCTGGGCCTGAGCAAAAAAAAATTAGCTACCCGTTCTGCCGAACTGGTGCAAACTGGCTGAATCCCACCACTGGTCATAACTATGAAAAACATTCATAAGTCACATTTTTCAGTGCTATTGTAACTTTGAACAGTCATAATCATAATCATAATAGTAAAGTTGGAAGGGACCTTGGAGGTCATCTAGTCCAACCCCCTGCTCAAGCAGGAAACCCTATACCATTTCAGACAAATGGCTGTCCAGTCTCTTCTTGAAAACTTCCAGTGTTGGAGCATTCACAACTTCTGGAGGCAGGTTGTTCCACTGGTTAATTGTTCTAACTGTCAGGAAGTTTCTCCTTAGTTCTAGGTTGCATCTCTCCTTGACTAGTTTCCATCCGTTGCTTCTTGTCCTGCTTTCAGGTGCTTTGGAGAATAGCTTGACTCCCTCTTCTTTGGGGCAGCCCCTGAGATATTGGAAGACTGCTATCATGTCACCCCTAGTCCTTCTCTTCATTAAACTAGACATACCCAACCTGTTGTAAGTAAAGGACTACTTGTACACAGCAGGGAGTAGCAATGTTATCCTGAATGTACTATTCCAATTTATATTTATATTTATTAAATTTTTATACCGCCCTTCTCCCGAAGGACTCAGGGCAGTGTACAGGGCAATAAATATTAAAAAACAAAGTACAAAAGTTAAAAAACAATTAAATAATTATGCCAATTCTATAGTTTTGTGGCCTTTTCCCAGACTTGATGACTGAGATCTTTAGCCTGTCCTACCCAGGACATAACACAGTCTGCACTATGAAAAGCTACTACTGAGTAACCATTAAACTGAGCTGGGCCTGTGATCATTATTCATATATACTCTCCTTGTTCGCAACAGAGATCATGCTCAGCTTTTGCACAGTAATGGAGCTTGCGGGGAGGATATGCAAAGAGTTTATGCGATGTCTCCTGCTAATATTAACTCTATTCTTTAATTTATTTTAATTTATTTCAATTTTTAATTTTAATTTACTGTACAGAGACCTTTAAGTTTTGTTGCTGTTAGCCGCCCTGAGTCCCTCGGGAAATAGGGTGGGATATAAGTCCCATAAATAAATAAATAAATAAATAAATAAATAAATAAATAAATAAATAAATAAATAAATAAATAAATAAATAAATAAATAAATAAATAAATATATATATGTTACGTTCACACAATATACTTTAACCAGGCCATTTTAAGACCTAACATTGCATGTATATCTTATACTAAACCTGGTTAACGTTCATTGGGTTGACTGAGTTAACATGCGATGTGGACCAAGCCCATTTATTTTGGTTCAGGTTTTAAGGTATTGTGTGAAACCCAAAACATGCATTAATTCCATAACCAAAGTAAGTCTGTTACGTGAATGCGATTTTCCCATATCCAAATCTGCTGCCTGAAATGACCTCACCGTCTGCTGAGTTTCACAGTAAGAGTGTCTTTGCACAGGAAGCTTTGAGGAGCAATTGGACTCTATTGTTGGCAATAAAACAGCACAATAAATTCCCTTGCAAAAGAATTCCAAAGCAGCATTGAGTTGTTACCAAACCTCCATATCAGTTCAAATACATACACAAAACCACCCTGAGAATATTTACTGTCTTGTGCCGATTGTGTTTCATCCCCATGTTAGGACCTTGTTCAATTCCAGGGAATCAAACATATACTTAAATATTCGTTCAACAAAGCAGAAGTGGAACAGCCTAGTTAAACTTGAATTCCTTCATTCCAGGCTATTTTTTTTTTTTTTTTGCATACCGTGTAATTTCCTTGTCTTATTTTTTAAAAACACCTGCTTGTTTTGGGTGCCCTCTAACCAAAAGCAAGCACTTGTCAGTCCCATGAAAATCCATAGGATTTAAAAATTGAGACACATTTTCTTTTTATATTTCATTTTATTTTATTTTAATGGGCGGAGATTCAAAAGGCTGTACATCTATTCAAAAGATGCTGCTCTGAATAAAACAACTTTAACAAATACCACTTACAGCACAAAAGCAGCACGCACATTTATTTATGCTGGGCTATGATCTATAATAAAGCTTGATCTGATGCACACTTAAGCACTGTTTTGTCCTCCATGGAATATGTTTCAGCCACGGAGGAAGATGACATTTTTAATCCATCTGCTTTTATTAACTGACCTGATATTTGCGGGGAAAAAGAGGGAAAAAGACAGAGTGGTTGGTTTAAAGCAAATAAACTCTCTTTTGCGCAAGTTCAAAAAAAAAAGGTGCTTAACATTAAAAGCAAGACCTAAAAAAAAAGAACAAGAAGTGCTTGGATGAAACCAGCCACTAAGACGAGTTTCTCTCCCAGCTCTGACCATTGTTTTTTAATATGCTTTTAATGACCTGCTCTTTTCATACCTACAGCTTTGCTTCCCAAACTGTTTGCACTGTCCCCAATAACACTCAGTGGCCAGCTGTCATTCCTACCTAAATCCTTGCTTAGGTTAGATGCGATGCCGACGTTAGACAAGGTCGAAAGGTGACCATCGATTTTGGAGGCCACCTGGAGAGACTTGGCTGTGAACTGACTCAAAAAATTTATATCAGAGCTGGAAGGGATTCCCCTCCCCGGGTAGGCCTGGATGAAAACTCTGCCAGCAAGATGGGGCCGGCTTGCCCCAGCTCAGAAAGAGGCCAGAGTTGTTGACCCTGTTAGCTGACCTCTTCAAACTTCTGGAGAATTTCTCTGGCAGTTACCAGGGTGACTGGGCGCTCCAAGCTTAGCCTGCTTACTGGAAGAGGGAAGGAGGGATTTAAGGGGGGGGGAGGGGAAACGCTTAAAATTTACCTTGCAGGGATGCCTATCAAACATCAAATACCCAAAAGAATAATTGTTCACTTTTCGAGTCACCCAGTTCTACCAGGAAGTTCCAAATCCTATGACTGCATTCATGTTTGGTCTCATGCATGCGGTTTACCCATGGAAAAACAGGTGTCGCTCAAGCCAGCTTTAATTCCCCTGCTGTGCTTGAAAATATATTCTTGCCTGTAAATCAAAGCCATCATCATCCCCAAAGGCAAAATATGGAAACTTATTGGGGGAACTTTTTTTTTTCCCCTCAAATGAATAACACGTTGGAAATTTGGTTAAATCTCTGTAATATGACCAGGGAAAGAAAGAAAGAAAGAAAGAAAGAAAGAAAGAAAGAAAGAAAGAAAGAAAGAAAGAAAGAAAGAAAGAAAGAAAGAAAGAAAGAAAGAAAGAAAGGAAGGAAGGAAGGAAGGAAGGAAGGAAGGAAGGAAGGAAGGAAGGAAGGAAGGAAGGAAGGAATCATAGTTCAATCTTTAGCATATGGTAAGCCAGAACTAGGGACGCGGTGGCTCAGTGGGTTAGGACGCTGAGCTTGTCGATCGGAAGGTCGGCAGTTTGGCGGGTCGAATCCCGAGTGCCGCGTAACAGAGTGAGCGCCTGTTACTCGTCCCAGCTTCTGCCAACCTAGCAGTTCGAAAGCATGTAAAAAATGCAAGTAGAAAAATAGGGACCACTCCGGTGGGAAGGTAACAGCGTTCTGTGCGCCTTTGGTGTCCAGTCATGCCGGCCACATGACCACGGAGACGTCCTCGGACAAACGCTGGCTCTTCGGCTTTGAAACAGAGATGAGCACCGGCCCCTAGGGTAGGAAACGACTAGCACGCATGTGTGGGGGAACCTTTACCTTTACCTTTAAGCCAGAACTTAAGTGATTTTGGTTTTTTTTCCTTCTTTGAAAATGTTTCGCTTCTCATCCGAGAAGCTTCCGCAGTCCGCAACCCCAGGGCTCCACAGCTCTGTGTATTTTATATACAGAATGCTTATTGCAGCGAATGTATCAGCTCATTATCTTCCAGGGAGACGTGAGAGTAAAGCTTTTCTCGTGACATAAACTGCCACACATGCATGCTCCTTGAACAGCTCCGTGAGTATCCGAGGGCGCCCTTCGTGGTGAAATCATGCTGTGGGCTGGTGATTCACATGAGAACCATGGTGCCAACTCAATCCAGGGTCACCAAATAAAACGCTGACTCTCCTCTGCCCACAATCAGATCCACCCACAACATTATATAACAGGCCTTGAGTCTCTTGGAGAGCTGAAGTCCTATGACCATTAATAAGAGCCTCTCTAGTAGGACACACTGAAATCCTGGAAATAAAGCAATCCACTTTCTCTGAATCTGACTTGCAAACACAGCTTTCCGTGCCCCTCAGAAGTTTGCAAGCAGAAATCAAAGGCTGAAAATGCTCTTCAGAAACGTAAAAAAGCCATGCAAAGTTTTGGGAAATGTAGGTTTGTTTCCCCCACCACCACCACCCCCGTGTGATGTAGCAAGCGGCCGGTGCCAAAATACCGCTTCTGTGTAGATGTGTCATAGACAAAAGGGCTGATTTTTCACTCCGCTCGGTTAGCCTAACTAATTTTAACTTGGCATAGGAGATGGAAACAAAGGCAGCTCTTCCCTTCGCTAATACAAATGGATTAGCTCATGCCAAAGAGTCTGGGCTGAATAACAGGATCAGCAAAATGACATACTGTAGATTGTAACCCCACTCTCATCTGTGTTACTAGGCTTGCTTTTAAGGATGCAGCAGAAAAATAACCCAAAAAGATAAGGTTCAAAATGAACAGAGTAGTAAAGCCCCAAAAGGAGCCTTTGGCGATCACTCTACAGTTGCTTGTAGGAGATGACCAGGCTGAGGCAAGGGTCAAGCACGTCATCCACCCTTCGAGCTCATAAGATCTAAGTCCAGCCCACCTTGACTTCCATTGACTCTTATCTACCGCCAATTTGCTTTGACTATTAGTAGTTCAGATTCTTGTAGAGCAGCGGTCCTCAACTTTTCTGGCATCAGGGACCACTTTTGGACACACGTGATGGTTCAATTAAAGTGATTTATTGCTAAAAGCCTATGCATAGAAATCTTTTCAACTAAAGGTTGGCACCGGCGTGGGGTTAGATAAGGGTCAATGGCACCCAAGGTGGGGGGTTGACTTAGTTCTCTTGTGAGTACGTTATCGGTGCTAGAAGGGAGTGGGGTTTGTTCTTATTTTTATGTACTAGTGTTCGGGGGAGGGATCTCCGAGATTCCTTGATTAGGCTGTTGTTTATTGTTAACTTGTTTGTCTGCATTGGCAGACTCTAGAGCAGGGGTAGGCAACCTTGGCTCTTTTATGACACGTGGACTTCAATTCCCAGAATTCCTGAGTCAGCTGTGCTGACTCAGGAATTCTGGGAGTTGAAGTCCATGCGTCATAAAAGAGCCAAGGTTGCCTACCCTTGCTCTAGACCAACAATTAAGAAGTAAACAATACACAAAAAAAAAGAATTACCAAGGCAGACAAACAAGCAAATAGTAAACAACAACCTATACAACAAGAACACTTCCACCAACGCTGACAGAGCAAGGCAGCCATGTGTAAAAATAAAAACAAACCCCACTCTCTTCTAGCACTGATAATCTTACCTAGTTTGGTAATAAAACTTTCGCAATCAAAACCGCCAAGCTCAGAGAACCCCACAGTTCGACACTGGGTTGCAAGTTTCTCTTTTGTTGATATCTCTTTGAGTTATGGTGCTCTCTTCCCTCTTCAAGGTAAAAAATAACGATATCCATTTTATCTTAAATTCAGAGCCACTGCTCCTAGCATCTTGCCAGATAATTAGAGTACCCAGAATTCTAGCCATCCCAATATTTAGGAACCAATTAGCCAAAAACAAATGAACCAAAGACAGTTTCCACCACTCCAGCCCACTCCTAAGGTAAACTGAGAAAAAGCAATGACGTTAGAATCAGAAAGGTAGTTATACCAAAACCGGTCTTCCACCAATCCAAAAATGACATTTATAGGCCCTAGTTATAAATGACTTTGCAATGTGGCTATTTTTCCAAAGTGCTCAGTGCCTTTTATGCACATTACAGGCCGTCCTCAACTGATGACCAACTTATGACTTATGAATCAATGGGCTTCCCCCATTGACTTTGCTTGTTGTAAGCTGGCTGGGAAGGTTATAAATGGTGGTCACATGACCCCAGGATAGTGCACCTATCACAGAACATAGAATAATAGAGTCGTAAGGGACCTTAGAGGTCTTCTAATCCAATCCCCTGCTTGAGCAGGAGACTATACCTTTCCAGGCTGTCCAGTCTCTTCTTAAAAACCTCCAGTGATAGAGCATTGACAACTTCTGAAGGCAAGCTGTTCCACTGGTTAATTGTTCTTCTTAATTCCAGGTTGCTTCTCTCCTTGATTAGTTTCCATCCGTTGCTTCTTGTCCTGCCTTCAGGTGCTTTGGAGAACAGCTTGACTCCCTCTTCTTTGTGGCAGCCCCTGAGATATTGGAACGCTGCTATCACGTCACCCCCTGGTCCTTCTCTTCATTAAACTAGACATACCCAATTCCAGCAACCGTCCATTATATGTTTTAGCCTCCAGTCCCCTAATCATTTTGTCCCTCTTCTCAACATCTTTTTTGTATTGTGGTGACTAGAACTGGATGCAGTTCTGGATGTATCATAAAGACATGCCGGTGGCCAAGTGTCTGAATTTTGATCATGTGACCGCGGGGATGCTGCAATGGTTGTGTGAAAAACGGTCATAAGTCACTTTTTTCAATGCTGTCGTAACTTCAAATGGTCACTAAATGAATGGTTGTAAGTTGAGGATTACCTGCGTCTCAATAATTTTTCAATAGCCCTATAATGTTTGCTAGAATGATGATGGTGATTGCTGCATTAATAGATAGGGAGTAGAGACTGGGGTTAATGGGAAGCCACAGAAGTACTACTACCTCTTAATGTCCTTAACGCTAAGGTAATTACATTTGTTTTTATTGGTTTTGCTTGTTTAGCTCTACCTTACCTGCTTTACCAATGCAGACCCATGTCTCTCCCAGCTGTTACTCACCAAGAAGCAATGTTAAATTGCTGGAAAGATATTCTTTTTCACACAAAGAATGGAAGGAATCAATAATCATCCAGAACTTATATGAAGTATATTACTAAAAGCTTTATTGCTTGTACATTGGTCCAGCACTTCTGCTCATTTTTTGAACTAAGGTGTGATCTTTTCCTGATGAGAATAGAATCCAAAGCATTCAAAGACCTCACGTTTCAATATCACAACAGCTGGTGAAAGCATACACACACAAGGCATGATTTTATGAATTGCCTTGCTGTGATCTGGATATACAGGCTACTCTGCTGTGGTGGAGATGACCATAAATGAATGTTTCATGCCTTTTCAATTCAAAGGCTTAATCTCTTGAGGAAAAGGGCTTCCCCCTTTAACAATAGCAATGGCATTTAGACTTATATACTGCTTCACAGTGCTTTACAGCCCTCTCTAAGAGGTTTACAGAGATAGCATGTTTGCCCCCAACAATCTGGGTCCTCGTTTTACCGACCTCGGAAGGATGGAAGGCTGAGTCAACCTTGAACAGATCAGGATCGAACTCCAGGCTGTGAGCAGAATTAGCCTGCGATTCTGCACTTTGGCCACTGTGCCACTAGGGCTCATGTAGGCATAGTATATAACCCATAGTATTACCCAGTTACATGTTACAATAATGTGGGCATCGTATTACCCAATCATATGTATAACCTCCACTGAATGATGGTGGTGATGATGATTCATGCACATAAACCATGGCATACTGGGACATACTGGCAAGGATACATCCAATTGATTTTTCCCCCCTTTCTCTTGCTGATCAGAATCAAACTAACAGACCTCTTGGAGTTCAGTTCTCTCTAGTTTAGAGTGCTACGAAGTTTAGTATATCGGGGCTGTACAAGATAGGCTCCTGGCCAGTTCTCAAAGCTATTATGGGCACTTGCACCTCTGCACAAGGAGGCACCATCTTCCTCAAGAGCCAAGATTAAGAGATGAGTGAAAACCATCTCTGGAGAAGAATCAGAAAGAGGAGGTAGATTATTGGTGGGAAAGGAAGACGATAGGCCGCTGATGGGCTTCCATTGACATTTGACACAACCAAACTGAAGAAGTTTTCATCAGCTTCAGAGAAGCATCCTTCTTTGACCAGTGGGATATAGCAATTAATTCCAGTTAAATCAAGTGCTATAATTAGAAATTTGGTGCTATTCAATTGAGCATTCTTCATAACATGATTGTTTTAAGGTAAGTTCGTCTGTTTAACTACTCCATACAGCAGAGAAGGAAAGCTATACATGCATGTATTTGTGTAAGCTTAAAGCCTAATGATTTATAAGAAACATCTAAGTATCTGCTTCATTCATCCTAAACAGAATGACAGAATAACAGAGTTGGAAGGGACCATGGAGGTCTTCTAGTCCAACTCCCTTTACAAGCAGGAAGCCCTAGATCATTTCAAACAAATGGTTGTCCAATCTCTTCTTAAAAACCTCCAGTGTTGGGGCACCCACAACTTCTGGGGACAAGTCATTCCACTGATTAATTGTTCTAACTGTCAGGAAGTGTCTCCTTAGTTCTAGGTTGCTTCTCTCCTTGATTAGTTTCCATCTGTTGCTTCTTGTCCTGCCTTCAGGGGCTTTGGAGAATAGCTTGACGCCCTCTTCTTTGTGGCAGCCCCTGAGATATTTTTGAACACTGCTATCATGTCACCCCTCACCCTTCCCTTCGTTAAACTACACGTACCCAATTCCAGCAACCGGTCTTCATATCTTTTAGCTCCTTGTCCCTTAATCAACTTTGTGCCTTTTCTCTGCAATCTTTTCTCATCTTTTTTACATTGTGGCAACCAAAACTGGATGCAATATTCTAGGTGTGGTTTTACCAAGGCATTATAAAGTGGTACTAGCACTTCACATGATCTTGAAGAAAGAGGATGAAGAGAAGGAGAAGAAAACATGAGAGAATCTAGACATGCTGCTCACTGTTCCTTTCGGGAATGTACTAACCAAAAGATTCTAGTACAGTTTTCCAAATAGTGCAAAAACTGCAAGAAAAGTTAAGAGTCCAATCAAAGTTGGCTTTGCATATGTTAAAGATTGAACTATTATTTCCCTCCCTCCTTTCTCTTTCTTTCTTTCTTTCTTTCTTTCTTTCTTTCTTTTCTTTCTTTCTTTCTTCTTTCCTTTCTTTCCCTTTCCTTTCCTTCCTTTTTTCCTTCCTGCCTCCTGTCTCTCTCCTTCTGTTTCTCTGTTTCTCTTTTGTTCTGTGAGTTGCAACTGAAAAACCAATAGCCTGATAGAAATCTAGGCTCAATTCACATTTGGTTTGTCCCATTAATTAATTGGTTAATTAACCGGCCAAAATTTCTTAGCTCAACCAACTTACTGTCTTCAAGGGACAAAAGATAATCTACTGCATAGCTAGCAATTGCCTACCAAGCCGTTTGACTGCAGTCTGATACCCACTTATCTGCAAGGAAGCTCAGTAAACTGGGAGTTCTCCTCTGAATAGACTATTGTAGGACGGTGCTATAAATCTACCCACGTATTTTCCGAAGTTAATTTTCAGTGTGTGCATGATTCAGCCAAAGCAAAGCACTTTTATATCCTCATGTGAACAAGGTAAGTACTTTGGTCGGTGGAACTTTAAAATGCTCCAGTCTCAAGATCTCCAAACAAAGCATCAGCCAACTTCTATAAGGCACAATTATGGCCATAACAGAACAGAATAACAGATTTGTCAGGGATCTTGGAGGTCTTCTAGTCCAACCTCTGCTCAGGCAAGAAACAGTTCAGACAAATGATAGTTGAATATCTTCTTTAAAACTTCCAGAGTTGCAGCACCCGCAACTTCCAGAACAAGTTGTTCCACTAATTAATTGTTCTAACTATCAGAGAATTTCTCCTTAGTTCTAGGTTGCTTCTCTCCTTGATGAGTTTCCGTCCATTGCTTCTTATCCTGCCTTCAGGTGCTTTGGAGAATAGCTTGACTCCCTCTTCTTTCTGGCAGCCCCTGAGATTTGGAACATGGTTATCATGTCACTCCTAGGTCTTCTTTTCACTAGACAGCACATACCCAATTCCTGCAACTGTTCTTATATTTTAGCCTCCAGTCCCCTAATCATCTTTGTTGCTCTTCTCTGCACTCTTTCTAGAATCTCAACATCTTTTTTTTACATTATAGCGACCAAAACTGGATGCAGTATCCCAAGTGTGGTCTTACAAGGTATTATAAAGTGGTACCAGCACTTCACGTGTTCTTGGTTCTATCCCTCTATTAATGCAGCCTAAAATATGTCATTATTCTGACTTGTCCCAAAGTTGCTTTTTCCTAAAGGCAACTGGGCATTTTGGATTTTTTTTTCTTTGAAAATTGTTTCATTTCTCATCCAAAAAGCTTCTTCAGTTCTAACTGTTAGCTTCTTGGATGAGAAGCAAAAGATTTTTAAAAACAAAACCCAAGAAAGTCCAGTTGCCTTTGAGACAACCATGACAACTTTGAGACAACCATGACCTGGATCAGGGCTTTTCAACCTTTTCACCCATTGTACCACTTTTAGGTTATGGCAACATCCGAGTACCACCAATTGCCTAGCAAGGTGTCAAAAACCTGAGGACCAAAAACAAAAAGGGAAAAAGTGATGAAGTACAGGTAGTCCTCGACTTACAACAGTTTCCTTGGTGACTGTTCAAAGTTACAATGGCACTGAAAAAAGTGCCCCCCGAGCCACAACCGAGCAAGACACCTGCCCGCCCGTCCGGTGGCGCTCTTCCTCCTGTCCGAGGTTTTCATTGTTGTGAGCATTTCTGTTGAGGATTGGCAGAAGCGGTGAGGGGGGGTGTTTGGTTTTTATTTTTTTTCCCCTCTGCTGGGTGGTTTGCAGCAGGTTTTGGTCACTTCACATGACCCTGGGACACTGTGACTGTCATAAATATGAATCAGTTGCCAAGCATCTGAATGTAAATCACAAGACCCTGGAGATGCTGCAACATTCCAGCTGATTGGTACTTCTTCTGGGCTCAGAAGCGCCGGGATCGGTGCTGAGCTCCAGCTGGATCCTGGCGCTGATCCTGGCACTTCCGCCGAGCCCCGACAGCCCTGCAGCTCCAGGTGTCTCTTGCTCAGGCTTGTGCGGTGCTGCCACCGGTTCAGCTCATTCCCCTCCCCCGCAACCATTTTTCTAGGATGGTCGCGTACCACCTGCCAGGTGCCACTGTACCACAGGTGGTACCCGTACCACTGGTTGAAAAGCCCTGACCTGGATGATTGAGAATCCCCATCGATATTATATCTGACTTCTTTGATCCCTTCTCGTGGACCTCCCCAACTTGCCCTGTCTTGAGATCTCCAAACAAAGCATCAGCCAACTTCTATAAGGCTGCAAAGAAAACCCGCAGAACCAGTCATGAAGAACTGAGCTTGAATCAAAAGTGTCTTATTAGAAACACCCTCCAGTGTGTTTCACGGCACCACAGGACTGATTGTGACTGACAGCCATCTCTCTCCCTCTTTCTCTTTTCTCCCCCCCCCCTCTATTTTTTTTCTTACCCCCTCATCTATCCTGGGTAAGATGAAGCAGGCCACTAGGATGATTGTGCCATCACCCCCCCATACCCCCACTTCCATCTTCTGAGCTGCCTTTAACTCAAATGCCTGTAAGTGAAATTGGGGAGGGAGGGAGGGAGGTTGAAGAGACTGAAACAGGCAAATGAAAGGTGACAAATAATCAATAAAAGCATCTCCACCACCCCCCACCCCAATTCAGCACCCTTTATTGTTTTTAGACATTAACAACAAGGGATGACACCATGGCCAGAAAGAAGCAGGAAGAATGGGAGAGAGAAAAGGGAGGCCACACTGCATGGAAGGCTTTTTCATAGGGAGTACTCACAGATCTCGCTTTCTCATCCACTTTAATTAAAATCTTTCTTTTTTTTCTGGAAAAAAAAATAACTTCGGGAGTTAAGGGTCTCCCACCATGGTGGAGGAAAAGAGGAGGAGGAGGCTACAAGCTGCAACTTGCTTTTTTCATTAGGGCGAGTCTGTCAACGCTTCCCACCCCATATTTCTTGATGATGAACAAGTCATTGACTTGTAACATACAATGGGAAGGCAGCTTGCAACAGGGTGAGTAGGAAGGCAAACAGAGCAATATGGCTTAATAGGCAAAGTAGTAGCATTACTAATACAGGTAGTCCTCCACTTACGGTCACAAATGAGCCCAGAAATTTCTGTTGCTAAGGGAAACAGTTGTTAAGTGAATGGCTGCAGTTGTCCAGTAAGTAACACAGTTGTGAAATGAATCCGGCTTCCTCATTGATTTGCTTCGTCAGAAGGTGACAGACGGTGATCACATGATCCCGGGACACTGCATCCGTCATAAATATGAACCGATTGCCAAGCATCGGAATTTTGACCACGTGACCATGTGGATGCTGCAAATGGTTGTAAGTGTGAAAAACGGTTGTAAGTTCACTTTTTTCAGTTCCGTTGTAACTTTGGTCACTAAACGAATGATTGTAAGTCAAGGATATATGGAGATTCTCAGTCATGGTTGTCCCAAAGGAGCTTTGTCATAAGGCAAGTGGACTTTGTTTTTCCTCAAAAACATTTTGCTTCTCCTCTGAGAAGGTTCCTCAGTTCTGATAGAACGATGGAGGATGGAAAGATTTATTATATTCCCTGCAGTCATCTGGTCATTAGCACTCTTTCTGAGGGCTATTGAGGTCCCTTGGAGGTGAAAGAGTGCTAATGACCAAATGTCTGCAAGGAATATAAATCCTTCCATCCTCCACCATTCTGTCAGAACTGAAGAACTTTCTCAGAGGAGAAGCAAAATGTCTTCAAAGAAAACGTCCAGTTGCCTTTTGAAAAAGTACCTTTGGGATTATAAGTCAAGGACTACATGTAGTTGTAGTATGTTATTACCAATGTTCTCGGTGTGCAAGGCAACCAAATTTCAGGGTGATGAATTTTGAGAGCTGTAGTCCCAGCACACTTGCGGATCAATAACTTGTTGGTACATAAGTAGTATATGCCTTTCCTGGCTCCTACATCTTGATCAGGAAGGCTGGTTTCTTTGCTTACCTCTCCAGATTCCCTTGCGTTCTCAAGAAGTCACTTCTTCATACCTACTGATTTATAGGTTTTTCTCAGAGGCAACTGAAATTGCATTTAAGCCTTCTAAACAGATTACACCTTCCATGTGCCTCATCAAGTACAGCTAAATCTTGGGGATCATAGGAATTCTAGTCTAAAACACACCGGAGATCATCAAGTTGCTAAATTCGGAAGTGCTATCTGCAGGAAAAAAATAAAGTAAATGAATAAACAGATAGATCCAGAACTTGGAAATCCTTCTTAAGACATTGTACTGAATACTGATTTTTGCTGAAGTCAAAATGACACCCTTCCAAAAACTCTTCCTTTGGAGCTATTTAATAAGCCCTGAATATGTTTGGAGCTTATGGATTTTGAAGCGAGGGTAACAGACAAGCTCATTTCAATGGTCAGTCTAGGTCAGCGGTAGGCAAGCTTGGCTCTTTTGTGACTCGTGGACTTCAACTCCCAGAATTCCTGAGCCAGCATGGCTGGCTCAGGAATTCTGGGAGTTGAAGTCCACGAGTCACAAAAGAGCCAAGCTTGCCTACCTCTGGTCTAGATGCTAAGCAGAAAAGGACCATAGATGGAATTTCTAGGACTGCCTTCCCGTTGTCAGTACCGTACAATAATGCCTTACAATTTTGTCCCTTTTGTCCCCATTCAGAATAACAAGAGTTGAAAGGAAACTTGGAGGTCTTCTTGTCCAACCCATTGCTCAGATAGAAAACCCTATACCATTTCAGACAAATGGTTGTCCAATCTCTTCTTTAAAGTCTCCAGTGTTGGAGCACCCACAACTTCTGGAGACAAGTCATTCCATTGATTAATTGCTCCCACTGTCAGGAAATTTATCCTTAGTTCTAGGTTGCTTCTCACCTTGGTTAGTTTCCATCCGTTGCTTCTTGTCCTGCCTTCAGGTGCTTTGGAGAATAGCTTGACTCCCTCTTCTTTGGGGCAGTCCCTGAGATATTGGAAGACTGCTATCATGTCACCCCTAGTCCTTCTCTTCATTAAACTAGACATACCCAATTCCAGCAGCCGTTCCTTATATGTTTTAGCCTCCAGTCCCCTAATCATCTTTGTTGCATTCTTTCCAGAGTCTCAACATCTTTTTTATATCCTGGCAACCAAACCTGTAGGAAGATGTGGTCAACAGATCTGATATTTTGCTGAGTTACACAAGGCACCTTAAAAAAAACAACCAGAGAGACTTTTGAGAGAACTGTCACTGTTGCCACGTTTTGTTTTATTTTTTAACTATACCCTGATAATATCCTGGAGAGGGGGAGAAATCCAAGTTAGACAGTTAGTCAATTACCAGCCGATATGGGCCAAAACGGATCTGAGGACCAGTCCTTTGTATGCCCGGAGTCAAGGGAGAAATGAAGAGGACCACCATCTCTCTCTATTTGTTTGAACAAGCCGGCCTGGTCTGATGGGTTTGGGTTTTAATTATTGTTTTAATATAATTTATTTTTACATTTGGGCACTAAGGTTTAATTTGTTTTTTTAATTTTGTATTTTGGTTATTTTGGTATCTATGGCCCTGTTCACCGCCCTGAGTCCTTTGGGCAGAAGGGCGGTATACAAATAAAATAAAATAAATAAATAAATAAATAAATGACCAGAAGAGTCCTTTTTATGGACTGAACAGGATTAGGGAGCATCAAGCTCTTTGCTAGAGAATATTAGAAAGCCACACACCCACATACTCACAGACACACACACACACACACACACACACAGAGGAGATAGAGAGAGAGAGAGAGAGAGAGAGAGAGAGAGAAGGGGGGGGAGGGAGGGAGAGAGAGGGGCAGGCAGTTTCTCAAGTGAGTCTTCCCACCGGGACACCAGGCAACCTAGTCAGCCTATTCCGTCCACTGGCGTTATCCATATGGACCGGGCGCCCGCAGGATCCGGTTTAGGCCAGGCCCGATGCCCACCCCCGGCCGCGTCTCCCATGCCCTGCCGGCGATCGCACCGGGGTGGCGGGTGTTCTCCTCCGCCTAAGCCCCGCTTAACCACTCCGGCCTCCCGTCTGGCGGCGGCTCCCTCCGAAAGGGCAAGCGAGGGTCCTGGGGCCACGCTCGTGACCGGCTCGCGTGTCACTCCGAATTAAGCGCTGCCCGATCAGCTTCCAGGCGCGTCGGGGAAGTTGGGACGCTTCTCCGGCCGGCCTCCTTGTTCAGGCCGAGCTGCCGGGACGGCTCCGGAGCCGCGGAGCTGAAACGCCCTGGCACATAATCGATGGCGAAGGCAGCTGCTGTCACCGTCTCACCCGGGGGGGGGGGACGGACGGGGTGGGGGGCTCCAGACGCCGGCCGGCCGTCATGCGGTTTGGCACCTCCAAGCGGGGAAGGGGCGCCCGAGGCCGGGGCGGGAGAGTGGTGGGTATTGAGTAGTGGGGGGGGAGAGGCCCTTTGGGGCTTCGCCTTTCACACACACCACCCTTCCTCCCGCCCCCCCCCCGCAGCCCCCACCCCCCACCCCTCCTTGGGGATGGTCCTGGAGTCGCTCCGCGATCCCCCAGCACTTCGCCCCATCATCCATATTCCCTTCTTCCCTCCCTTTGCCTCCTTCTCCTTGCCCCCCCCCCCATTTCTCGACCCAGATTTCGGGACCGGCATCCGACTTCGAATTCCTACAGTTTAGAACCGCTGGGAAAAGCACGGCAGTGTCCCACGGTTCGAGGAAAGGGGAAGGGGAAGGACAAAAGGGGAAGAGGAGGGGATTTCTCCACTTCTTCAAATAAATTTACTCCCTTTCTCGGGATGAAGCAGAGTGGATTTGATCCACACCAATTTTGGACCAGCCGTAAGCTGAGGGCTGACCCTAGACTGGCTGACCTAGACTGACAAGGGATTTTAATTATATTTACAATTCTAACTCTATTCTTTAATTTTATTTTAATTTATTTCAAATTTTATTTTTAATTGACTGTGCAGAGACCTTTAAGTTTTGTTGTTGTTTAGCGGCCCTGAGTCCCTCGGGAGATAGGGCGGGATATAAATCCAATAAATAAATAAATAAATAAATAAATAAATAAATAAATAAATAAATAAATAAATAAATAAATAAATAAATAAATAAATAAATAAATAAATAAATATACTGGTCCAGTAACTGATCTTTTTAAAATATAAATGATGCTGCGCTTCAATGGTTAAATGGCCTAGACGTTGGTACATGAACCTAGATCTTTTTAACATTTATATTTTATTGAGTTTTACTTACCTAGGTGAAATAATATATATTGCTAGTGCATGTATGATATGCCCTACACTAAATAATTAAATTTGGACCTCTTATTCTATGCACAGCTATATTCCTTTATGATTGACTTCCCTTACCTGGCACCCTCCAGGTGGATTGAGAGTCCACTTACCAGAATTCCCAGCCAGCGCAACAGTGGGACAGAATTCCCAGCCAGCGCAACAGTGGGAAACCAGGCTGGCTTATTGGCTGAATTGTTGTCTATGAGTCAAGAGGGGGGAAAAAAATAATCAAAGCATTGGAATTGTTGTAAACCAGGGAGCTTGATAAGGAGCAAAGTGGCAGGACCAAGTGATCCAGTTGGGAAAGATTCCTCGGATTTAGATTCCTAGGTGATGTAGTATTGTTTTGGCTTCTCTTTGAGTTGAATAGTAGATATTCATAACACCTTTTGGATCATCTTGGCTTTGAACAAAGGAACAGCCTACTAGGGCAAAGCATTATTAGGCAACTCCACTTCACAAAGAGTGTGCAAACTTTCAATCTCTGACTAACAAGCAACTTGTTCTCTCTTGACACTGGGAGTTGCTCTTTAGTCAATCATAATAATAAAAATAAAAATAAAAAAGTTGGAAGGAACCTTGGAGGTCATCTAGTCCAACCCCCTTCTCAAGCAGGAAAGCCAATACCATTTCAGACAAATGGCTGGCCAGTCTCTTCTTAAAAACTTCCAGTGTTGGAGCATTCACAGCTTCTGGAGGGAGGTTGTTCCATTGATTAATTGTTCTAACTGTCAGGAAGTTTCTTCTTAGTTCTAGGTTGCTTCTCTCCTTGATTAGTTTCCATTAGTTACATTCTTGTCCTGCCTTCAGGCGCTTTGGAGAATAGCTAGACTCCCTCTTCTTTGTGGCAGCCCCTGAGATATTGGAACACTGCTACCATCTCACCCCTAGTCCTCCTTTTCATTAAACTAGACATACCCAATTCCATCAACCGTTCCCTATATGTTTTAGCTTCCAGTCCCCTAATCATCTTTGTTGCTCTTCTCTGCACTCTTTCTAGAGTCTCAACACCTTTTTTACATCGTGGTTTATAGTTTTATAGTGATTTATAGTGTCATTCAACTATCACTGCAACAGCCTAAAGCCTGGCCTATCTTCTTCCTTATATTTATATTTATATTTATATTTATTAAATTTTTATACCGCCCTTCTCCTGAAGGACTCAGGGCGGTGTACAGGGCAATAAATATTAAAATATGAAATACAAAAGTTAAAAATATTAAATAATTATGTCCGATATAATACATTAGTTAAAATCCATGTTAAAACCCCAAACCCCAAACCCATCAGACCAGGCCGGCTTGTTCAAATAAATAAGTTTTTAGATCACGTCGGAAGGAGCGAAGGTCGGGGGCCATCCGGAGCTCAACCGGCAAGCGGTTCCACAGGTCTGGCGCGCCCACAGAGAACGCCCTCCCCCTGGGGGCCACCAGTCGACATTCTCTGATCGGAGGCACCCTGAGGAGGCCCTCTCTGTGGGAGCGCACTGGACGGAGGGAGGTTGATGTAGCAGGTGTTGCCGTAGGTAATCCGGACCCATGCCATGTAGGGCTTTAATAGGTCATCACCAGCACCTTGAATCTCACCTTATGGATATATTGCTACAATAAAGGTTGGATGACAATGAAAAGTCCTTCATGAAGACATAACCTGTGATGGATGTTTCCTTAGCATGAAGTTGAGTCCATTCTGTAATCAGCATGCCAGGAGAGCAAGACATGGGTCAGGCTCAGGACTCTGGGAAGGCATCTAGGTTAGTTCATAGTTCATAACTAATATGCTGTAGGTGATGGGCTGAAGGTTATGATGTGGTGTGGTGATACAGGTATGAAAGCTCCCTGCCGGAGAAGCCAGTTTCTTATTGGTCGAAGAAACATCTTCTGAGAATGGATTGGTTAACGGCATAGCCTGACTTTGCAGGATTAAGTAATTGCCTGGAACTTTTTTTTCTAGCTTTGCTATGTTCGAGGTCTTCTGCAACCCCAAATATTGTGATTGGTTTGTTTTATATAAATAAGTCTGTCAAGTAAAAACCTAGTTAAGGCACAACATGCTAACCTTGGTTAGCTTTGTAATGGACTATTAGGCCCCTTTGGTTAAGGTATGGTTCAAGATAATGTGTGAAACTGGTAAATAGGCTAAGTCAGTAACCAGGTTAAGAATTTTATTTTTATCCCACTTTTACTGTTGTTGTTGTTTTTTAAATAAAGGTGGAGTGCATACAAAATATTCCTTCCTCCTCCTATTTTCCGCACAACAACCCTGTGAGGTGGGTTGGGCTGAGAGACAATGACTGTCCCAAAGTCACCCAGCCAGCTTTCATGCCTAAGGTGGGACTAGAGCTCATGGTCTCCTAGTGAGTGGCCCAAAGTTACCCAGCCATACCTAAAATGGGACTAGAACTCACAATCCCCTAGTTTCTAGGCCAGCACCTTAACCACTACACCAAACTGGCTCTCATGTTGTAGAACAAGTTACAGAAATGTTATAAAAATGCAGCCAGTAGTTCTAATTAACTGCCTACAGTTCCTTTACCTTCTCCAAGTAGTAACTTTCGGATATTATACAAGGAGTCCTTGACTTACAACAATTCATTTAGTGACTGTTTAATGTTACAACAGCATAGAAGAATGTGACTTAGGACCATTTGTTCACACTTACAACCATTGCGGCATCCCCATGGTCACATGATCAAAATTCAGACAATAAGCAACTGACTCATATTTATGACGGTTGCATTGTCCCATGGTCATGTGATTCCCCTTTTGCGACCTCCTGACAAGCAAAGTCAATGGGGGAAGCCAGAGTCACTTAACAACCCTGTTACTAACTTAACAGCTGAACAACTGCGGCCAGAAAGGTCGCCACATGGGGCAAGAAGTCGCTTAACAAATGTTTCACTTAGCAACCGAAGTGTTGGGCTCATTTGTGATCGTTAAGTCGAGGACTATCAGTATTGCAACTTTCATCCTGCCCTTGCAAGTAATGGGACCCCTCTAACACCATAAGGCGCGGTGTGTGTGTGTGTGTTTGTCTTCAAACTTGACAACTTTTAAGACTTGTGGACTTCAACTCCCAGAATTCCTCAGCCAGCCAGTCCTGGCTGAGGAATTCTGGGAGTTGAAGTCCACAAGTCTTCAAGTTGCCAAGTTTGAAGACCCCTGCCGTAAGGGGAGTGGGACACTGTTCTTGACTTTAATAGCAACCCCCCCCCCTCTCTCTCTCTCTCTCTCTCTCTCTCTCTCTCTCTCTCTCTCTCTCTCTCTCTCTCTCTCTCTCTCTCTCTCTCTCTCTCTCTCTCTCTCTCTCTCTCTCTCTCTCTCTCTCTCTCTCTCTCTCTCTCTCTCTCTCTCTCTCTCTCTCCTATTAGGATCCTTCTAGGGTTGCTGCAGCTGCTGACTCGCCAGAACCTCGGAGCCTTGTCGACGTTGCCAAGTGCAGGACTCTGACTCCGGGGATCAGGGGCTGAGACCGTGAAAGGCCCTTGGAGGTTCTGCCCACCATTTTTTGATCGCCCGGCTCCTCCGTTCGCCGCCCTTCGCTCCAGCCCGAGCTCTTCTGGCGAGCCACGAAGAGAGGGGGATCTTTCCATTAGCGCGACTCCGCTGCTCTCGGAAAGGGAGGAAAGTGCCCGTCTCGTGGGGAAATCCTCTAATCAGCGCTTTCCGGGCAGGCGGAGAGCCGCAGCTAAAGTTTCAAATAAATATGAAACACCCTCCCTCCATTCAGAGAAAGTAAAAGCAATCCCGCTTTTCTCTCTCTCTCTCTCTCTCTCTCTCTCTCTCTCTCTCTCTCTCTCTCTCTCTCTCTCTCTCTCTCTCTCTCTCTCTCTCTCTCTCTCTCTCTCTCTCTCTCTCTCTCTCTCTCTCTCTCTCTCTCTCTCTCTCTCTCTCTCTCTCTCTCGTAGCGAGACGCGATGGGGTTTGTGCGCCTTTGTCCCTCCAGTTTGGGCAACTTTCTTACATGAAAGGGGTAAATTCCCTCCGATCGAGCCGTCCTTCCATTTGATCATAGCTTGGTTTGACTGTTGCCCGAACAATGGGAACCTGGAGGGGAAGGATGGAGGAACCGCGTTGCCGACAGGCCCCTTTGATTCGGACGAAAGAAAACGCGGCTGCCGTCTCCCTCTTACCCTGCGCACAAGTGGGTGTGCTTTGGAGAACAGGCAGAGGAAGCCTCATCAGGCGCCGAGGAAGCAGCCGGCAAGCAGCCGGGCGCGGGGGCCGCGGGCAGGCAGGGGATGGGGCAGAGCAGCCGAGCCGCGTCTCCTTCTTCCCCTGGCTCCCACGCCTGCTCGTGGGGCTCTCTGCTAACTCCCGGCCCCTCGCCTCTGCTCCCCATCCGGAGAAAAGGGGGAAGGGAAGAAGGAACAGGAGGAGGAGGGGAAGGAGGGAGGGAGGGGGAAGGGAAGGAGAAAGAGAAGAAAAAGGAGGAGGAAGAAAGGAAGGGGAAGGAGGGGAAGGAGGAGAAAGGGAAGGGGAAGGAGGAGGAGAAAGAGAAGAAAAAGGAGGAGGAAGAAAGGAAGGGGAAGGAGGGGAAGGAGGAGAAAGGGAAGGGGAAGGAGGAGGAGAAGAAAGAGAAGAAAAAGGAGGAAGAAAGGAAGGGGAAGGAGAAGGAGGAGAAAGGGAAGGGGAAGGGGAAGAAGAGGAAAAAGAAGGAGGAAGGAAAGGGGAAGGAGGAGAAGAAAGAGAAGAAAAAGGAGGAAGAAAGGAAGGGGAAGGAGGAGAAGGAGGAGAAAGGGAAGGGGAAGGAGGAGAAGGAGGAGAAGGAGGAGAAAGGGAAGGGGAAGGAGAAGAAGAAAGAGAAGAAAAAGGAGGAAGAAAGGAAGGGGAAGGAGGAGAAGGAGGAGAAAGGGAAGGGGAAGGAGAAGAAAGAAGAAAAAAAGGAGGAAGAGAAGAAGGGGAAGAAGGAAAGGGGGAAAGGGAAGAGAGAAAAAGGAGGAGGAGGAGGAGGAGAACAGATGTTTAATGAGTCGGAGATTGGACTCTTCTATCATTTTTCCAGAGGAACCTCCAGCGTGGTAAGAGCGTGGACAGTGGAGAGAAGAGAGGTGAAACCCCATCCTGGCCAGCCGCTGATTTCTGACGGAGCTGTCATTTCCAGGGGGGGGGGCCGCGGAGCACAATGGCAGAGCTCGGATCTCCAGCCCGGCGAAAGATAACCCCCCTGGTTAAAATGGGGCCCTTGTTCTCTCGGTCACCCGATCGTCGTGTGAACTCCTGTCCTGCTTACTGGGCTGGCCGCCCCCCTCCCCCACCCTGGCTTTGAACCCCCCCCCCCTGTGTCCGCTTTGCTGCTCCTCGGAGCCTCCTAACCACGGAGGGGTCAGAACCCATCCGCCGCCCCCACCACCACCACCCCTCCCCGCCCAGAGAGGGCTTTTAAAAAGGCAGGAAACTTCCCCCCCCCCCCCAAGTCGCCAGCGCTCGCCTCCCAGCCTCGCGTCTCCTGGACAGTCATCTGGGAAGCCTCTCCGGCGGGTGGGGGTGGGGGGGTAGAGCTGCACCGGCAGCCTCAACCTGTGATTTCCCCGCGGTTCAGGAAAGGCGGCTGAGAGCTTCTTCTCCGTGGCTTTCGTGCTGACCGATTAAGGACCTTGGCTCTTTGCCGAGACGGTCAGCGTCTCCGATCTTCCACGCCTTTTTCATTTGCGTCGGGCATGCACAAGAGGCAGAATTTCCGATTTCACCCATCCTGACCATCCTAGACTTTAATAATAATAATAATAATAATAATAATAATAATAATAATAATAATAATAATAATAATAATAATAATAATAATAATAATAATAATAATAATAATAATAATAATAATCCTGCTCTGGAGGACGGCCCAGGACTGTGCATCAAGGACATTCTAAGCCCCCATCTCGTTCCGTTTCTAAGTCCCCATCTCGTTCCGTTTTCCACAGAATTTTTTTTTTAAAAAAAAATCGAACTGGTTGGGTTTATCAAAGTTGCTTTGGGCCGGTGTGGTGGTAGCCATGAAGGGGGTGGGTTGGCCTAGAGGGACCCAGATTCCAGGCCACTCTCAGCTTACTGGGCCAATCACCCTCTCTCCCAGTTTATGGAGACTCTCTCGGTCATCCAGACCATGGTTGTCCCAAAGGTGCTTTTTCAAGAGGCAACTGGACTTTGTTTTTCTTTGAAGACCTTTCGCTTCTCATCCAAGAAGCTTCTTCAGCTTTGACTGGAGGGTGGGGAATGGAAAGATTTATATTACTTGCAGACAGCTGATAATTTCCATTGTTTTAGAGCAGGGGTCTTCAAACTTGGCCCTTTTATGACTTGTGGACTTCAACTCCCAGAATTCCTCAGCCAGCGTGCCTGTCTGAGGAATTCTGGGACTTGAAGTCCATAAGTCATAAAAGGGCCAAGTTTGAAGACCTCTGTTTTAGAGAGTCGTTGAGGCCCCTTAGAGGCTTATCTGTGTCCTCAGGGTCACCTGAGTAGCGCAAATGAATCTGGAGCCTACTTGGAACTGCTGAAAGGACAGTGTAGTAGACTGGAGATAGATGACAGAGGGGGGAGGAATACAACATCATCTATCTCCTGTCTGCAACACCGTCCTTTCAGCAGTTCCAAGAAGGCTCCACACCCATTTGCACAACTCAGGTAACCCTGAGGGCACAGATAAACCTCCAGCGGGCCTCAACGACTCTCTCAAAGAAGGCAAATGACCAGCTGTCTGCAAGGAGTATAAATCTTTCCATTCCACACCATCCAGTCAGAGGCTGAAGAAGCTTCTAGGATGAGAAGTGAAACGTCTTCAAAGAAAAACAAAGTCCAGTTGCCTCTTGAAAAAGCACCTTTGGGACTCTCTCCCAGTCCAAACTACCTTATAGGGTTGTTGGAGGGAGGAGGAGCTGTTATGTAAACTGTTTGAATGAAAGGCAGGATAGAAATCTAATACATAAATAAATAAATCAAGTGATTTAAAAACCTGATAGTTTCATGAATGCAACGCACTAGCTTGGGCAGAGTTTTTGAGGGGTGCTTTTTTTGGGGGTGGGTGGGAAATTGGCTCAATATGACATGCCAACCCTGACTATTTAGTTAATCTATTTCAAGGTATGAGGTGAACGCAGAAAAATGGTTTAATTCATCAACCAGGTTAAGAATGTTGTGTGAATGCAGCCATGTAGTTTCAGATAAGGACACCGAAGTTTGCAGCGTCCCAGAATTCCTAAAGTAAATCCCGTGGGTTGCTTGAAAACCGAGCACCGTTTCTACTACCCTGTTATCATTTAAGCCTATCGTGTTTCCTCAGCAGCCATTCCCGTGAGGAACAGATTTAAATCCAAGCCGTTTGGTGGCTTCCCCGAACTTGGAATGCTTTTTATTTCTCACATCTAAATCTCACGTTGTCGTTTCCTTGGTTTTTTTTCTAGAAGCGCGATTTCTCTCTGCGCTTTAATCCGAAGATGCAATAGATCAAACCAGATTCTGATCTCTCTCGATCTCTCTCTCTCTCTCCCCCCCCCCCTCCAATTCCCTATCCCTTGAAAGGAAAGCAGCTCCTACCACCATCCACCCCCCCATCCCTGTTGCTATCTGAGCCTTTCTCTTGGTCTTGAATGCTGCTGGAAGGTCGTGGGAATTGATTAAAAGACAATCGGTTGGAGAGATCAGCTTTGACGGACTCCCCCATTTTAGGAGGGCGCTGTTTTCCAGGGGCATTTTTGCTAAACTTTGGGGGGGGGAGTGTTTTGGAAAAGACCGGGAAGCATCCACGTGGCTGCAAAACAGCCCGTCGACTCCAGCTTTCGACATTAGCCTGATTTCAGCGGGATCCTTTGTTGCACCCAAGAGAGGGAGACTGGGGAAGGTAGGAGTAGGAGAACTCCTTCCCACCCACCCACCCACACACACCCATTCATAGTTTCCCTCGTTTTGGGAAAAGCCAAGAATGGGTCCTTCCGGATCCAAGAAAGCCAAGAGGGTTTCAAATTTCTTCCGAACTCAAATGTTTCAAAGGGGATTTTTTTTAAAAAAAAAAAAAAAAGACAGCTGGACCTTCCGAGAAGCTTCTTCAGTTCTGGAGAACTCAAACGCCAGGAGAAGAGTCTGTGAAAGGGGCAACACGAAGGAAACAGCCCAGAAAGCAGTCAGAAGGCAAACTTCAAGCTCTGCTCGCAAACTAGCGGGTTCCCCTTTCAAAGCCAGAGGGGTTTGATTCATTTGATCAGCTTGATCGTGAAGCACCCTTCTTTTTAGAACGGGTTGAAGAAGCTACCTTTCTGAGAGATTTGGATTGGAAGCCCCGGTCCTGACCAACAAGGCTCCTGACGAAATCAGGCATGTGGTATTAGCTTTCAGGAACTGATCACATCAGATCTTGAGTTCCCCCCGAGGGTTAGGGGCAGAGTAAGGATGGGAAGATCTTTTGCGTGGATCCTATTCCTTCCCACCACCACCTCCTTGCCCTCTTCTTTATAGGCTAAGGTTTCACCTGCTAGGATCACTTTTGGGGAAGGGGGCCGTCTCACTTGCTGCAATCGCTTTTTTGGGGGGGAGAACATGAGAGGTCTCCCCCAAGGGAGGATGGAGGAGTCCGCAGTCGCCCCCTTCTGCTCTCTGTGCCAGTTAATATTTGAGAAGTAAACCCGAGGAGTCCTCAGACCTCCTTGAGACGCAGGAGTCAATATCCCTTGCCTTCAGGGATCCCGGAGAGATCCAAGCAAAGTTGCTCCTCAGCTCCTTGCAGGTGCACAAAGCCCTTCGCTAGAGGCCTGCGAAGAATGTAGCCAAGGGGCAGAATCCTGATTCAAAGAACTTCCGGGAGATGCTGGGATCCTTATACCTCCTAGAGTCTGGAAAACCTGTTTGAGCCAAGAGAAGAAGAAGAAAGAAAGAAATCGCTAAGAAGGACAGGTAGACCTGCGATCGTCTTTCATGGGAGGTGGGCAGGCCCATGCCCGACCAGGACGACTTTTGCTCTGGATGGGTTGAAACGAACGTTGCCACTTCATCCTGGTCACCTTGCCCCCCCTCCCCGCACCCCATTAGAGAAAACAGCTCTCTCTCTCTCTCTCTCTCTCTCTCTCTCTCTCTCTCTTCTCTCTCTCTCTCTCTCTCTCTCTCTTCTCTCTCTCTCTCTCTGTCTCTCTCTCTCTGTCTCTGTCTCTCTGTCTCTCTCTTTCTCTCTCTCTCTCTCTCTCTCTCTCTCTCTCTCTCTCTCTCTCTCTCTCTCTCTCTCTCTCTCTCTCTCTCTCTCTCTCTCTCTCTCTCTCTCTTTCTCTCTCTCTCTCTCTCTCTCTTTCTCTCTCTCTCTCTCTCTCTCTCTCTCTCTCTCTCTCTCTTTCTCTCTCTCTCTCTCTCTCTTTCTCTCTCTCTCTCTCTCTCTCTCTCTCTCTCTCTCTCTCTCTCTCTCTTTCTCTCTCTCTCTCTCTCTCTCTCTCCCTCCCTCCCTCCCTCCCAAGTGGGTGAAGGGTGCCCTCGGCCTTTACTTGTCCGGGATCAAATCCTCCCGTGTTTTCTCTTGGCTCCTCCCCTCTGCTGGAGGGGGGGGCATGTGGACGAGGGCACCACCGACCCTCCATATCACTCCTTAGGCGACTGCTGGCATCCTTCTCGCTTCTGGGGCTGTGGGCTTCTGGAGAGAGCTTTCCGTTTGATGAAATCGCCCAGGCTTGGCTTTTGTGCAATCACGACAACGCCCGTTAGAGATCACAGCCTCCTCTGATCAGCGTGGAAAAGATAACGGGATTGCCCCCCCATAGACCCCCCCACCCCCTCCCTCCAGTCGCCCACCCTTTGGCTCGGCGGTTGCATTCCAACAGTCTCTTCCTTCGCTCGGGCGAAAAAGGGAAACGGCCATTCAGGACCCTGGACCACACGGGCAGCTTTAATTAGGCTGATGAAATCCCTGCAAATGTCTGGATTCGCCCTCCGAGAGAGGGGGCCCTCCTCCACCCCCACCCCCCACCCCCTCTGCCTCGTCGTTAGCCGAAAGAATACGGGAGCCATAGCGGAGAATTTGAAAGGGCCCGGGTGAGGAGGGGAGCGTGGGGGAAGAGGGGGTGGGAACTCACGGAGGAAACCATGCATGTAATTGAGTATATTTATCATAACTATTTTAATGATCGGTGATTAAAAGGGCACCCTCCTGAAAGTTGGAACGAGGATTGTTCTGAAGAACTTCGAAGAGGTTTGGAAGGAAGGAAGGAAGGAAGGAAGGAAGGAAGGAAGGAAGGAAGGAAGGAAGGAAGGAAGGAAGGAAGGAAGGAAAAGAAGATAAAAAAGAAAGAAAGAAAGAAAGAAAGAAAGAAAGAAAGAAAGAAAGAAAGAAAGAAAGAAAGAAAGAAAGAAAGAAAGAAAGAAAGAAGAAAGGAGGGAGGGAAAGAATTCATAGTTCAATCTTTAACATATGCAAAGCCAACTTTGATTGGACTCTCAACTGAAACAAGAGTTTCCCTTGAGTGTGAAAAGTTGGGAAATAAATCTCAACCAAGACAACCAGCATCACTAAAATAAAAATGGATTTTTCTCTGGCTTGACCTGGCCTGCCCTTCTGCTTGGTCCTGCCCATGGCCCCTGTGTTAAAGTTTGTTTTTGATACTCACACAGACACAGAGACACACAGACACGTCTCTACATTATCATAATGGGCAGCACCAGTATCCAGATTTCATTTCAGCCTGTGAAATGTAAACTAAATAGTGTGAATCCACAGTCCTTTTCGGTGGGTGGGTGGGGGGATTGTTTCTTCCAGTCTCCTGGAAAATCTGTCTTGAATCTCTCACAGGTTTTCTTAACTGGTCTTCTGGCCATCTTACAACTTATGAATTGAAATTAAAATTCAACCAGAGCATTTGCAAAGTGACAAGAGGCAAAGAAGGCACTCCTATTTTTCTTCCCATGAAAGGACGTCTTTCTGAAATACCGTGATTTAGTTAACTCGCACCCGCAAAAGTCAGCTGGATATTTATTGGAAAATATCTCTGGAGGGGCGCGGTTTAGACTGACACATTTTGAGATTGGGATCCCTCAAAACCTTTCACCCCCTAAGAACAGCCAAACTCCTGAATTAAGTTAAGTTGGAAAGTTGCTTTCCCCAACCGTTTCTCTTAATCTTTTGGAGAATGGGGCGTCCTTGGTGCTCTCTGAGCTTGCCCCCTTTTCTTGCAGACGTTTTCGTTACCCAAACTAGGTAACAGCATCAGTGCTAGTCAAAACGTCTGCAAGGAAACGAGCGAGCTCAGAGAGCACCAAGGGACCCCCCTCGTGTCAACCCTGAGCTACAAATATTCTCCTTTCTTAGCACCGCTTTAGACAAACAAGGGGACGATTTAGATCGTTCTTTCTAACCATCCAGATCATTTTCTGAAGAAGAATCCGACCGAAACATTTAAAAGGGCGGGTGGGTAAAAATGCAGGGGTTTTTTCCCACCACCCCCAGTAATTCTCATTTTCTTTTGTGATCCTAAAGCACCTGAGAGCAGGACAAGAAGCAACGGATGGAAACTAGTCAAGGAGAGAAGCAACCTAGAACTAAGGAGAAACTTCCTGACAGTTAGAACAATTAACCAGTGGAACAACCTGCCTCCAGAAGCTGTGAATGCTCCAACACTGGAAGTTTTTAAGAAGAGACTGGGCAGCCATTTGTCTGAAATGGTATAGGGTTTCCAACCTGAGCAGGAGGTTGGACTAGATGACCTCCAAGGTCCCTTCCAACTTATTATTATTATTATTATTATTATTATTATTATTATTATTATTATTATTATTATTAGTCTCTTGGCGGACTCCTATTCGAGCTTGCAAAGAATTGGGGGGAATTACACCACTTCATTTCAACAGGTGGGAAGCGCTGACTTCTAACTTAAAACAGGGGTCCTTTTTACTAAAGAAATACGGGCATCTTTAAGGCAGAAAACAGCTTATTTCAATGGGATATTATCTAACCTGTGGTGAGGGCTTTCGCCCCCCCACACACACAGGAAGTTCACATAATGAAGAAAGAAAAGGGAAAAAAAGGCAGCCCAAAATGACTTTTATAATTATTCCTATCAGATGACAGGGAAGAGTGTACCTATTCCAGCGTGCTTGGGTGATAAATATTCTTAAGTTTATTCCGTGCGTTTCAAGACGGCCTTCTCCCTAATAATAATAATAATAATAATAATAATAATAATAATAATAATAATAATAATAATAATAATAATAGTAATAATAGTAATAATAATAATAATATAATAATAATAATAAGAAGAAGAAGAAGAAAGAAGAAGAAGAAAGAAGAAAGAAGAAAGAAGAAGAAGAAGAAGAAGAAGAAGAAGAAGAAGAAGAAGAAGAAGAAGAAGAAGAAGAAGAAGAAGAAGAAGAAGAAGAAGAAGAAGAAGAAGAAGAAGAAGAAGAAGAAGAAGAAGAAGAAGACCTTGGAGGTCATCTAGTCCAACCCCCAGCTAAGGCAGGAAACCCTACACCATTTCAGGCAAATGGCTGTCCAGTCTCTTCTTAAAAACCTCCAGTGTTGGAGCATTCACCACCTCTGGAGGCAGGTTGTTCCACTGGTTAGTTGTTCTAACTGTCAGGAAGTTTCTCCTTAGTTCTAGGTTGCTTCTCTCCTTGACTAGTTTCCATCCGTTGCTTCTTGTCCTGCCTTGAGGCGCTTTGGAGAATAGCTTGGCTCTAGTCTTTGTGGAACTAGCAGGAGAAGGCGAGGCTCTTAATATCACCGACTCGGCGTGGAAATAATATTTAGCGGACATTGTTCACACTTTTTTCTGACAGTGCTTGCAGAACAGAGAGGGGGGGGGGGGAAACGGGGGAGGGGGGGAAACGGAGGACCGTTTGGCCACTAGAGCATCCAGGGGAAGCTGATGTTAAATGCGGAGAGAAAAAAGAACGGCATTTCCATCACGAAACACGACCCGGGATTGGGTGCCTTCAGCCTGCCAAATAGCAGCCCCTTCAACGAACCCGAACCCGTCTGCCTTTTAAACAAGACTGGTTTAACCCAAAGGTGCCTTTTCAAAAAGGCAACCGGACTTTTTGGTTCCCCCCCCCAGGAAGTTTCGCTTCTCATCCAAGAAGCTTCTTCAGTTCTGGCTGAATGGTGAATGGTAGCCCCCACCCTTCAGTCAGAACTGAAGAAGCTTCTTGGATGAGAAGCGAAACGTCTTCCAGGAAAAACAATAAGCCCAGTTGCCTTTTGAAGAAGCACCTTTGGGACAACCTTGACCCGTATGACTGAGAATCTCCATAGAGATTAAGACTGTTTTTTTTAAAAAAAAAAATAAAAAAATAAAAATAAAAATCCCAGCGCATCCCAATGGAGTTTGCCTGCAGGCGGGCGGGTCCATTCAGAATGACAGCCACGGTGGGTTTGAATTCTCATCTTTGGCCTGCCGTTGATCTATTTCTACTCGGAAGTAAACTCCCGTTGAATGCCGCCTCTGCTCTTTCCTGGCCTTTCGGTCTGGCTGAAAGTTAGGGGAGAAAAAGAAAAAGGAAAAACAAAAAAACAACCAACCTGAGGGAGCACTTCTCCGTCCTCTGCCTATACGCCACACCGTTTTGCAACGATGGGAGGGAGAGTCGAGGGGGAGGGGGAGCTGTACGTTTGAAATTTTGAAAGAGCCGGGCCCCCCCTTCAGTTTTTGGGTGGACAAAAAGAAGAAGGATGGATTGGCGAGGCTAATTAATACTCGCGGCGGTGGGGTGGGGGGGAAATTATTTTGAAGCACCGTTCTTATCTGTATTCGGGAGCCTGCTTTTATCTATATCTATATCTATATCTATATCTATATCTATATCTATATCTATATCTATATCTATATCTATATCTATATAGCCTTCGACGTTAGTCAGTCAGTCAGTCACGGGCGATTCAAGCTCCTCAGGCTTCACGCCCAACCCTGGAAAAGCAGCTCGGGCTGGTGAAATCCACGCAAAGCGGGCTCACCCTGCTTCTGGCTTCACCTCAGTTTATAGAAGTGAAATTGGCTAAGCCTCTGGAGAGGCGCTTTCTTAATTGTTTCTCACCTGCCTTCCACCCCCACCCCACCCCCACCCCACCCCCACCCCACCCCACCCCTCCCTCGCGTTTGGCAGTGAAAGTGACAGCCCCCCTTCAGCGACCGCTGCGGTGCCTCTGCCTACGGCCCGGGATGGATTCCGAGGCCTGCCAACCTCTTTTCCTCCGAGGATACGACGGTTCTTGACTGGCCACGCCAGGGAAGCGGGGTGGGGGTCGGGGTCGAAATGAACCCTTGGAGGGTGGGAGGGGGGGGAAGAGAAGGAATGAAGGGGAGGGGGCTCAGAAGACTGGAGAGCGGAGGAAGAAAGTCGAGGATTTATACACCTTCTGGAAAGTGGAGCGAGCCAGATGGCCCCCGGGCGTCATTAACAAACAAACTGGAAGGGAGCCGGGCAAGTTTAAAATTGGGGCAGAGATCCAGCGGACAAAGGGCGGAAAGGGGAGAGAAGAAAAGGGCGGAGGGACCCTCCTCCCCCTCCCCTTAGGGAGGAACGCTCCAGTTCTGTCTACAGCTGAGCAAGAAACGAGAGACAACAACCCAGACACACACACACACACACACACAGAGAGAGAGAGAGAGAGAGAGAGAGAGAGAGAGAGAGAGAGAGAGAGAGAGAGAGAGAGAGAGAGAGAGAGAGAGAGAGAGAGAGAGAGAGAGAGAGAGACGCCCCGCCTCTCTCTCCTCTTCCCCTTCCCCCCCTCCGTTGCTAACGAGAAAGGGCCAGAGATAAACTTTTCGGAACAGGCCAATGTGGCACCATTCATTTTACGAGCGACTCTCCGTAGCCTCGAGTGTCCCCGATGGGCCTTTAATTCAATTCAAATCCCCGGGTGGCGAGGGAAGGACGATTCGCCCGAGTTTATTTAGATGGAAACAAAGCGCCGCTTGTGCAACTTGGGAGGGGGTGGTGGTACAGAGTTCAAGGGGTGGGAGGGTTAGCCGGATGAGAGAGAGGGGGGGGGAAGGAAGGAAGGAAGAAAGAAAGAAAGAAAGAAAGAAAGAAAGAAAGAGAGAGAGAGAGAGAGAGAGAGAGAGAGAGAGAGAGAGAGAGAGAGAGAGAGAGAGAGAGAGAGAAAGAAAGAAAGAAAGAAAGAAAGAAAGAAAGAAAGAAAGAAAGAAAGAAAGAAAGAAAGAAAGAAAGAAAGAAAGAAAGAAAGAAAGAAAGAAAGAAAGAAAGAAAGAAAGAAAGAAAGAAAGAAAGAAAGAAAGAAAGAAAGAAAGAACCGCCAATGGCGCTTCGAGGGGAAAAGCAGAGATGGGACAGGGCAGGCAGGCACCCTGCGCTCTGCCGGGCCCGGCTCTAGTTGAGGAATCCCAGCCTTCCTTTTTTCTTTGCAGCGAAATTCGGGCCCTCGATTTTAAGGGGCTTCTTCCCGAAGGAAGAAGTCCGGCACTACAGCTCAACCCCCTCGCTTTCCTCCCGAGGTTTCCCAGTGCCAACCGGGGCGCTGTGCCCTCACGAGACGTACGTGCGTGCGGACTTCCCACAAGACAAACTTCCGCACCGCTCCTTGAAGTTCATTTTGCCCGGAGGGTTGGAAAGGGCCTCTAGGCCCGGAATTAACTCGGGGAAGCTGGTCTTTAGTTCAAATGCAGCCTGCAAAAGTACTTTTCGTGCTTATCCAACTAGTGTATCGAGTCTATCACTGAACTTTCAGGCAGCTCTGCAGCGTTCACATGACCCCTTAAGCCTGAGTGTTAGTTGGAACCAAGTCCTGAATTAAGCCACTTTCTGGTTTCCCAAGATGCACCGAACAACATGACTCCCGGGTTGGGTTCATGCCACGCTAAGTCCCAAAAAGTTCCCTTTAACCAAAAGGAAACAAGTTTGTGATCACAACAACCGCTAGATCTTGGCCCGAAGTGAGAGTGGGGCGTTGAAAGGCAGCTTTGGGTTCTAAGAATCAAATGCTAAACTCTGGTTAATAGAAGAGCAGCTTACAGAGGTTTGGATCCTTAGTCTCCAACTTCTGCAGGCCCAAGGATCCAATTATCTCTGCGACAGACCCCTCCTCCCCCCCCCAACGTCCCCTCTCCCCCTTACACCTCGGACAGTAACTCCTAATTAGCCAACTCCTAATTGGCTTCCCGGGAAAACGGAAGGAGGGGAGAAGGAGAAGGATAGTAACAGTAGTAGTAGTACTTGAAGTTGTTGTATTGGAGAAGAGGGGCAAGCATTTATTTGTAAAAGAAAAGCCAACGGGGGCGCGGGGGGGGGACCCACCCCTCTTAAGGGCGGCTCAGTCGCTTCTTCAGAAGGACAGGACGGAAAAGGGCTTGACTGCATTTGCTTTCTCTCTAAGGAAATGGTGGGTCGCGGGGAAAGAAGGAGTGGGGGGGCCTTCCGCCTAGTTAACTTGGTAGCTTTTGTGTTTGCAGGTGGAGCGGGGTGGGGGGGGGAAACTCGGCTTAAAGCCTGTCTTCACAAAACCGCCGTCCATTGGAGCCCGATTTTGGTCAGCTTCCCGCACCCACAATTTGACAAACGAATCGCTCCCTCTGCTCACGTGGCTCTGCGCTCAAACTTACTCCCAGGGATTCCAGAGTGACCGGAATGCTGGTGGGTAGATGACTGTGGATCCGGTCTCGCAAGCTCTGGGAATTTTCTTTTCTTTCTTTCATCTTCCGTGTGTGTGTGTGTGTATGTATACATGTATATGTATGTATGTGTATCTATCTATCTATCTATCTATCTATCTATCTATCTATCTATCTATCTATCTATCTATCATCAATCTATCTATCTATCTACCTACATACATACATACATACATACATACATACATACATACATACATACATACATACATACACACACACACACACACACCCAACTTCAAGACCAAATGTTAAGGAATTCCCAATGCCAATGGAGGGGCATCCAGAAACCCGACAGATTTATGAAAAGGTTTCCCGAACAGCCTCCTCGTGCTCTCTGGAACGGGTTGGGAGAAATATTTGTTTTCTCCTTCCCTTTTTCAAAGGGAACTATAGGGCACAACCGCCTCTCCTATATGAAAGAGGGGATATTAAGGACGCCAGTAAGGATGCCAGTGAGGGAATCCATCAAAGCCTGATGCTTTTGCAAAAGGTTCCTTGCATGTTCCGTATTCGCACACTGGTGTGTACTCTAAGCACTTGGAGGCCCGACTGGGAGGCCGTCCCAGGGCGGTTTTTCTTTCTTTCCATGGGTGGCAGTCCAAACGGGGCATTTGGAAAAGATTTGGGGTGGGGGTGGGGGTGGAAAGTGCAGAGAAGAGCAGCTAAGAGGTCTGGAGACTAAAACCATTGCAGGAATTAGGTACGGCTAGTCGAGAGAAAAGGAGGACGAGGGGTGACATGATAGCAGTATTCCAGCTATCATATTTACGGAGCTGCCACAAAGAAGAGGCGGGGGGGGGGGTCAACTTATTTTCCCAAGCACCAGAAGGCAGGACAAGAAACAATGGATGGAAACTGATCAAGGAGAGAAGCAACCTGGAATTAAAGAGAAACGTCCTAAGGGTGAGGACAATTAACCAGTGGAACAGCTTGTCTTCAGAGGCTGTGGGTTTTTAAGAAGAGACGGGACAGTCACTCGTCTGAAATAGTATAGGGTCTCCAGTTTGAGCAGGGGGCTGGACTAGAAGACCTCCAAAGTCTCTGCCAGCCCTATTCTGTTCCCATTCTGTTCTGTTCCCATTTTGTTCTATTCCCATTCTGTTCTATTCCCATTCCCATCCTGTCCCTATCCTATTCCATCCTATTTCCTATTCCATCCTATCCTATCCTATCCTATCCTCTATTCCCGTGGTGGCAAACCTATGGCACGCGTCCCACAGGTGGCACGCAGAGCCCTCTTTGTGCGCACACACGCCATCACCCCAGTCTTAAGCCTTCAGCTGGGTTTTCTAAAACTTTTTTGCTTTAGGCCTCTGCTGCTGTGTGCAAAAAAAGAGAGAAAAGGTTCAATCAATCAATTTCAACTTCTCACAGGAAAAAAAAGATCTCGCAAAGTTGGCATTGATTAATTAAACTTTTTAGTCCCACCCAGTCTGCCGTTACCACCGCAGCCACGCCCACCCAATAGACCACACCCACTCAATGGGTCATGCCCACCCGGCACCCAACATACATAAGTGGGTTTTGGGTTGCAGTTTGGGCACTTGGTGTCTAAAAGGTTCGCCATCACTGCCCTACTATCCTATTCTCTCTTCCATTCCATTCCATTCCTGTGCTGGTACCTTGTCTCGCCAAACCCAGTGGGATTCCCATGCCAGGTTGCCAAGTGGCCAGTCCCAAGAAGCAAAGGGCCCGTTTCCCACACAGTTCCTTCCTCCAGGGATATGAAGGCCTTACTTACTAAGGGACATTTGTCAAGCAAAGTGGCGTCTAGATTAATTGCCAGCAAGGTTACTTTTAAGAGAGCTAGTTCCGTGCAGCACTTGGCACTAGGTTAGCATTCAGGAAACCATGAATTTCTAGAGCAGGGGTGTCAAACTCAATTTCATTGAGGGCCGCATCAGCATTGCGGTTGCCCTCAGGGGGCCGGGTGGGTATGGCCAGGGTGGGCGTGGCTAGAGTGTGAATGGCCTACTGGGTGGGCATGGCCAGCTCTACATTGTTCGCATCAAGGGTGCCTATGGGGGTCTGGGCAGGAGTGGGACAGATCTGAGAGTCTCTGGCATAAGGAGGGTCTCTGGGCCAGGGCCAAGGCAGTGGAGGCCATTCCCTCACTGTTTCCAGGATGGCGTCGCGGGCCACATGAAACCACTTTGTGGGCCGGATCTGGCCCCCGGGCTTTGTGTTTGACATGTCTGTTCTAGAGTCTCCTTAGGCATGAAACCATTTAAATGACCTTGGGCCAATCACCCTCTCTTAGCCTCCCCTTAGGAAGGAGGCAATAGCAAACTACTTCTGGAAAAACTCACCACCACAACTACAGGTTCCTTCAGTGTAGGAAGGCGAATTGCCTGCATACTCCGCTTCTAAGGGCCACGTTTAACTAAGTATCCCAAAGTATCAAGGCAATTCCAGCAATTGGTCAGGTGTCAAGAAGTTATTTTAACAGGTTGCTCCTCTGAGTCCCGATAAACTTACATCAACGAGATTCCCTACCATCACCCAGAAAGTTTGTCCACTGGAATCTTTTTGCTGGGGAGGGAATTGAGGAAATTCCATCCTCCGAGATTTGGGGGTGGCGGTATAATTTTGTAACTGAATCGGTCTTATTGCTCTGAAGGAATTTAAAAAAAAGAGGGCAATTAGCAATCCTTCCGATCTTTTCATAAGTCCTTGACTTACGACCACAATTGAACCCCAAATTGATGTTGCTAAGTGAGAAATTTGGTAAGGGAGTTTTGCCCTCATTTTACAACTTTTTTTTGGCCACTTTTGTTAAGTGAATCACTGCAGTTGTTAAATTAGTAACACGGTTGTTAAGTGAATCTGGCTTCCCCATTGACTCTGGTTATAAGGAGGTGACAAAAGTTGATCACATGACCCCAGAACACCGTCATAAATGTGAGCCAGTTGGAAAGCATCCGAAGTGTGAAAAAAATGGTCTTTAGTCACTTTTTGTCACTGCTGTTGTAACTCTGAATGGTCACTAAACGAACTGATGTAAGTCAAGGACTACTTGTACTGAGTTATACCCGGCCTTAGCAGAGTCGAGCAAGTAGGGAATTTAGCCTCCTAAAGAAAGTAACCCAGATTAGCATTTTTTTTTCACTCAACTCTCACTCATGTTTGCACAATACTTTTAGCCTGTTCTGGAAAAGACTTAGTCCTTGCATTCCCACAGCCTCTAAAGCTTTATGACCTAACGTGTGAACCCAACCCTTTGGTTCCAGGTTCATTTCGGTGTATTAGGCCAACCTAGAGAAGCCTCAGTTCTCCAAGCAGTTAATCATGTGGGTGTGAACAGCCACATAAGAGGCAGCTTTGCTCAGAAAAAAAGTCCCGCTCGGCTGACGGGTCTTACTTTGTAATATAGTAGCCTTCCTTATCTTCTCTGTGGCCCCCTCCTTCCCTCCGCCCCCCCCCGCTTTTTTTTTTTAAACAACCCGCTCCGTTGCCTTGAATCAGGGCAGACGTAAGTCTTTGCTTATGATAGAAGAACTACGGAGGCTGCTTAGCCGGTGAGAAGCAGGCCCGTGGGAGATTTCCAGAAAGTTTCAGGGTAAAGTCAGGATTTATCTCCCCCCACCCCACCCCACCCCGCCCCAGAACTAGCTTCTTGAAGTCGGAGGGATTCTTGAGTTTGAAGAGATGGCAGCTGGAAGGAAGGCGTCATTTCTCCCCTTTTCCAAAACAGACTTGAAAATTTCCAGAGCCCCAAGAATTTCCCCTAAAGAACCTATTCAAAGAAGATGAAGGAGAAACAATAAAGGGGGAGGGGGGTGGGGGGAGGGGGAAGGGGGGGAGGGGACCCAGCCTGGCGTTTCGTCACAGGCAATTGTTAAAGCCGGTTCAAAGGAGCGATCAAACAACTTGTAGGGTAATCTCTATTAATAGTCCCGGATGGCGGCGTTACAGCTTGCACCTGCGGGGTGTTTGCGCACGAACCCCTGGCCGAGCTACAAATCACCAGGAGAAAAAAAAAAGCCGCTTAAGCTTCCTCTTGGCTTCTCCAGAATGTTCCCCCCCCCCCCGAACCTCTTCCCTTTGATGACATCTCTACGTTTTTTGTTCCTGGCAACCGCAGCCTTTCCACAAAGAGGAGCTGGGGAGATCATCCGTCTACGTCGCCCTCCCCAAGATCCCTGCCGATCTTAGACACGGGGAGTCCCGGAACGGTTCGGGATCTTTTGCAATAGAGGCCAAGAAACCCCCACCCCACCCCACCCCGCCGCCAAGCGCTGGAGAAACGGAGAAGGCGGCGCTCAAGGGGCTCCTAAATTTCTTCTTGAGTCAGCCCTTTCGAAGCTCAGGCGTTTCGCATCGCGCCAGGCTGCTCTTCTTGCAGATCTCCAAAAAAAAAAAAGCTTGGGGGGGGGGGGTCTTGACTTCGGTTCCAAAGGAGCAGAAGGGGAGCTCAGCTGGTGCGAACCAAGCCCGGAGAAACTTAAGCAGATGGTTCAACCCAAGGATTCTCTCCAGCGAAATCCCAGTGGCTTCCTAGCTTTAAAAGTTCACACCCAAGAGATGCTTGACTGCAGCCTGTAAATCCGCTTCATTGAAAGTCTGTTCACTTCACGCAAGGAAACTGCTTGAAGGGGTGGATGGGAGAGAATATTTTCAAGGTGCAAAAACGGGGAAACGGGGTGGGGGGGAGGGGGAGGACTGCAGAAGAACGCGCTCCATATTCTATACACACCACGCTTTTATACTTCATTCTTCCTACTCTTTATGCGCTTCAGACACTTTCCCCAAGGCCAGAATTTAAAACCACATAAGTTCTCAACGGGACATAGGAAAAAGTCTGTTTGGAAAGACCAGCTGGGAACTTTTTCCGTCTCTTGTCTTGCATGAACCCCCACCTCTTCGCTCCTAACTCAGCCCTAGGATATAGTTAGTGCCCTGCGGGAAATGAGGTGGGTGGGGAACTGTCTTTACCGCCCCTAATTCTATTGGCTTCAGTTCTAAAGTTTCGGATCAGCTGCGGGAACGGACTGGTCCTCCTAGCAAAGGTGCGATTCCAGCTTCTTAGCTGGAGTCAAAACAGTTTTGCGTGGCTAGGGTGGGTTGTTTGTTTGCAAGTACCTGGGCTAGACTTGCAAAAGGGTTGTGGGTCAATTAACCAGTGGAAGTGCTAGCCTCCAGAAGCCGTGGGTACTTCAACACTGGAAGCTTTTAACAAGAGGCTGGATACAGCCACTTGTCTCAAATTGTAGGGTCTCCTTACGTGAGCAGGGGGTTGGACTAGAAGACCTCCAAGGTCCCTTCCAACTCTGTCATTCTGTTAAAAAGTCAACCCCGCAAGGTCGAAAAGGAATTCCTCTCACCTGGACAAACACAACTCCCTTGCATCATCATCATCATCATCATCATCATCATCATCATCATCATCATGATGTTGGAAGGGACCTTGGAGATCATCTAGTCCAACTCCCTGCTCAGGCAGGAAACCCTATACCAGGGGTAGGCAACCTTGGCTCTTTTATGACTCGTGGACCTCAACTCCCAGAATTCCTGAGCCATGCTGGCTCAGGAATTCTGGGAGTTGAAGTCCACGAGTCATAAAAGAGCCAAGGTTGCCTACCCCTGCCCTATACCATTTCAGACAAATGGCTTGGGTTCTTTTTAAAGTCTTCTAAAAAGATGGCCTTAGTTTTCTAGTCTAATTTTAATTTGTATAATTCTCTACAAGCCACTACATATAAATATGGATCCTTCTTTCCTTTTCCGGGTGCTGCTGAATGTTTTAATATAAAAGCCTGTGAATTTCAGAAACTCCATCCTAAGTCCCTGGTTTTGGGTGCCCTCAATTGATCTTAAAAACAGGCTTGCTCGGAAATGAAGCAAAGTTGGAATTGACCTTCTTATGAATAGCCTTCCTCTTCAGATATGTGAGATACCCATCAGTTACGTTCACGTGACGGGAACTGTAGTCAAACCAGTTGGAAAGGTGCCAGAACGGGGAGCCCCTTAGTAGTTAACCACCTTGACTGCATTCACACAATATGCACCTTACGGGAATATTTACTCCTTTTCTTGGTTCGCCGCAACATTTGGACCGTAGAAGATAAGGCCAAAACGTAACCAACCGACCAATCGCAAAGCTCAGCCTGTGGCAGGAATGCAACGCTTAGGTTAAGGGCGCCTTAGGAACGGAGTCCCTGCTTATCTCGCTTCCATCGGATTGGCGCAGGTTGCAGCGCTCCAAACTCTTCCAACTCCGTCTCAGTCGCCTCCCTACGAATCACCCGGAGTCCAACCCACATCTCCAGGGAGGCTGATCGCGACCCTTCTGGTGGTTGCTTTTTGTTTGTTTGTTTTGGCGATCCAGAGAGAATTAGCTCTTCTTGAGCGTCGGGAAAGGAATCCCGGGCAGGCGGGCACAAACAGGGCGCAAACAAAAAAGGAGAGGCGATGGGAATGGAGAAGAACTGGAAAGAGCCCAGTTCTTGGGGAAAACGTGGGAGTCAGCCTGGGAATGTCGGAAGGCAAAAGGGGCTGTGTCTTTGGCCGTTGCTTCCAGGGTCAGCAACAGCTGGCGACAGTCGGCCACTGCCGGCTACCTTTCCCGACGGATCCCGTTTCTTCGACCAAGCTGCCACCGTCACCGGGAAGTCGGAAGAAGCATTGCCCGGGGCCCCGGTAAAACTTTCCTACCGAGATCTTCTTACCGAGGCGGGAGGTACAAATATGGAAATGAGTTCATTATGCCGAAGGAGTGGCAAGAAAACTGCCCCTCCCCTCCTGCCTTTCCCATCCTGGAATCGCAGACCCGGGTCGCCTAAGCACCAAAAAAGAGACTGCCGGCAAGCCTCCGACGGCAGCTCCTCCTGTGCAAATGTTTCGTAGCGTTTTGTTGAAATCTGGTTGGGAGATTCCGCTCCTCACCACCCACCATCACTTTCTTAGCGGCTCAGTAGCAGCCGAAGTATCATTAACCCTTCATGGGTGGTGGGGACCACACAGTGATTTAGGAGAGAGAGAGAGAGAGAGGGAGGGAGAGGGAGGGAGGGAGAGAGAGAGAGAAAGAAAGAAAGAGGAGAGGCGACGAAAAGAAGTCCAGCCCTCGACGCGACCAGAAAATGACCCTCTTCGCACCCCCTCCTAGCTCATTCACTTGGAAACACCCGCCAGACATTTCAACCCGAAGTTGGTTTTTCAAGCGAGGCGGTTGAACCACTGATCAAAAACCTACCATTCATTTGGAGGAAAATCGATGGGATCTCCTTCCAGACCAATGCTATGCGACCTTAAAAAAAAGCCACACGCACCCTCCCTGAGCCTCACCTCACTTTTCCCCTTCCTTCTTTCCTTCTTTCCTTCTTTCCTTCCTTCCTTCCTTCCTTCCTTCCTTCCTTCCTTTCTCCTTCCTTCCTTCCTTCCTTCCTTCCTTCCTTTATCCTTCCTTCCTTCCTTCCTTCCTTCCTTTATCCTTCCTTCCTTCCTTCCTTCCTTCCTTCCTTCCTTTATCCTTCCTTCCTTCCTTCCTCCTTCCTTCCTTCCTTCCTTCCTTCCTTCCTTCCTTCCTTCCTTCCTTCCTTCCTTCCTTCCTTCCTTAGCTGGGGTAGAAAAATGGGAAAGGTCAAAGGGGAAGGGATGTGCCCGAAAAGTGGGGAGGCAGCTCTGTTGGGACGATTCAGCAGCAAAGTTGGAAGTTTGGGGTAGCTGGAGAACAGCGGGCGGGCCTCTGTGTTTCCCAGGTGCCTGAGATCTGGGAGCAAACCGCTGGCGATCTAGTAGCTTTGCTGAATCCAGAACTGGAAAGGCGCTTGTGGCCGCTTGTAGAGCTCAGCCTTTGCATTCTTGACGCAGGGGGGAAAAAGGCGATCTGTCACCCTTTAATCTCCGGCCCAGTGAACGACCAGGCGCCTGAAAGCGCGCATTGTTCCATGCTTGGAGTGGGTGGGGGGGGGGACAACCAGGCAGGGCGGAGGGGTGGATCGGCCTCATTCCCAGCGCTCACGGGGGCGGGGAGTGAGTGGGGGCGGGAGGCAATTTTTCTAAATAAACTTCTTTCAGCGCAGAATTGTAAAGGGGGACGCATGAGAAACGAGGGGAGAGGGGAGAAGAGTCGGGGGGGGCTCTCTCCTTCTCCACTTTTCCCAAGGAGAACGGCAGAGACAGCCATGGGGCGCCCCCTCCAAACCTGAGGAGAAGGAAGAACGAACCCCCCCCCCCTCGGGGAAGGTTTAGGAGGGGTTTGGGAAGACCCTTGGCACCCGATCCCTTCGGCCTCCCTAACCTCCCCCCCCCCCGGGCGAAAGGTTTGTAGAATCCGTTGCATTAAAGGGATCATCTTTAACCGCCTTGGCCCCTCGTGCTAAGATTCGCGGGCTCTATTTCAAAACAAACTTGCCCAGCACTAGAACCTTGAATCCCCAAAGACTTCAGAGGCTGAACCTCTCCTCCGCGGCTTTCGCGCGCGCACACACACACACCCACGGACCAAGCGCGGTTGGCATCTTTGGAGACCGCGTAAATCGGGGCGCAGCAGACGGCCAGATCCAGCTAAAGCAGACTGGCTCTCCAAGGGCTTCTGGATCCAGTCGGGTCAACTTTTCCAACCGGGGAATTGTCACCTGGGACGGGTACCTCCTCCGTCCTCCCAAAAGCCCATTTTCCTTTGGGGAGGGGGCTATCCAGAGCCGGACGGGCCCGAGCTGGGCTTCTTGGAAGCAACCAGTCAGCCTCCGGACTTCGGCGCCTCGAGGGGGAGGGTCGACCTCGAGCGGCACCAAACGGGCGTCCGTGTTTTGTTTTGGCTTTGCAGACCGCGGCTCCATTAGCACCTCGCACCTTGTTGCGAGTTTGGAAAGTTTCACCCGAGCTGAGAAAAGGAGGGCGGGGAGCGCTGGCGGGCATCTGCTCTGAGTTCGGGGGAGACACAAAGACCAGGCAGGAGGGGGGACTGATAGAGGGAGAAGATTCCTCCGTTCAGCAAAGCTTGGCCCAGCGGATTTAAAAAAAAAAGAAATAAAGAAAAACAGAGATGACCCCTCGCCCTCCGAATGACAGCTTCTTGAGTCGTCGGAACCGGCCTTGTTTCTAAATAAAGGGGAGCCAAATAATCAACGGGGCGGTGGGGGAGGGGGAGCTAGGGAAGCGCAAACACTGTGCTCAGTGACTATTAAGTTGTTGCTGGCTTGGTCTAACGCTGTTTCAACGGGCCAGACGCGAATGGCCTCGGTCCTCTTAAGAGGACCTAGAAACGTTCAGACGGGTCCAAATTGGGGGCGTGGGGGGGCGTGGGAGGGCCTGTGTCCTTCCTTGTCTTTGGTTCTGGACGGCTGAGATGGTTGCTGGAGAAGGAGGGCCGAAAAAGTCAACTTTCTGAAATCCCCACCATAAGATCTATCTACCTTGTTCTTCGCTCTTTAAACTCTGGCATGGCATGAAAAGGGCCTCGATCGGGGCCAAACCACTCAAGACTTTGAGGTTATTAAAAAGTGTGAGGTGCCTTGCGCAGAAAAAAGCAGCCGGTTATACATTCTGATATTTCCATAAATAAAATATTAACCATAATTAGTAATCCAACAATATACTTGTATTGTATTTGGGCAATAATATTGTTGTTGCTATTGTTGTTGTTGCTGTTGTTGCTGTTGTTGTTGTTATTGTTATTATTATTATTATTATTATTATTATTATTATTATTATTATTATTATTATTATTATTATTATTATTATTATTATTATTATTATTATTATTGCAATCACCCCGCCACCTCTCTTTCCCTCCCTTCGGCCATTTAAAAACTTTTGCTTGAAAAGAATAGATAAACAGAAAGTCACAACGGCGGCGGTGGAGGCGTGAACATCTAATAAGAGACCAAAACACGCACAAGAGAAGGAATCCAAGGGAGGAAGGATGGAAAGCCGGCCAAAAGCGATTGCTTTCAATTAATTCCAAACCCGGCCAAATCTGATTCCCAAGATCCGTTTGGAAAACGTTTTAGGGTTTAATTAATCTTCCGACAAGGAGGCGAGGGGGGAGGGCAGCCAATGTCCTGCCGTGGCCACTGTTCTTATTCTGTGCATGTACACATCCACACATCCTCCGTGTATATGTGCCGGTCCGGGCTTCAGCTAGGGGCGGGAGTGGGGTGGGGGCTTCACTCCATTCCGTGGCGGGAGAGGCCACCCTAACAGCCGCATCCTCACCTTAGTTTTAATGTCCTCCGCCATAATCAAATAATTATTTTTTTTTGCTTTAAAGCAGTTATTAGGTTTATAACTCGTTTCCCACTTAAATTTGTGCAACCAACCAAGGCAATCTAAATAGGCTGGCGAAGCCTCGTGGGGACGGCAAGCCGGCATTAATAAGAAGGATTAATTATGGATGTCTACGTCAGTGGGGCACAAAGGCTATCAAGTAGGACGGGGAGCGGGCAAAGAGGGCAGGGGCAGAAGGGGCAGAAGGGGCAGAAGGGGCAGGGGCTGCGCTGACTCGAAGAGGTGGCTCAAGTTCTCCCCACGCCGGGGATCTCTTCGCGTAGAAAAGACGATTTTCGGCAGAAATTCCCGAGCACCGAAAAGTGTGTGACTCTCCCAAGTGATCTCTTGTCTGGTGGTGGTGGTGGGGGGGGGGGGGTGGAACTCCCTCTTCCCCTCCCCGCTTCATCCTCTCCTATTCCACACACAAGTCCGAGCCACAGCTCAGTTAGACTGATGCAAAGGGCCGGAGTCCTTAATCCAGTTAAGCCGAACTGCACGCCTTTAATGTGGTTCTAGGGTTCGCTGAAGCGGCTCCTTCGAACAGCCGAAAGGGAAGCCTTGAGCTTTACCAGGGCTCAGTTCAGGGGTAGGCAACCTTGGCTCTTTTATGACTCGTGGACTTCAACTCCCAGAATTCCTGAGCCAGCTGTGCTGGCTCAGGAATTCTGGGAGGTGAAGTCCACGAGTCATAAAAGAGCCAAGGTTGCCTACCCCTTGCTCAGTTGGACGCTAGGGCTGAAGCTTTTTCTTAGAAGCGTGTCAATCAATCAATGCGGAATAGAGCCGGAAGGGACCTTCGAGGTCTTCTAGTCCAACCCCCTGCTCAAACAGGAAGACCCCATATACCATTTGAGACAAGTAGCTGCCCAGTCTCTTTTTTTTAACAGCCTCCGGGGATGAAGCACCCACAACTTCTGAAGGCAATTTCTGTTCCTCCGGTTAATTGTCCTCACTGTTAGGAAAACGGTTGTGAGGGAAGTAAGGTAGGAAGTCAGGAAGGTTACCTCGGCAGCGCTGAAACCTGCCGAAGAAGTGGGCAGGGAGAGCTTTGAGTGGGGAATGGCCAAGCAGACGCGAAAGGAGGGGAGGAGGAGGAGGAGGAGGAGGAGAGGGAGGAGGTCGTTTTCAAGACCACCATCTCCAGCCCCTACGCGGGTGCCACGCTCTTCCAGGCAAGGGAGCTGCTCTCCAGACGGCCGGGGATGATGGGACGGCTGCTGTTTTGCTTTTTCCTGCACTGCTGTTCAAAGGAAGCAGGCAGGGATCCGAGACATATTCAACCGCCCTCTTGTGCACCTGCATCGGCCGCCAAAGTTCCCTGCTGCTGTTCCGTGGCTGCGTGCCCGCTCCGTCCGAAGGAGGCGCTTTGCGTCTGCCCCACTTTTCCCATGACGTGGGGCTCCCCAAACAACACGGGTCAATTTTCCTCCAGGCAGCCTGGTCTGGCCCTGGGGACGGGGGCAGGGGAGGGGAGGGGAGGGGGGAGGCCTAGCAGAAACGAACCGTCCCACGTCCTTCACACCTTTCCCCGAGGAAGGGTGAAGAGCAGTCCCGGAGGTCTCGAAAAAGTCCCCTTCGCCTGCGCAGAGGACATACACCTGTTCCTTTCTCCCTCTCCCCTAGCATTCCTGCCCTCCAAATGCGGTTGAGTCTGTAGAAACCAACCCCACTTGCCCGGACGAAGGTTTGCGTTTTCACACGACGCCTCTGACCCGGGTCAATTGAAGAGCCAGCAACTGCGCGTGCCCTGCCGAGAGGGGCCTTTTAAATCATTTCCTCTTGGGCGGACTCGTTATTTCATTCGAGTTATTTATTAAATTTATATGCCGCCCATCTCACTCGGCAAAGCGTCCGGTGAACCTTATAACTCGGGTAAGTGGGTGATGGGAAGTCAGCCCCTTGAACCCGAAACTGGCTGGATTCATAGGACCCGCAGAACCAGGGATTAGCCAACAGCGTTTTAGACGAAGTGATTGTGGGAACGCAACTCCCGGCCAAGTCCCTAGTAGAACCACGGGCCAGCGAGCTGATTGGCAGCGAGGCTCTGATTACGTTTTTCTAGAGTTGTCTTTGGGTGCACGGAAGATTTGGGGCCAAGGAGCCCCGCTTTCAAATATTATAAAGTTTACTAAGTTTTCTCACGCCCGGGCAGCTCTTAGGGAATGGGTTTAGCCCCCCCCCCGCGCCCCCCCCGCGCCCCCCCCGCAGCCTCTCCCTCTCTCTAAAGGGGGGGGCGGATGGGCAGGAGACTGGAGCCGCGCTTAGGGTGGGTAGGGCTGTGAGCTGGATGGAGGCTGATTCAGCAACAATCCCCTGCTGCTGTGCGTTTTTATTTTTATTTTTTAAGATCACAATGTGGATTTTATAAATTGGATTGTAAGCCACCTAGAGTCATATAAAAGTGAGATGAGTGGCTCTATCAATTGAACGAACACGTATACACTGAAGTAGAGAGATGGGAAAGAGAACCAGTTTGGTGCAGTGGTTAAGGCATCCACACTAAAAACTGGGGTGACTGGGACTTCTAGTCCCGCGGTAGGCCCAAAGCTAGCAGGGTGACCTTGGGCCAGTCACTTTCTCTTAACCCTAGGAAGGAGAAAATGGCAAACAACTTTGTGGGGGGTGGGGGAAGGACATGACTTGCCAAGAAAACGGCAGTGACCTATCCAGGCAGAATTGGACGTGGGAATTCAGGTCACAGAAGCTGAATAAATAGAAGCTGGTCTTGACATGGGAGCAGGCAAAACTTTTGAATGGAACAAAGCGTTGGTTGGTATGGTTCACTTCCATGCGACTTGCTGAGCGAACTGTGGTTTGAGGGCGAAGATTCGTTCTCCGAGGGTGTGGGTTCGTTTCTAGCCTTTCGTTAAGTCAGGCTAGGTAACAACTTCAGCAGAGTTTAGGGCAGGGGTCATCAAATTTGCCCCTTTTATGACTTGTGGACTTCAACTCCCAGAATTCCTCAGCCAGGCACGCTGGCTGAGGAACTCTGGGAGTTGAGGTCCACAAGTCATAAAAGGGCCAAGTTTGAAGACCCCTGGTTTAAGGGGATGTCACTGTTGGTGTTCTTCTGTTTATAAGGGCTTCAGGTGTGGGTGTGTCAAGTGAGGGTCTTGTGATGGGTTAGGGTGTGAGTCACGAGTGAGAGGCTGGTGATGGGTCTTGTGATGGAGAGGTTACTTCATGTCAGAGTCATTGGGACCTGTTTTTGTTTTTTTTTTTGTTTTTTTTTGGGGGGGAGGCTTGCCTGAGTTGGTTGAAGGCCGGTGCTTTCTCTGGTTGGCTGTGTGGTTGATTTGGATTCTGATGGGTTTATAGGCTGGTTGTAGCTCAAGGGGTCTGTGGATGGGATCGCTTGTGGAATGCCAGACTGTGGTTTGTTAGTGGTGTTACCTCATAAACTCTAAGCAGCGGACTTCCCACAATTCAAACCTACTTTTTTTTAAAAAAAAAATAATAATAATCAGGAGGACTGCGTTTACAGAGCAGACTAATCCACAAACCGGCCAACAGAGAAGGCTCCCAGGACATGTGAACGGGGCCTTTGAATGTAGTCACGGGGTGGAGCAGATTCCCTAAAATCATCATCATCATCATCATCATCATCATCATCATCATCCTCATCCCATTTATAGGTGCTCAGAAAAGTCCGTCATTGGGGCAAGGTTGCCCCAGTGATCCCATGCTTTTCACATCTCGGGTGAATTTGGTTGTGTTCGCTGGAATTACACCTAAGGGGGGGAAAAAATCTTCCGGTGTTTCCTTCCAGGATGGCAGCTCTAGGGAGAGTAGAGCTTGCTGACAGTACTCCCCCGCCCCTCCCTAGCCCAGCTTCCCGCCCGCCCACCCGGCCGGAGCTTTGCTGCAAGCTGCACCTGCCCTGGCTCGCGGAGCTACAGCCATTCAGCCCATCAGCAGGGAAGGCGTCTTTGATAGCGCTCAATTCATTACTTTTCTCCCCGCGTTTCAAACCGCCACCAGGCACAGGGAGTCTGGGCTCTCCATCCCCCCCACCCCCCTTCTCCTTCCCCTCCCGGCCCCAAATCGCTCCATAAAGTTGTGTGGAGTGCTTACTCGCTGGAGGATTCAACTAAGTAGAGCATCCGCTAATAGTTTTTCTCCACTCAAGGGGGAAAGCGCGCGTGTGTGTGGTGTATGTGTGTGTGAAGAGAATTATCTTTATTCAGTGGGAGTTATGCTTTTAAAATATCTTCGGTGTTCCCCCTAGAAATGGTAAACTATGCCATAACTTTGGGGAAGGGCAGTGTGTGTGTGTGGGGGGGGAATTAGAAACGCAGTTAGTGGGCTCTCTTGAGAAAAGTTCATTGGTCTGAAAATTAAGGTGGCAGTTTGCTTATAATGTTAAGGTTTGGGGTTTGCTTAAGGAGCAAGAGAATCTGCTTGCTGGAGGAGGAGGAGGAGGAGGAGGAGGAGGAGGAGGAGGAGGAGGAGGAGGAAGAAGAAGAAGAATAAAGAGAAAGAAAGGGTGAGGGGAAGCTTTTACCATTCAGCACATTCATTGAAACCAGGTCAGATAAAGAAGGTCTGGTAGCTGCATTCAAACAACCTGTCAGGCTGGGTGGGCGAATGTGGGTTTGTTTTATGCCGTTTGGTGGCTCAGTAGGTTGGTCATGCCCAACTCCTTTCGTTAGATAATGCATAGTATCATTCAGACACTCAACTAAACCAGTTACGGGATAATAAAAAAAAAGTGGGGACGCAACCAGGGTTCGCTTTTGAGCACGCCTGCCTCTGAAATTGTCTATGGAGTTTCTCAGTCATCCAGGTCACGGTTGTCCCAAAGGTGCGTTTTCAAAAAATTGCTATTTGCAGGGTTGACGGCTGGACAGGGGAAACTGTTCCCTTTCTCTTTAAAGAGTTGAAACGGGGGGACAAGTCGAAAGCGTTGCGGTAGCTACTTGTTAGCAGTCAAACGCGTTTTAGCCATTCACTTCATCATCTGGTTATTTCTGGAAGATGCAGTCCTGTAAACCCCAGCACGATTCGTGACAAACCAAACCAAACTCTGTTTTAAGGTGAAATGGCATTGCAGAAGACTTCACTGGCCGGAAAGACACAGAAAGACTAACTACGGTCGGTTTGATCTTTTTAACCGGAAGTCAAAGCCCTGGAGATCTTCTCCGTTTCCTTTACTTCCTTTCCAGGCTTAGGAATCCATACTTCGGTTTGAAACGCTTGCGGATGGGGCCGACCCGACTGGGTTCTGTTTTAACTGGTTCAGCTCTTAAGAAAACCTGAGTGTGAAGCTCATCTTCAAATAGGCCGATTCAATCGGAAGGTTTCTATCCCGTCGTTTCTAGATGAATCACAAACTGGTAACAGTTTCTGCCCTGCCCTTTTTAAGAGCAAGGGGGTTACATTCAAAATTCACCCCAAATTCACTTTTCAGGGAAGAGATTGCCCAGAACAGAAACCTCTGTAGTGAAATGTAGATAGGACTGCTCTGGAGGCCATTATACAAACACTGAGATTTTGAACCATTTAACGCGGTCATTTTCTGACACAAACGTGGGAACGGTGCATTGGGGGCGAGGGGATTAATTTTTTTTAAAAAAAAGTGGCTACAAATTGCGGGTTTTTTATCCTAGATTATCCACCGATACGGATTTACAGTTTTATCTTTAAACCGTTAATCTCGCCTACTCAGATATCAAGATTGCCGGGACCTTTTGCAAAAAATAAAATAAAAATAAAAATAAAAGAAGCAAGCGCCCCCCTCTAATTTCGCAATTTTAAATAGAACAGCGGTGACGTCAGGTGGTATTTAGCATAGTGGAAGGGGCTGCAGTCAAGTATGGCGAAGATTGATAAGGCCCCTACGGAGGAATTTGCTGCTTGTTTTCATGCATTCATTATTTCTGGCTGCCCTGCAGCTTTTGCAATTTCCAAGAGCTTAGGCCTGGAGGGCGGGGGGAGCCGGATGAAGCTGTAAGGGAACCATCTCAAGTTCTTTCCTAATCAAGGTCCCCCAAAAAAGGACATTGGAAGGAGGCTGAGCGCCTCTCTCCTCTCCCCTCTCCAGGAGTGTCTTTAGCAGAAGGAATTGGTCTCTTGTCCCCTTTGTCATGTTGGGGGCTGGGGCTGGGGGAACCTGGGAAATCAGTACTTAAATAGAGAGGGGCCAGGCTGGGAGGCATATTAAAGAGGGACAGAGTTGGTATGCCTTTCTTGAAAGGAAAAAAAAATAGGCTGCTTTCCTTTCAGCTCTTTGTAGGATTGCAACCAGGGATCGTCGCCCAGCATAGGATGGCACTGGATTGTGGAAGGGTGGAGGAGGGAGATTCTACAGATTTTGTGTCTTATATTTCCCACATTTATTTGCCCCCCTCCTCAGGAAAACGTTATTACGAAGGTGGCAGGCCTACATACCTTGATTTGGTACTACTAGATCCCAAGTGGCAGCCTGAGGTTTAACTCAGGTTTAACTCGGACTTAAGAGAATCCCAAATGCAAGTCACCTCAGGTCAGTTTCATCCTGCGCTCCAGATGTGCTGGAGAGTTGCTTTTCAAAACTTGGAAGACGAGGGAGTTGGGGAAGGCTGAATTAGAAGCAACTGTTGAAGGATGGGCTTGGAAAGGAAAAGTTGGGGGAGGCCTGATCTAGTTCCCCCCCCCATTGAGGGCCAAGTCTCCTACAACTGTTGCCCCTCTCCTAAATCTTCTTCTTAGTCAGACAGGGCTGAATGCCTCTGCCAAAGAGGGCAACAGTGATCCACCAAACCAGCGGGACAGCTAGCAAGGAAGTGTAACATGTAAAGGAACCAGAGAACTAAGTTCTCCTTTGACAATTGGTGGTGCCCTTTGGTAGTGTGGTCAGGAGAAAAGAGATTCAGCAGAAACTCAAGACTTTTGCCCAACTGAATGACTCCCTTACTCTGCCCTGGCTTGGCCTTCAAAGAAAATCTCTTCCTGTTCTCCAGGCATGCAAGTGTGTATCGCCAAACTATTGCATGACTACCTTCCTCGGCTTGTATTGCCAAAAGAGGCACTCCAAAAAAAAGGGGGGGGCAGAGTAAATCCCAACAACCACAGAGATCTTCTGAGCACAAAGTGGATTTCTACTTGTTAAAAGCCATCTGGGCAATCCCTCCTAGCTCTCCTGGATGGTGGTGACATCATCTCCGTCCAGAACTCACCCTAACTTTGATTGGAATCCACCATCCAGTTGGAGGGAAGCTCTCTTAAGTTTTGGGAGCGTTGGGTCCTTCATTTTTTAACATTGAAGCTGGACCTCCAGATCTCAGCCTCTCCGGATCCCCCAAAACTAACTCCCCGCTGAAAGCCGAGAGTTGATCACATGGATGCCTTTCCTCCCAGCCTAGCAGACAATTTAAACCTGAGTTGACAAATCTGGCCTTAGCTGAGTCAGTGCCCCGTGATTTCCTTCTCTGTGCTCTTGCAAAACCCTTTTGTCTACACGTGACTTCAACTAGGCGGCCAATCTGGATGGTAGCACTAGGTATTCTGGGTTCACTCGGTATGGTTAACTCAATTATTTAATTCGCACATTAACACACGTTCCTTGGATTTGCACAGCCAGAAAGGTTAGGTTCAAATGACACACTAACACCCCCCCTCCCTCCCTCCCACACACACGCACACAAACCGAGGCACACATACAAACTAATCGAGGTTAAAACTAACCCCTGCACATAGCAGACAAGTTGTTGCTCAGTCTTTCACTTACCTGGTTAAGGATGTTGTGTGAACAAAGCCTCCTGAGGGCTGTGGGAAGAGAGGCAGCGTGCTAAATCCATTCTCGCTAATGGGGTGTGGATTGTATTAATGGATTGCTTATATTAACACGCCACTTGAAGGCAGTGGCAAAATTCTCACTTCTTTTAATGGCTCACCTTGCGTTGGCGAATACCTTATAAATATATGTTAAATACACCATAAAAAGCAGTCCAGGAACACAGCGGCTGTCGCAAGCAAGGCTGCCCTGTTGTCCCTCCGCAGAGGTGGTTTCTATTAGATCGAAATTCTCTCAGGGCGTTTGAAGTGCCCAACGTGCTCTTAAAGCCTTTAGAAACGGCCACAGACAGACGTTCCGTTTTTTCACCCCAAGGTTTGATTCAAGGCTGCCTTCACACGTGAGTTTTTCCCTCCACGGAAGAAGAGAAACTCCTGTGCCGTCGCCTCTGAAGAAGAAGCCTCTGCAAGATTAGCAAGGGGGAGCCTGGTCTTAAGTCGAGGGTTATTTTTAGAAAAGAAGTAAGAATTGCTACAAAAAAGTGGGTGGACTTGTCATAATTAATGGAGGTTGGGGGGGGGGAGGAATCCACAAAGCAAATTAACTGGTGAGAACGCAGAGAAAGAGCTAAAAATTGAAACTTCCCCTGAGATCTTACAGCTCTTTCCCACACTTCCTCAACTTTGCATAACGCTAAAAATCATAGGCTTCTCTCTCTCCCGCTGGCTTCCTTTAAATTCTTTATGTGGAAAAAGTCCTGTGGTGGGCAGACGTGCCTTTTTGCTAAGAAGATATAGTCCGGGTCCGTTAAAAAAAATTAGGGATGGGGAGAGAGAGCAAAGAGGGATTTAATTCAGATGGATTTTAAGCCTTTTAACTCGGAGTTGGACAGGAATCGAGGCAGAATTTGGCCACTTACAGACACGCAAACTGTAGTTTGGAGAAATGTCTATTGGGATTCTCAGTCATCCAAGTCATGGTTATTCTCTCCCCCCCCCCCCCCACACACACACACATAAAGCACACACACACACAAAAGCCCCTTTGGGTGTCATTTGGAGAGTTTTGCTTTTACCGTAAATATCAACTACAAAAAAATGTCAACATCCTTTCAACTTCTAGCGCGCGGGTGGGAACCCGACCGCCGTTCGTCCACCTGTAGGTCAACCTTCTTCCTTGGGGTGCGGGTGGAGGAGGGGCCTCAACTGGGGGACCCGCACAGCTGTAAATGAAATGTACCAGAAGGAAACACAGCCCTGGTTGTTCCTTAACTGCCAAAGTGACAGCTCGAATTACTTCCCCTCCGAGCTAACCTGACCCTCAAAAGCAAGCTCAAAGGCATTTCCCATCATTTCTTTAAAGGTGACGAGGAGGAACAATCCAGCGATCGCGGAAGGCCGATTTTAAAAAGTAAATAAATAAGGAAATCGCGGAAATAAGGAAATCGCACAAAGCTTGCAACTGTGCTCCTTCTGGGGAGAAAGTAATATAAAAGAAAATCTTCAAGGTGATCGCGATTTAGCGAGTTCCCTGAGAAAATTGTGTCTGCGTGTGTATGTGTACCTGTAACTCTCCCCCGCGCGTTCTCTCTCTCTCTCTCTCTCCCTCTCTCCCTCTCTCTCTCTCTCTTTCTCTCTTTTTTACAGAACTAGTAGGGATCAAACACAGCGCGTGGTTTCATCTCCTTCTGACTGCGGCCTTAAATGAAGATGCAGATTAACGGCAAGGCTTGCTTCGGTCCAGGCTCGATTTAACGTGAGCAACGTGTTAACTCCAAGGCCGCGAACAGCCCTCTCCGGACCGCAGGGCCGGAAAGTTGAGTAGATGTGGCTAAACGAATTATTTCTTCTGCCAACTCTCTCTTTTACGGCGGACCTTTTGAGTTGTTCAACCTTTATTATCGCCGCCTAACCGAGCCTTAATATTGCTTTCAAAGGGGATGAGTGAGTGGGTGGGAGGGAAATCGAAGGTGGCTTTTTGGAGGCAAATGCTATCACTGCTATTAGCTAGAACATTAGAAGCAAGAGATTACCGAGGCTGTAAAAAAAAACCACACACACACATACACACCTCGTTGTCTCTTGCTTCCTCTGGAAGAAGAAAATCGGACCATCCGCTGCATTTGGATGATGGTCGTGTGAACGAACCTATTATCGACTTGTTTCTTGAGCAAGGTTTGCAGTGGTGAGGAATTGGAGTCCCTGCTTTCTTATCAGTAAGGATTCAGCGTCCTCCCCAAACAAGCCTGCCCTGGAACCCGCCTTTTGATCACCAACCCGTACAAGCCAGATTTTAAAGCCAGCCTGGAATCCATTCATTGCCTGAAGTTTAGGGGCAGGAAGGCAGTAGTAGCGTGCAGAAGTGGGTTGCTGATTTCACCATTGGCCCATCAAGAATGAGTGAAACTAAAACTCACTGAGGCATATCATAGGTGGTGTGGATCACACACATCTATCCAGGGACACAATTTTCCTAATAAATGCATATGTTCCTTAACTATACACGCATTCCCATCCGTCCTGCGTTTCTTCCACTTGCCACGACTTGGGGGGGGGGACCTAGGAGGCTAAGAACTGAGACATGCTTAATGTTTTCTGTGCAATCTTTTAGTAAAATCCACCGTTTCTCTACACCGCTGGCCCGCATCTCTGCGCTGCCGGTTTCCCCCTGCGTGTACGGGTGCATGTGTGACACGGACGGCCCGATTCACACCCGCAGCCCTGCTGCAGACGGTGTCGCGGAGAAAACGCCCTTTTCCCTCTGCAAAGACTTCCTCATTCTACCCTGAAATGGGAGAGGTAGAAGTACCTTTAAAAGCCACACTGGGCAAGCCGAGGAGATGCAGGGAGCCCGACCCGCTTCGAAGCCGTCCTGTCGGGCAGCCTGGTGGGCTCGCCTCCGGAGGGGGAGGGGAGAAGAGATTGTCCTGAGATCGCTCAACCGCAAGAATGCGTCGCTGGGAGGAATCGGGACGGCTATTACAACCAAATCTACTAGCAGTCTAAATAATTAATTGAACCATTGCTCTTTGACCCCTGCAAAGTCCAATAGGGACCCGTTTGTAGTAATAATACCCCCCAAACGAGCCCTTGTCAAATATTCATTTAGTGGTTAATTCGAGCCGTTCCCCCATGGGACAGGCTGTAATACCAGCCTCTGGCTTGCCAAGAAACCCTGTTGATCTACCTCCGAAGGTTAGCAAAATATTTTAACACCCGTCTTTAAGTCCTGAGGGAGGGTAGGTAGGTAGAAAGAAAGGTTGTAGTGCAGTGTGTGTGTGTGAGCAGAAAGATGAAGAGATCCTCTGTAATTATATACATATACATGTATGTATGTATGTATATATATATATATATATATATATATATATATATATATATATATATATATATATATATATATATATATATATATATATATATATATATATATATATATACACACACACACACATATGTGTGTTTGTGTGTGTATGCATACATACATACACACTGCGCACATACAACCTTATGTTTTATATATAAAACGCACATACAACATGTGTGTGTATTTTACAGAGGATCTCTTCATCTTCCTTCTGCCTTTCTCTTTTGGCCGAGTATATTAGGCTCTGATTGTCACTACCTAACAGTGAACCAACGCAAGAAAAGTTCCCCGCAACCAAGATCCGAGGTTCTGCCCACCATAAAGGCACTACACTAAAAAAGGGAAAGGGAAGCCGAGAAGACTCGAGAAAGGAAGCATGGGATTTGGGGTGTGTGTGTGGGGAGAGGTCAGCTAAACCAAGGTGCACTGTATGGAAAAATGGCTGGGCTGTATTTGCTCAATTGAAAAACAAAGATTTTGCGTGGAGATGGCGTTTCTAGACTGCTTATTTTACTGTGGGCCAGCGGGCCCTTCGAAACGCGTGCATAATTTCTCCAACAGAGATGACTCCAAATGCTTGCTCTTAAATAAATACACACACACACACACACACACACAGAGAGAGAGAGAGAGAGAGAAGACTGGGTGGTGCGTTATCATCTTTGTTGTGATTATTATTTGAAAAGAACAATGCCATTATTATTTTTAACTCCGTTCTCTCATTTGGAAGAGAAACAAGCCGTCGACTTCAAGAAGCATATTTGGTTTTACAAAGAACGTTTGCAAGATTTCTTTGAGGGGGGGGGGTTAGTTTTGTTAAGCCGGATTCACCCCCTCACTTCTCATCCCTTCCACGTGTAGCTAACTAAGAAGCACAAAAGCTACAGTCTTCTTTTGTCCGATTGTCAACAGTTATGGGGGGGGGGGAGAGGGAGAAAAAAGAAATCCATCTAGAAAGTTTGATTTCCGAAGACTCGAAAAGGAAGGAAACCTCGACACCCGGAAAAATACTGCCCCCCCCTCCCCATTACAACAATTCCTTCAAATTTCGGGTGTTCCTTAAGAAGGGTGGCAGACGGGGAAATGGGCGGTAAGAATTTCCAAAACGCGTTTCTGACCTACTTCAGCCGGCGGTAAGAGAGAAGAACAAACCGGCGACTATGGGTTTAAACTGGGCTTAAATGGCGGAGCTAAACGGGTCCTTCCCTAGAGGCCTGGTACAAGCGAAAGCCCGCAACTACACAAACGCAATTTTGAAAATGTAGGGATTCACCCAGATGTGCGGCCCAAAGAGCTGTGAGATCCATTTAAAAGAGGCGAAGTAGAAACACTTTAGAAAAGGGGGGAAAAACACTCTCGCATTGAACCCCAGGAAACCGAGAAACCCACCCTATGCAGGCATTTCTGCATTTCTGTCCCCCCCACCAACTTTCTATGGGGTCGAATATTTTCGTCGGCAAATCTGGAGATCCTCCCGGCAGGCTATTATTATTATTATTATTATTATTATTATTTTAAAACTGATTTCCCGAAGAAATTCAAATAGCTGGAGGATTAATAGCCGCGAGATGGTTCCAGCTTGCCTGCTCCAAATCACAGATGGCCCGGTGGAAGAAGCCGGCAGATCCAGCCCTCAAATAAAACGCGAGGAGGGAAGGAATAAAAGAAAGGGTGGAAGGAACGAAAGGAGAAGGGCCAGTTTCTCTGCTCCAGAGTGACATAACTCACAATAAAAAAATAAAAATATCGCCCAAGCGGCGGTCACTACTTAAGAGTTAAGCGCGGGGGGTGTGTGAAGAGAGTAAAAGACGAGGTACTTCCTCAACCTGATTCCCTATCCAAAGCTAATGGTTCTGCCCCCTCGGACTTTCACCCGAGGCCTCAGAGGCCTCCGTCTATTCCTCCTTGGTAGCCCGGCTCAGACATCCTGGAGATAAATACGGCCAGCAGAAATAAAACCTTACAGCCTGGAGACTTTAATTGGATTTCTTTCCCTCTCCTCCCAGTTGGGATAGAGGCGCGCAAGACAAGGTTATGCCGGCCTAAGGCACTTTAGGAACCCGGTGTGTGTGTGTGTTTGTGTGTGTTTGTGTGTCTCAACCACCCAGTCCAAAGCTCGCCCAAACCCCCGCAAGCAACCCGAATGATTTACTCTGTGACTGATTTCCCCTAAGGGGTTTGGTGAGGACCATTTAGTCCTTCCTCTAACGGCTTGGATGGGGCTACCCAGCAGGTGCGCCGCTGCCCCCCCCCCCCCAGGTCTGGGAGAGAGAAAATATCCAGGGCCGCCTTCTCTTAACAGACGCCCGCTGCCCTTTGGAAACCGCAGCCAAAAAAGAAAAAAAAGTTAACCAAGATCCACGTTTACCAGACAGACGCTTTCTACTTTAACTGCGATTTTGGGAAGGGAGTGGGAGTGGGGTGGGGAAGGAGAGGAGTCGCCCGCCGCTTTTTCTGCAACAGGCTCGAAGGGACGAATTACGGAGGAGCCGAAAGGGAACTTTGCAGAAAACCTAGAGCGTTACAGCCGTGTAGGTGATTTGCCTCGAAGTGATTTACCTCTATTTGCGCTCCTCTCCTTCCTTCCTTCCTTCCTTCCTTCCTTCCTTCCTTCCTTCCCTCCGCAACTCGCCCCCCAGGTCACATATTCCTAGAATATGTATTTATTCCTTGGAAAGAAAAAGGAAAGAAGAAAGAAAGAAAGAAAGAAAGAAAGAAAGAAAGAAAGAAAGAAAGAAAGAAAGAAAGAAAGAAAGAAAGAAAGAAAGAAAGAAAGAAAGAGAAAGAAAGAGAAAGAAAGAGAAAGAAAGAAAGAAAAAGAAAGAAAGAAAGAAAGAAAGAAAGAAAGAAAGAAAGAAAGAAAGAAAGAAAGAAAGAAAGAAAGAAAGAAAGAAAGAAAGAAAGAAAGAAAGAAAGAAAGAAAGAAAAACTGGGAGCCCCCAGACCGTCCTCAGCCTCACTGCCTTTCAGCAGTGTCAAAATATACAACCACCCCGGAAGGGTCACCTTACTGCCCGCTCTCCGGCAGGCACAGCCCGAGCCCCCTCGCCTCTTTCACATCCTGCTTCCGGAAGGTGACCGGGCTGATCTGAAAGAAGCGAAAGCAATCAGCAACCTCGCCTGTGTTGTTGTTGTTATTGTTATTATTATTATTATTATTAAGTTTCCTTCTTTGAGCTCTGGGCCAGCCAGTCCGTTTTCAGGTGAACGTTTTGGGGGGCCCTTCGCAACAGGTGGTCACTTCTTCCAGCAGCAAAAATGGCCAAACTTCCTTTCCGCACCGAAGGAATTACTACCCACTCTCCCCCCACCACACACACACACACACACACACAGACACGCACCCCGCAACGTCACCGTCTCCAACATTACCACCATCACTAACCACTCGACATTTTTAATTGCAACCTTCTCTGAGGACTGCAAAGCCGGAGACCAGGAAAAGCAGCTGCTCGATAGACGCGTTTTATCTTTGGTGAAGGAATTATAAATTTCATACGCTGATCCTTAACTGGGCCACGTCAATTCCCAAATGCTTTTTTTTCTTTTCTTTTCTTTTCATTAAAATAACCCGAGTTAAAAAAAAATGACCGTCGAAAACCAGACTGTGGAGATTTCCCTTACTTTGCAGCTTTTTATACTGTAAAATTTTTTTTTAACTCCACAGCATATAAAACCTTGACCAGGCTGGGATTCATGCCTTTAAAAAACAAAACAAGAACAACAATTAAATGAATAAATAAATGAGTAAATTGCATCCTGCTTGTAAAAATAAATCAAAGACTCCAAAGTAATTTCAGTGTCCATATTTCAAAAATTTATTTATCTCAAACTGTGTATAATGGTGTAAAAACTGAGGCTGAATATGAACCTGTTTAAAAGGATGGTATTAGTTCAAATATATATGGTATATATACATATTCTTGTGTGTGTTCAAACCGACACACATATGTATATATAAATATATGAAGGATTGTTGCCAGACTGATTTCAGATAATACACAGCCGAGTTTTAAAGTACAACTACTGGAAATGAGAAGGGGGGGGGGAATAAAAGAACTTAAAATGTCATCACAATAAATTTACAGAAATATTACAAACCATAAGAAAATATTTCAAACACAGTTTTAGGTTGCTCTTTTGTTGTCCTTTTAGCCAAACAGGATAAAGTTTGGAAACAAAATGGCCTATTTAAATTAACAAAGTATGTGGACCTGCAAGACAAGGTTCGTTTGTTTTAACAATGTGTAAAAAAATTTAGTACACCCTAAACTGTTGCCCTATTTTATTAAAAACAAAAAACAGTTCAGTGGTATGCAATTACTTATTCTATTCATTTTTTTGCTGTTTGTACAATTTGCTAAAACAATTAAAATGCCCAGATCTTCGTTTTAAAGTAAAATTCACTTCCTTATTTTGTGTGTGTGTGTGTGTGTGTTCCTACTATAAATTCATTTGCAATTGCTACAGCGTCATAAGCAGACTTTGTTGTATTTTAAAAATAATTGGCAAATGCTCAGGGTTTCCCCCCCCACCACCACTCTGTCTCTCTTTTTAATATAAACAATGAACTTTTCGATTGCCATGTTTGTTTTGATAAATACTGTACAAAAGTTGCTTGCAAATATTAAAACATTTCCCATCCCCTTTCCCTGATCTTTTCCTCCTCTTGCCTACCTCTCTTTCTGGAGCCTAGTTCTAAAGAATATTGATAAAAACTTTTTTTTGTGTTTTTTTTTAAAAACTTTTTGCAAAGTACAGTTTTCACTGGAACTGGATGTGTGTGTGGGGGGGAGAAGAGAAATGTTTGTTGGGGGTCAAAACAAGTTGAGTGGAGTTGATCCCTCTCCAAGCGGAGAGAAGGGGGGGGGGGGAAACTGTACAAGTTTCCTGGTTGGGTTATTAATATTATTCTTCTTATTATTATTTTTTTGTCTTTGTTTCCCTTTTCCTTTCTGATTTTTGTATGCGATCTGCTTTCCCCTACCTACTTATTCTCTGTACAAAAATAGCTGCCCCCCCTCGCCCCTCCCCCGCACCACCCCACCCCCCAGAAAAACAGGAGAGGGGGGGAAAGGCAGAAAGAGTCCAACATTGCTAAGAAAAGTTTGTCGCTTGGTTTGGGTTTCTCACGCTCCTTCTTGCCGAGCCTCCCCCCCCCATCCCGCGCCGCCCCCCCCCCCCGGGTCTTACATGTGGGACAGAGGCAGCGTGCCGTTTATCGCCGCTCCTGGCACAGGTGCGTTCTGGTAATGCTGCGACATGTGCAGTCTGCTGGGGGCGGCCGGCTCCGCCACGTCGGCTCCGGGCAGGTACATGCTGATCATGTCCCGAAGGTCTCCGCCTTGGCAAGGAGCTCTGGAGTGGGAAGAGGACGTGACGACGGGCGGGCTGGAGCTGGACTCGGTCTTGACCCCCGAGCCCATGGAGCTCAGCCCCATGGCCGGGGTGGCTTGCTGCGAGTAGGACATGCTGCTGTAAGTGGGCGAACCGTTCATGTAGGTCTGCGAGCCGGTCATGGAGTTGTACTGCAGGGCGCTGACGTCGTAGCGGTGCATGGGCTGCATCTGGGCGGCGGCGGCGGCGGCGGCGGCGGCCGCGTTGTGGGCGTTCAGTCCCGGGTGCTGCGGGTAGCCGAGCTGCTCCTGCATCATCCCGTAGCCGCCGTTGGTCCAGCCGTTCATGTGCGCGTAGCTGTCCATCCGCTGGTTGACGCCGGCCGCGCCCAGCGGGGCCCCCACGCCGACCCCGGCGCCCATGGAGTTGGAACCCGGGGCCAGCAGCCCGCCCGGCAGCGTGTACTTATCCTTCTTCATCAGCGTCTTGGTTTTCCGCCGGGGCCTGTATTTGTAATCCGGGTGTTCCTTCATGTGCAAGGCGCGCAGCCGCTTGGCCTCGTCGATGAAAGGTCTCTTCTCCGCCTCGGATAAAAGTTTCCACTCGGCCCCCAGGCGCTTGCTGATCTCCGAGTTGTGCATCTTGGGGTTCTCCTGGGCCATCTTCCGCCGCTGGCCTCGGGACCAGACCATGAAAGCGTTCATGGGTCTCTTGACCCGGTCGGGGCTGTTCTTCTGGCTGTTGGCCCCCCCGGCGTTGCCGTTCCCCCCCGTGCCTCCCCCCGGAGTAGCCTGGGGGGCGGGAGGCTTGAGGTCGCTTTCCATCATGTTGTACATTCAAGCGGCTTTGCCTGCGGCGGGGGCGCAGCGGCGGCGGCGAAGGCTCGGCCAGGCAAGCCGGGCGGGAGCTTAGAGGCAACCGGCGTTCATGCAGGGCCCGCGAGGGCGAAGAAGTCCGACGGCCGCCGCTTCCCCCAGCCCCGCCCGGCCGGAGCTCGAGCGGCGGCGGCGGCAGCAGCAACAGCGGCAACAGCGGCAGGAGCCCCCTGCCCGCCCGCCCGCCGGCCGCCCAGCCAGCCAGCCGGCCAGCCAGCCGCGAAGAGCCGCCAAGGAAGCGAGGGCGCCAGTCAGGAGCGAGGGAGTCCCGCGCCGGGCTGGGCTTCTTCGGGAGAGGAGCCGCTCCCCCCCCCCACACACACAGACAAGCCCCAAACTCCGGCGAGAGGACGACCGGCGCCGGGATCGCCTTCGACCGACCGGCGGAGAGCCAGCAACAGCAGCGAGAGCAGGAAGATCGGCGACGTCAGCCCTCGGACGGTTAGTCGCGGCGCTTCATAACAAAGGAAGCTGGATCGGAGCGTCTGCAGGCAGAAACTTCTTCCAGAACTGGCCGACGTCTCTCCTTCCTCCGGCCGCCTCGACTTGCAGCCTTTTCCCGCCCCCCTCCGCCGGAGCTCGGAGTCTTAAGGAACCGGCCCGGATCCTGGTCCCCCCGCGCCCGTTTTGGCTGGGCTTTGTTGTGCTGCCCCCCACCCCCCGCACAAACCCACTCCCTCTCCTTGGTCTCTCTCTCTCTCTCTCTCTCGAGCGCGCTCCCTCCCTCTCTCTCTCTCCCTCTCTTTCTCTCTCTCTCTTTCTCTCTCTGCCTTGACAACTCCGGATACTTTTTTGAACAAGTTAATAGACAACCCATCCATGTGATGGGGGGCTTGTCAGGGAATAAATGCGTCCGCCCCGGCCAATCAGAGCGCGCCGGCTCCTCCACTGAGGACAAGTCTCCCCGGCGAGTTTTGCATGAAAAGGGGAGGGGCTTCCCGCGCGCGCCAGCCGGGACGGCTCGGCTCGGCTCGGCTTTGGCTTGCGGGGATGGTGGTGGTGGTGGTGGTGTGTGTGTGTGTGGGGGGGGGGGTTGAGGGAGAGAAGCGGGCAGGCGGGAGGCGGGCCTTGGAGGAGGCGAGAGCGCTCCCCGCGGGCCCCTCGGAGCGCCTCTTACGAGCAACAGGTCACACACGCCTCGCGGAGGAAGTGTGTAAACAGCATTGTTGCTACATTAAAAAGCAAAACAACGCGCCCCCTCCGAGGAAGGCCTGCTCGGCTGCAAGTTGCTGGTGCCTTGCAAACAAAACAACAAGAAGAACAACAAGAGAGAGAGAGAGAGAGAGAGAGAGAGAGAGAGAGAGAGAGAGAGAGAGAGAGAGAGAGAGAGAGAGAGAGAGAGAGAGAGAGAGAGAGAGAGAGAGAAGAAAAGTTGCAACTTTTTTTTTAAGTGTGATTTGTAGAGGAAGGCGAGGGGGGGCTGTCGTGTTCCCCCCCTCCCCTCCCCCCCTTTGCGAGGCTTTCCGAAAACAGGCCGAGGGATCGGCCGGCTTGAGCGTTTGTACTGAGGCCTCCTGAGATCCTTCACGGGGACGACCCAAGATCCGGGAACAGCCTCGAGGTTCTGCCCGGAGCTGATTCCCGGCCGCCTTCCTTACCCAAGTACCGCGGCACTCTTAGGCGCCCTCCTCGCAGGGCGAAGCTGGGCGGGTTGTGATCTAAGGAATCTAGAGAGCCTCGTACTGGAAGAAACTGGGTGGGTCTCTCTCTCTCTCTCTCTCTCCCTCTCCCTCTCCCTCTCTCTCTCTCTCCCTCTCCCTCTCCCTCTCCCTCTCCCTCTCCCTCTCCCTCTCTCCTAATAGCAACCGTGCAAGGGAGACCTGCCCTGTCCCTGCGCCTTCGGATGGCGCTGCTGCTCCCACATCTCCCTGGACGTGAGGTTGGGCTGGCTTGGCGCCCTCTCTTCCCCCAAGAGCAGAGGCGGCCGTCCAGCCCCAGGCCTCTTGGCCCTCGCCTAGATCGGCGCCCCAAAGTTGCTCCTTCTGGCACCTGTTGGAAGGCGGTCCGGTCCAGTTCGCCACCCCCGCGTGTCCAGGAGGAGAGTCAACTCCCCTCCCCCCCCCAGCCCCGCCTCCATCTCTGTCCATCTGGAGGTCTCGGCTGGACGGGGCGCCTTGGGAAGGCCAAAAACTTAACTTCCAAGTAACGGCTTGCGAGACAGGCGCGGGATAGTTTTGTTCTCCCTTTTGCCCCACCGACGCCAAGTCCCCCCCGCCGCCACCCCCCCCCCCCCGCCCCTACCCCACGGCTGGAAGCCACGCCAAGCTGCGCTCTGCCTCCCTTCCCGAGCATCTGATCTTCTCTCCACGAGACGCTGGAGACGGGAAAGGAACAAGCAAATGTCGTTTCTCTCCAGCAACCCGGGGGCAATTCCCTTCCCTTCGCAACCCCCCCCCCCAACGCCTCTTTTTCTTCCACAAAGCGAAAGGAAGAGATTCAATAAAACCCACTCACACTCACACACGCGCTCCCTGGAACGGGAAGCATAAAGGCTCTCCCTCCTCCCTCCCTGCCCTCCCCTCGCCCCCCCCCCGCGGGCCTTTTAACATTTTTCCCCCCTGCAATTTTAAAGTGCAGCATTATTCCTTCTCAACGTCCCCCCACCCCACCCCACCCCGCCAGGCTTGGGAAGCAGGTGCGCAGGTACAATAAAAGCAGGCTGAGAAAAGCGAGGGAGAAGTGAAAAGCCGCGCCGAGATTTGGGGAGGCGATTCGGGGATGCTCCGGGGAAACGAGAGCGCGCGAGCCGGAGCGCGCATCCAGTTCGCGGCGGAGTCTCTCTCTCTCTCTCTCTCTCTCTCTCTCTCTCTCTCTCTCTCTCTCTCTCTCTCTCTCTCTCTCTCTCTCTCTCTCTCTTTGCAACGACAAATGTGGCGGGGATGCTGGGGGGGGGGGGAAGAGAGAGAAAGTTCAAGAGGTGAGAGCCCGGGACAGCACAACCGTTACAAATAGGTAGTTTTGTTATTTTTGCTGTCGGTACAAGCTGTTAAACAAAAGCGCCAGCTAAGTTTATTCCACGGCTCTTGTGCTGGGATCTTTGGGGGGGGGGGGGAAACGCGCTTAAATACAAAGAAGCGAGGGGGAAAGAGAGGAAACGCGATAAAATGAGACATATTCAGCCGTAGTTGCTATACAAACAGCTTAAACATGCAGGATTCGACTCTGAAAAAGCAAAAACAACAACAACAACAACAACAACAACAACAACAACAACAACATAGCCGGATTTATTGGCCAGCATATTTTATTCCGAACTCGGGAGTGGGAGTGGGAGGTTTCCCTTTGCTCCCAAAGCTCCCCCTTCCTCCCGCTAAATTCTTGCTTTTTTTCCCCTCGTAAATTTCCACGGGGAGGGATTTTCCTGATAGCTCCTGCTTAAACTTACACAACTGTATAGTTTTCATCCATTTTTTTTTGTAAAAAAAAAGCTCGGTGAACTTTGCTTTTAAGTTTCAAGCAAATGGAAGGTGAAAATACGAATAGAAAATGTGTTAGGGACTTCCCCTTCTTCCCCTTTCATTTTGGGGTTATCCTGATGCCTCTCAGATCTTCGAAAGTATTGAGGTTGTTTCAAGAATTCCCAATCGGCTCGTAGGTAAAGCTCAGAGATACAGGGCAGAAACCCACAACCGGAAAAGTTGTTTGGAAATACACAAAAGGAGAAACGCCTGAAAAAGGACGCCCTGAACTTTCTGATAGGGGGTTTACGCACAGGCTTGGTGCGCCCCCTACTGGTCTCTCTGCATTTCCCCCTCTAAAAAGAAAACGAAAGGCAGAGGAGGGGGGGGGGGAAAGAGAGAGATTGAGAGAGTGGGGGGGGGGACTATAGGGAAACTCCTGAAGTTAATAGTGAATATTATCTCTGTTATTAAGTTGGCATGCTCTGCTTTGCTGACTTCATTAACGTGAGTTGGCTTTTTCGTGGTTTCCTCTTCTGCTGAGAATGATCGACTCAGAAGAGAAATAAAAGGGACTACAAACTTCAGACATGATTTTAATGTTCTTTAATTCCCTGATCTGATTTACAGCAGCAGATAAAATCCTTTTTTTTGGGGGGGGGTGTTCCCGCCTTTCCAATACTGGAAAATAAATAAATAAATAAATAAATAAATAAATAAATAAATAAATAAATAGCAGCTATTCAAACCTTCTTATAGAGCCATCCGAGATGTTCAAACACCTTATATTAACTATTGTTTACCCTCACGTTTGAAAAAAGTCTTCTAAACAAACAAACAAGGAAAACTGAAACACACAAAAAACGGGCAATTAAGTTCGAAGGAAAATAATGGGTATGAAGGTAGTGATTTGCTGGGGGTGGTGGGTTAAAACAATGAAAACCAATGGATATTTAAAATTTGCAGCCAAGCAGCTACGCGGCAAGAAAGGACCCCCCCACCTCCTATCCAGTTTAAAGCTATAACTAGATGCTTTTTTTAAAAAAAATCGGCCCTGAACTCTATAATAAGAGGTTAAAGTAGTTGGTTTGTCTCTCGCCTAATTGCATTTACCCCATAAATAAAACGTGTCTGCGTTAGCAGGGGTATTTAGCGTTTTATTTTAATGAGCTGCGCTTTCGGCGTGCAGCCAGGTCAGCATCCCCATCGTAGATACAGAATTTATGGGCCGGATAAGATTAAAAATGATCTTAGATTAAAAAAAAAATAGAATCGATCGGGATTTTCCCGCGCCGCTTTCTTCTTTCCAGCGCCGGTCTTGCGCACTTTCATAAAGTCTAAGTTTCTCTTAAATCACATTTAGGCTCACCTAAGTCGAAAAAAATCGAATCGCGGTGTCAAAAAAGAGGGTTCAGACGAGCGGGCTCCGCTTTTCCCCTCCCGCCCGTTAAGATTTCGGCCTCGTAGGGGGGAAAAATAAAATAAAAAAAAAAGCCTGAGAGCCGGGTTTAAATCCGAGGGGGATTTCAAAACCGCGTGGGCTAAAATGTATGAAAATGTAAGGAAGAGGTTGGCCTCTTCCGCGTTGCCCAGAGATGTGGCGAAAAAGATATTCAAGACAGGCGGCTGACACGTTTCGGCCGGGTCTCTGTTGTTGGTTTTTTTTTCCCCTCGACACTTAGAAAACTCTTAGTGCGTTTGGGTATCGGGTGTGCGTTGGCCACGTTTAAAACGCCAAGCAAATGCCTGTCTTGCAGACCAGCCTGCAAAATTAGTCCAGTGTGTTATTTGAAGAAGGATATTTGGTTGGGATAATTTTTTTTTATTAAAAGAAAAAAACCTGGCTTGTTTCATTCGGGCTTTCAAATCCAAACTTCTCAAAGCTATTATCTTGTCTTACGGGAGAAGTGTGTGTGTATGTGTGTGTGTAATCGCCAATCTTCCTACCTTCCCACTCTTCCCCCCCCCCCCTCCTTTGGTGGAAACTGAGGTTTAACTCGTACCAATTAGGCGAGAACTAGCCAAGCAACTTACTATTATGATGCTCGTTAAAAACCCTTCTTTTCTACATCTGCATTTGAGTGTGTTCTCCCGGCCTGTTAATCTTCTTATGGAAATGAAGCCGAACGGCAGGGAACCAGCGGACACTTAGAGAATGCCCTTGTTAGGAAGGAATTTCTCAGCATTGTTAATTAGCAGCGTTTGACGACCACCAGGACTGGGGTGGGGTGAGTTGGGGGGGGGAAGTCTGTTTAACCACTCACAAGCCCTTTGTGGAGGAAGAGCTGCACAAAACTATTATTAGTAGTAATAGTGTTGTTATTATTATCATTACCACCACGACCATCACCAGTGCCGCATGTTCTAACTTGAAAAAGGAGCTTTGCAAAACAACAACAACAACAAAAAAACACCTCGTGTCTGACAGTGTAGGGACTACACTTTGTATGTATGTGTGTTCGTGTGTTTGTGTATTAGTAACAATCTCCCGGTGAAAAATATTGACTTGTTCTCCTAATTCAGTTTCAGGCAAACAATTCAGGAAAGGGAAAAGTTTTTATAGCCACTTCCTAATGAGGAGAAGGAGAAGGAAAATGAGGAGGAAGAGGAGGAGGAGAAAGGAGGGTGAAGGAGGAGGAGGAGGAGGAGGAGGAGGAGGAGGAGGAGGAGGAGGAGGAGGAGGAAGAGAAGTAAGGGAAAAGGAGAAGGAACAGGAGAAGGAAAAAAAATGAAAGAGGCAAACTAATATTAGTGAAATTCACAAAGATCCTCTAGCTATCCCTTACCAACCTTGAGCAATTGGTATACAAACCACATCTTCATACAATTCCCAACAAATTATTCCTGAAAGTGTTATTTTTTGGGTAGTTCTAGGAATAATGAGAGTTCTGTTGAAAAGAGGAAGAAGGAGAAACAGATCTATAAAGAAAAAAAGTGCCATTGGAGTGGATAGCAGATGCCCCAAAAAAAGGAATACTTGTTTTTCTCTGATTAAAATGGATTGGGACACATCTCTTATAAATAACTCTCAGTTGGCCTTGCTTAAAACTGTAATGGAGTGTCATGTTGTCTCTAATCCTGACAGTTTACAAACTGAGTGAACAAATAAAGATATCTCTAGAGGCTAATCTGGGTTAATCATAATAAAGACTAGCAGATCAAATACGATGAAAATGATAGGCAATATCATTAGTAATGTCAATTTTATTAATAGGGTATGAGCCAAAATAGACCGGTATGGAATAATTTGCAGCTGTATTATAAATAAACCTAGATCACTGATCTGTTATATTACCTCTTATCATGACATGATTCACATAATAATGAGTTTTCTGGTTTGTACCATAAATCAAGGGAGCACCATAAACCAAGCCTCAGAAAATGTATTGTATACATTATATTAAAAGTTTTAATTGGCTATTTTCTTCTAAACCCTTACTCATATAACCCATGGTCTTGAACATTGCGAAGTACAGTAATATTTTCTCTGGAGAAAAGTAATACAGTTAATAAAATGTACGGTGGCTGGCTCATGGGATCTGACTTTTGGTACATCTATATGTTTAAAATAAGGGTTCTATTATGTTAATACATATTTCTTTTTCCAGAACTGATTTGAAGGAAAGGTCAACATTTTTTTCTGTATATTGGTAATTAATCCATCCATTCCCCCCACTCTTTCTCTCACTCTCCTACAAACACCTTCAAAGAATGACTGAATGTAACTATTTGTGATGAAAGGAGCTAGAACAAAATGAATATATAGTTCACATTATACACACATACATGTGTATTTCTATCTGTGTATTTACATTCATTACCGGTTGTTTTGGATAATTCAGTTCCTTCTTTATAAAAAAAAATCTGTCAGGTTACTTTTGCAGGGAAGAATGTTGAAAGAGATGGTAGTATTCCTTACTAAAATTAAACCTAGGCAATAATTCACAGTTATCTGATTCACAATGTTTCAAACCGCTAAAGGAATATAGATCATGTTTTGCAAAGAATTCTGGAGTCATTATTATGCCTTAGAATTCCTTTGTTGCTATTAATAAGGAGAAAGCAAGAAAGCAAGAGGAAGGAAGGAAGGAAGGAAGGAAGGAAGGAAGGAAGGAAGGAAGGAAGGAAGGAGGGAGGGAGGGAGGGAAGGAAGGAAGGAAGGAAGGAAGGAAGGAAGGAAGGAAGGAAGGAAGGAAGGAAGGAAGGAAGGAAGGAAGGAATTTTCCTTTATATTGAGAATGCCAGATTAAAATTACAGTATATTCGCCATCTAGTCATACACACCACTTTCTTACTTCAAAGACTGACTTCCCAATAATTTAGAAGCAGAATTCTGATTTGAGCTAAATCAATACAACTGGAAGCAAACACAAGCAAGTAATGTAAAGAATATCTTTCAAAGGAATTTCTCCTACCATTTGGTAGATTCAATCTGTTTTACCTTCCAAAAGCAAGATTAAGGGAGACAGAGTTTCTAAAGAACATTAGCAACCAAGAGATCCCATTAAACCAGGGCCTGGAGGATCATCTTACTTCATTTTAAATTATTACACTAATTATAATTTTTAGCCTGACCCTTAATATGCTCACTACAATTAAGTTGATTTCAATATACCTAATTTTCAAGGGAAGGGAATTTAGGATGTCAGCTGTACATGTGATTAGGCAGAAGAGAAGGACGGATGGATGGAAAAGCAAGAAAGAGAAAAAAATAAAGAAAAGAAAGAAAGAAAGAAAGAAAGAAAGAAAGAAAGAAAGAAAGAAAGAAAGAAAGAAAGAAAGAAAGAAAGAAAGAAAGAAAGCTGAACACATGTTGGACAATAAATTGTATTGTCATTTTGGACAGATTATTGAGTAGCCAAACACTATATAGGATTGCTCAATGAACTGACTCCAGTGCCAGCAAATTTAGGATTTGATTCATCAGGGTATTAAAATATCTCTAATCCGCATTAGATGGCTTTGCAGGAAATGCTGCAAAGCAGATTAGAAGCCTTACTCCACTCCTAAAAATGCACAAACTCTTAATATCAGTGATAGACTGGACCAAACTATCTTTTATGGGGTTGTTGGTTTGTTTTTTTTTTTTGTGTTCACCTGGTCTGAAGGTGTAGTAGCTAAATCCCATTCTGGGATAAGATCTACCTACAGTAAGTCTTCTTGGCTTCAACATTTCACCAAAATCCTACCTAACCTTCCTGGAAGAAAATTCTGTAAGATCCTTACTTCCATGGAAAGGTATTTAGACAACAGGATTCATTTTTAACTCTACAGATTTCACCTCTAATTCATTTTCCAATATACTCCACTAGTTTTTCATCCTTTGAATAATTGCAGCAATTCTTCAAAAAAAGAGCAACTTGTAACTCTGAAAATGCCATGCCATGCAGCAGAAGGAAGACATGTGTTTATTGACAGCCAGGGGTGTCCACAAGGTGCGGTCCAGAAGGTCAAGATGGTGGCCATGACTGGGATCAAATGTCTACCTGTTTGTTTTTTTAGTGTGTGTTGCATGTATGGCAAAACTTTGGTCTCACCAGGGTGAGATCTTCACTTTTTTGACCACACCTTGTAAACGCTCCTATTGACTGCTATTCCCTGCCTGAAAGAAAGGCAGTACATGGGGACACATTCCTAAGCAACTGGGGCCAAAGAGACCTTTGATGGAGCTGCCTACCCCACCTTTAAGCTTGAACCGGTGCCAGAAGATGGTCGTGATCTTAAATTTATCTATCGTATGCCCATTGCTAGTGGCTTCTTTATCCACTATTGGTTCTTCTGCAACAGATGAACAGGGCTGCTTTTTTGGGGGAGGGCGAGAAATGAGACCCATTAGGAACTTAGTTTATTTCAAGGTAGGATCACTTTACTGTGGTGATTATTGACTGTAATTCCCCCTCAGCAGCTGAACATAAGTTCATTTTCTTTCCTTACCAACATTTTGAAAGCTGCAGATGAATGGGCTGGATAAAACCCTGCCATAAAGTCCAAGGGACATAGTTAGAAGAGAGCTTTTGAACGTGATGGAGGCAGAGACAGAGCAATCTCACACTCTGATTGCAAATCTGTAAGTGGCTGCAACCCACCATGCTGACCTGGGTTGCAGGGTTCTTTCTAATATATTTTTGCGTCAACTTGGGCTACAAAATAAATCCTATTTATCTGTGTGGCTTGTTCTCCTCCTAACCTAAATCATGTTTGAGTTGGTATGCTTCTTCAGCCAGATAGTTTGGTTTCACACATAGCTTTGAAAGTAAGTTGTTCAAGAAGATACTTTCTTCTAAGGAAAAAACAAAACTTCAGGATGTACTAGGTAGGATTGCATCTACTCTGGTGCAATCATTAGATAATTCCATCGATATAAACTTATGCGTTAGTTAAGGTCACACAATATGTTAAAACCTTTGTTTGGACTAACGGAACGGGAATGGAATGATTGAATTCACATATCGACTAGTGCCTATATTTATAAGCCTAGTTCACAAGCCATGCTAAGACAAGCTCTCATTTCAGCCTAGTCCAATGTGGGTCAACTGGTCTAGTTATTGGTTCGGATCTGTGCATTCAATGCTTTTTTTTTCAAGAGGCAACCGGACTTTCTTCATTTTTCCCTGAATACCTTTCACTTCTCATCCAAGAAGCTTCTTCAGTTCTGACTGAATGTTGGAGAAGCTTCTTGGATGAGAGGTGAAACGTCTTTGGGGGGAAAAAAACAAAGAAAGTCCAGCTGCCTCTTGAAAAACACCTTTGGGACAACCATGACCTGGATGACTGAGAATCTCCAGTGACAATTGACTGAAAAATCCGTCAGCGAGGAGAAGCAAGCCTCTGGTTGTACCCCTGAAAAAGGTTGCTTAAATCCCCTTGATTGTGAAGGGACTTTGAATACCACGAAACACCCCAAGATAATAGCACCAGAGTTGTAATTTCTGAAATGCAGACAGACGGTTGTTCTTGGGACTAAGGTCAAGTTTGCAAAACCACTCCAGCTCGCTGCAGCTGAGCACTCATGATGGAAAACAACAAGCCACAAAATATCCCCCAAAGTTGCTGAGCAAGTCTGGCTGAAATCAGAGGGATCGATCTGAGTGTAGGAGGTGCCAGTTTTCTAGTCAGAAAGGAATTGGGCCTTGCATAACGTGTGGAGGGAAACATCTCCTCGGCTACCAGTTCCATTTGTCTCTACCTTCCTTAAAACTTTCTCCCTCCCTCCCATTTAAAAGAACTCCACTTAGGGAGCCGCGTAAGGCAGTCGATCCAAATCAAAGCAACTCTCTCCGTCCTGTGGTTTGCCTCAAGTTCTATCTTCAGCCAACCTCCCATCTAGACTAGCTAGAGCCTTTTTTAATGTACTGGACTTCAGTTCCCACAGTTCCTCAGCCAACGTGACTGGAAGTTTTCAGAATTGAAGTCCAATGGTTTTTGTTTTGGTTTGGTTTTTTGGAGGGGGGGGGGAAGAGAATGAAGACTGGAAAGGCTGTTCAAGCAAGACCTGACCCAGCTCAGACATTATTTAAACTGCTTGATGTTCCCCTTTGCCTGAAAATGAAAGGCTGAGTGGGGTTGGCCAGGAAGGTGTCCATCATTAGATCATGTCCACCAAGACTCAAGATGGACAGAAAGAGTTGCCATGCAGGAGACAACTAGTAGCTTCTGAAACAGGACCACGTTTCCTTCTATCGGCTCCAGCCAGGATGCTTCTGTTTGCTATTCCAACAGGGATCTTCACTGACCAGCTCCATCCCCTCTCTCTTTAGCCCCATGACAACTATCTCTCCCATCATGACAGCTGGGCTGCAGTTCAGGAAAACAATCCAAAATAAAATTGGCCTCAGAATAATGCTCTGGTCTAGAGTGCCTGGAATATGTCTGGAATTTGGCCTTCCAGTTCTGGTTCAAGACATTGGGAAAGGAAGCGAAGGGATTGAGAAAGAAGAAGCAAGAATGCTGAAGAAACTGGGGCATCTTCTCTCCATTGGGATAGGGTGGGTGGGAAACTAAGCAAGGGGCAGGGCACAGATGTGGAAATTCTTCACGGCATGGAAAAACTGAATGGGGAGAAGATTTTTCTCTCCTGATTCTCCTGCCCAGCTGAAGTAAGAAGGTCATCACAGACCAGCCCAAAGGAGAAAAAAAATGCTTCTTTTATGCAGACTTAAACCTTGGAATTTTCTACTCTTGTCACCACACTGAGCCCACTAGGCATTAATATACTCACGGACTAGAAAAACGGTCAGTGGTCAAAGCTATTCTGATTTTCTTGCTCCAGGACTAGTGCCTGCAAGGGGTTCATACATTGCTCCAATCTCAAACGTAGCTGTGTTTCAATGGTTGAATCCAACTAGCTGCCTTTTATTCGATAGTCAAAATCGTGGTTTAGAGCCACACAGGAGCGGAGCTGATCTCCGAAAAGCAGTTGCTTTGGGATCACCACCGGGAGGTGCTCCTTGCCCACCCTTTTGTCCAGTTGCAGAAATGACTGGAGTTGGAACAGGAGTCCTTAACGCTCTCTGAGCTTGGTTGTTTTCTTGCAGACCTTTCGTTACCCAATAGCAATAGCACTTAGACTTATTTACCGCTTCACAGTGTTTCACAGACCTTTCTAAGCGGTTGACAGAGTCAGCATATTTGCCCCCAACAGTCTGGATCCTCACTTTACCGACCTCGGAAGGGTTGGCGACTCAACCTTGCGCTCGTGAGACTGGAACTGCGGGAACTCTTGACAGTCAGCAGAACTAGCCTGCAATACTGCATTCTAACCACTGGGCCACCAAACTAGGTAACATTATCAGTACTAGTGATGTTAGTAGCACTGATGACTATTTTTTATTTATTTTATTTTAATTCCATTTATATCCCGCCCTTCTCCAAAGACTCAGGGCGGCTTACAAGCTTGATGATATTATCTAGTTTGGATAATGAAACATCTGCAAGATCAAAACAGGCAAGCTCAGAGAGCACCCCGATCCTCCATTTCAACCCTGAGCTACAAATATTCTCCTTTATTGATTGGAATAGGGGCTGCTTTGGAAAGGACTGGTAACTTGTATGCTATCTACCTTTCACAAAGAGGGTCTCCTTCCTAAAAGTGGCTGAGTTCTTTTAAAAGTTCTTTGTTTTCTAAGAGTCAGGATGAGTCTGGCTTTGCTCTTCCTTTCCATACTTACTAACTTAAGAAAGAAAAGCAGGTCTAAACCCTGCCTATTTGCTTTTCCTAGAACTTCCAAAATGTCCAAAATGATTTTTTGGCACATTGGAGAGAATCCGGGACTGGAGAAAATCTGAGCTAAGCTGCTGCGGGCCACATTCTGCTCAACAGAAATGGACCAATGGCAAAAACACTTGCTCTGGAGAAAGACAAGGGCCGACTGAAAGACAAGGGATTTTAAGAAGGGAGGGGAAAGCCTTAAGTACACATGACAGTTTGAGCTCCTTAACTCTTTTCTGGACAGCCAATCTTTTTACAAGGTCTTTTGTGCGTAGCGTTCTAGAACTTCCAACAGATATCCTCCCTCTCCCCCTAATTCTTGTTATCCGATTACTTTTTAAAAAAAACAACAACAACCACCCCTAGATTAATAGTTGAATGTCTGTTAGTTCCTTTTTCATGCTTTTTTAAAAAAATGCTTCGAAAGACTGTCTAATATAAATAGTGATCGATCAGTCTATCTGGGCATAATCTTATTTTCCCGGAGAATTCCGAGGCCGGATGGAAAGATATCAGGAAACATTGTGATTTTTCCCCTTGAGTGAATTCAGTTAGATAGGGGAAAAAGAGGTATCGGCTCCTATCAGGCTGAGGTTCAGCTCAACTCAGCTTTATCCGCCTTCCGTCCAAAGGTGGGTCCGGACTCCAGAATTTCAGAACCAAGGCGGGGTTTTGTTTTTGTTTTTGTTTTAATCAACCTCTGCTTCTGCGAATGCCACTCGCTTGTTTGTTTTTCCCTTTTGCTCTCTTCTCTTGAAAGACGACGGTCAGGTGAAGGGAGAGAACCGTGTCATACACCAGAGGAATTGTCGGAGGGTCGATTCTCTGGATGCCTGCCAAGTGGCATCTTCTAGGGGGGGGGGGTGGAAGTTCTTTTCCTTTTGGCTCCTTTGCGCCTCCCTCTTAGAAGTCTCCAGACCGGACCATAGGGATGTCTATGGAGATTCTCGGTCAACTGGGTCAATGTTGTCCCAAAGGTGCTTTTTCAAGAGGCAGCTGGAGTTTCTTGGAAGTCCAGTTGCCTCTTGAAAAAAAGCACTTTTAGGATCGGGATCTAAAACACCCTCTGGGGACCTGGGAAGGGGCAACCTCCTTGCCCCCTACGGCAGTCCTGGACGGCTGATCAGAAGGAAACGCACCTCCGTAGCGAGAAAGGAGGATATTTGCAGCTCAAGGTTGACACGAGCGGGCTCTCTGTTGCTCTCTGAGCTTGGTGGCCTTTCTTGCAGACGTTTCATTACCCAAACTGGGTAACATCATCAAGTGCCCAGCAAACATCTAAGGTCCTAGAGTACCAAGGACCCTTCGCTCACTTCTGATCCAAGAGGCCGTGTCTTTCTCTCGCTTTGTCTCGCGTAAAAAACGCTCCTGTGAGGGATGGCTGGAAGGGGAACCGACTCACTTCGGCGCAACTGGGCTCCGGGCCTTTTGGTTCCTTGACGCCTCAGAAGAGGGGACATGCTCCGCGCAACTTTTGCGCTCTCAGAAATACAACTTACCAGACCCCCACCCGCGTCTCTCTCTCTTTCTCCCTCCCCCTCCCTCCCTCCCTTTTTTCATTTTCTTTCCAGGCTGGAAGGAGACAAGTGCCGCCGGAGCTAGGGCTTTTGTCAGGCGACCCTTCCTCCGTGGCAAAAGTGTGTGTGTGGGGGGGGGGCGCTTCGCGGCCGCAGAGAAGCAGCAGCGCAGACCGAGGCGCCGAAACTCCCAGTGAAATCAAGCGGAGGTCCCAGCGAATTCAATGCAAACGGCTCCCTGCCCCCCCTCTCCTCGCTTCTCCCGGTTAAATCACAAACTCGGGTAGAAAGAGGAGATAAACGGGAACAGCCACGCGCGTTCACAAACTGCCACTAGCCGCCGCCGGATCAGCCTTCCTAGTCCCTCGGCCATTTTCTTAGCAAGAGAGAGAGAGAGAGAGAGAGAGAGAGAGAGAGAGAGAGAGAGAGAGAGAGAGAGAGAGAGAGAGAGGGAGGGAGGGAGGGAGGGAGGGAGGGAGGGAGGGAGGGAGGGAGGGAGGGAGAGAGAGAGAGAGAGAGAGAGAATCTGAAAAAGAGTTTCAGCAAAAAGATTACCTCGCAGAAAATCCGAAGCTAAATAAGCAGGTAATGTGTGCGTGCTTGTGTATAAATGCTGCTGAAATGAATGACTATACACACACACACACACATACTTATATAAATACATATACATATATATGTACACACACATATATATGTACATACAAATATATACATATACATATATACATACACACACACAACTTTATTTCAGAAGAATTTATACACACAAACACTCACACACACAAATAAAAAAGACAATTCGGAGAGGGCTGTGGCATGCACAAGAAGCCAGCCCCATCAGAAATCCGAACAAAAGATTTTCAGTGATTCAGGGGTGGCCAACCTAAAGCTCCGCGAGCCCCCCCCCCCGTTGAGGATGTTCGGAAGGGGATTGGCACGTGGGCGCTACCCAGACTGCTTCCCTGCCCTTATGGATTTGGTTTGAATGATAGGATTTTTTGCATCTTTGGAAATATCCCCGAAAAGCAGACAATTAAACAAGCGAACAAGCAAAAGGCAAATTAAAAGTATGTTTAGAAACTTGGCAAAAAAAAAAAACACCTTAATTTGGCCCTGGTTCTCCCTTCGTAGGAAATGGTGGGGCTGAGATTAAAAGGGCATTGGGAGTGTGGCACCCACCCACCCACAAACATCTGTACCACAGACTGCCAGTGTCCCTTTATCTGAACTAAATCATTTTGTCCGAAGGAAGTGGGGGAACCAATCTTAAGTCAGATAGCTGTTGTTTCTCTTTTATTGAAGATCTTACATTAACAGATTTATTAACGTCTTGCCAGATAATGCTGACGGGAAAATGAGTCCTTAAATGGCATTTTTCCTCCACCAAAACATTGTGTGTATCACAGACCTGTCCCCCCTCCCCCCCACACACATTCGGAATGTAACTTGCGTTTCAATTGCACACCTGTTGGTGGGTACCCTAACGAGTTTCGTTTCTATTACACATTTTACCGGCCATCGCTAGTCAGGTTTCCTCTGTGAGTCGGTAACACCAATGGATACCTTACACTTGTAATGAAAGGGCCGTTTTCAAATTAAACTTTATAGCCTTATTTGAATTGTGGTTCTCCTGCAGGCAAATTCCTAGAAGAAAAGTGAAAGGGCAGATGGACGTGACACCAGCTTCTCTTTCATATTCTCTCCCGCTCAAATGGGGAAGGAAAAATTAGATGAAAAAGAAGGGGGGGGAACCCGCCCTATTTAAAACGGCGCGCGGGGGGGGGGCTGTCCCAAAATTCTAGCGAATGCCAAAAAAAGGCAAGTCGTGGGCCGGCGCAGCGTGCGGTAAGACTAGTCTCTTTCCTGTACTTTGACTTTAATTGCCGGTCTATTGTTTTGTTAAGTTGGCTAAAGTTTTACGCACAAGGCGCAGAACTCGTCCAGGCGCCTTCCTGCGTTGCTCCGGCCCGGCGCTGCAGCCGACAGGGGGCGCTCGCACATCCTGCTCAGCTCCTCTAAGCTCCTTGCAACCTCCGGAAGAAGCCGATACAAGCTTGCAAGCTTAGCGGGGTCGAGTACAGATCTTTAGTCCTCGTGGATAAAAAGAGATTAAAGGCTAACTCCTTTCCCTTTTTCTTCTCCTCCCCCCCCCCCTCGTTCTCTCTTTTTTGGTATCAGTTTTAACTAACGAAAATGTGAGGCTTTTGTCCTTTGAAGTTCACCCTAGAAAGAAATGGTTACACTGGGTTCAGAAATTACATCTTTCGCGCTACAGCCAAATCTGGCATGAAATGGGGGGCGAGGGGGGGGAGGGAAGGGGGCAATTTAATTAATAAATGATATCCTTAGAGGTACTTAGAGAAAAAAGCTTATCCCTTTTCCTCTCCATCTTAACTAACCGGTAGCCCTTCCCCCCTCCCTCTGCTTGGGTTTTTCATCAGAGCCACAGAAATGAATCCATATTCGAGGCCCTCCCGGTCTTCTATTTATGGACGGCAGTGACATTAAACATAACATTTTCCATTGGTGCCTACTTTTTTTTTTCTTCTAAAGACAAGGCAATGCCGCGCCAGCAGAAAGCAGGGCCCAGCTTTAAATCGCAACTCCTCGCAGGGAAGGACCTGAACGTGAAATATTCAGTACCCCCACCCCGTCCTGCCCGCGAGCCTTCAGGATAGAGAGCCTAAATAAAATGGCAACAACCTCACCTCCCCCCCCCACCCCGCCCCGCCCAAATCGCTCTTAAAAAGCCTCTTCACCTGTATTTAAATAGCACGTCTTTAATTATAGCGGTCGGGGATGTATGAGGCTGAAATGAAATTAACAGTCATTACCAGCCCCTTTAACTCCGTGGTGCTTTTGATCAGCGCTAAATTAGCTTCCCCTTTCTAACAAAGACCCTGTAGCCGGCAGTGGGCTGTAAATAAGACAGCTCGACTTGCCTTCCACACCTTCTCTCTTGTCAATCACAGCTCCGTCATTCAACCCGAGATTAACCTTTATCTACGGTAGCCTTTAAAATAACCTAAAGTTTGGGGGAGGAGGAGGGGGGGAAGAAATCCGGGAGAGGGATCAAAACAGACGCAACTTCGTCCCTGGCGAGGAATCCCTTTGCCAAGGAACCCAAGCGGCCGGCGAGGGGCGGTGGTGGCTGGGCTGGGCTGGGCGAGATTAATTCTCCATTGTAATTAGAGACATTTTTCGCTCCTCGTTGTTCAGCGCGATGCCGTTAAAGGCGCTGCAGCGGCGAAGGAGAGGAAAAGAAACGCCGGGTTCTTTGGCGAGGGGAGCGCCGAGCAAATTGGGGCGTTGGGAAGAGAGCTCGCTTCTCCGAAGGGCGAGCGAGCGAGCGAGCGAAGGGCTCGGTCGCCCTCTAACCATCAGGGGGCGCGAGTAAGTAAGTAAGGCAGCCTCGGCGCCTGGCACCTCGCCAGCACCTTTTAAGCCTTCGCCAGGTAATACGCGCTCTCTGGTTTTCCTCTTCCTCCTTTCCCCCCCACCAACTCCTTCCCCCTCCCCCCCCCCGCTCTTTCTCCTCTCCAGTCTTCGCTGCCTCCCACCACTCCATCTTCCTCCTTTACCTGTTTCCCGGAAGTTCAGGATGCGCCGAGTCAGATTCATATAGAAAATAGACACCTTAGCCTCGGTCACTCTCTTTCTCGTTTGGTTTGGCCTTTTCGCTTGAGTGTATTGTCCAAACCCGATCTGGCTTTCTTGCCCGGCACTTTTTTGAACCTCCCGCTTTTTGCTGAACGCTCTTTCCTCTCCCTCTCTCCTTCCTTCCTTCCTTCCTTCCTTCCTTCCTTCCTTCCTTCCTTCCTTCCTTCCTTCCTTCCTTCCTTCCTTCCTTCCTTCCTTCCTTGATGTGCGGGGCAGAGAGGGGAATAGGAGAAGGATCATACATAAAGAAAACTGCTGCGGCGGGTAAGAATTTGCCAGTCCATCATTTCGGCTTTTCAGAAACTGTCACTTTCAATAGCAAAACGGGAACAGGGGAAAGGGCGGAAGAAAAAGAGAAGCGAAAAGGTGGAATTTATCCAGACAGCCAAAGCGTCCCCGTCCGCCGCCTCCTTCTCCCTCAAATTTTACTGTTTCCCCCCCCCCTTTTTTTCCTTTCTCTACATTCCCACCCCCACTTTTGTACCCCCCAAGGCGAAGGTGAGAAAAAGCCGGCGGGAGTTCGTGTCAAAGTTGCAGAAGTTACTTACAGATTCTTTCCAATCCGGACGGCTGGCTCGGAAGCCGTGTGATTGGCCGAAGACACGCCAAGTCCGCGGTGGCTCTCGCGTCCCACTCGGCCTCTCCGGGCTTGGGTGTCTTTTCCCCCCCGGGACGCCCGGGCAGACACTGGGAAGCTCCGCTCGTGCCCTACCCATCCTCTTCGCTTCGTCCTCCTCCCTCAGCCCGAACGAATCAAATCGGGGTTTTCTAGCCCCGGTTCTCCTGCTTGCCTACACACCCTTCAAGTCTTATTCCTAGCTTTAAACTGCAGCCCTAGAAGGTTGGGGGGGGGGGGAGAGCGAGAAAGAGAGAGAGAGAGAGAGAGAGAGAGAGAGACAGGGAGAGAGGGAAAATCGTTTATGGTATGGCTTAAAAAATCCAAATGGCTGATTTTTCTGTGTGTGTGTGTGTGTGTGTGTGCGTCCTCGCGCGCGCGCGCGCGCGTTTGTGTTATAAGAATGGACCCACAACAAAAAAGTCAATTCTCTGTCCCTTTTTCTCCTGCCCCCCCCCTCTCCTTTTTCCATGAAGGAGAATAAAGAATAAAACCTTTTTTTTTGCAGTGGTTATTCAAAGATAATTTAATGCCATTGTTTCTGCTACAGATGGTTCTTTTTAATACAATAACAGTGCGCTTTGTGCGAGCCACACACAATACACATCGAAAAGCGCTTTCCTGAATTACCATTTTGTTCTCATTTGTATAGGGCCGACAAAAGGCGCCGTGAAGTAATGGGGATTCTGTTTGTTGAAGCCACAGAATAGAAGCCTGATAAAGATTTAGGTTGCCCCCCCCCCTTCCCTCACCCGCCCAAAGGAGGAGGAACACCATCGCAAAAAGACCGCCAGGAGCCTCGCTGTTCTTCTCTCCCGACCAGACCGACTTCCTGTTGTTATTATGGTTGTTATTCCCACCACTAATAACATCATCATCGGTAGATTTTTTTTCCTTTTTTTTAAAAAAGGAGGAGGGAGGCTCAATCGTTCCAAACATCTGCTTCTTTCAATCTCTTGCGTTTGGGGGGGGGGAAGGGGGTGTCCCATTAGTCTCCCTTTCCCTCCCCGCCCCTACAGGAATTAGAACAGGAGGGGAAGGGGGGGAAAAAACCTGGAAACACTGAGCAAAAAAAAAAAGCGGGAAAGCTGCACACGTGTACATTTCTGGGACTTGTGAACTCGCCAGATTCCAGAGACCATGCAGACTTGGCTGTGTGGATTTCTCTAGACTGCCAAACTGCAGTTCTCTCTCTGGGTGGTTTCTAAGCAAATTTGTCCCCCCCCCCAGCGCTTCCCTGCCCCCATCCCTAAGTTTGCTTGAAGCTTTAGAGCGCTCTGCACCAGGTCAGGTTCGCCCCCCCCCGCTCCCCCCCCCAACCAGCGGAGGAGGAAGTCAAGGGAAGCTTCTTTCCGAAGACTTAAGACTTGAGCTGCGGCTAACCAACTTCCAGATTCCACGTTTCTAAACCCGGTACTGTCCCAAGCCGAACTCCCTCGAGGCCCAAAGTCGTGCTTTAGCTGGTTCGGGCCACCTTCAAGTTACCTGGCGCAAACCTCGAACGTCCGAGCCGTGATTTACAAAGCCCGACGGCGAACTCAAGCCCAAACCAACCATCATCTGCAGCAACTTATTCGTGGTAATGAGCAAAGTCCCATAAGAGGAGTTATGAGCTCCTGGGACGAGTCGCTTGCAAAACGGTTGTTAACCAAAGTTTACGGTTTAGCAAATTGGGCGGAAACAGCTTCCGAGTTTTGGGAGGGAAGAGGTCCGAAGAAGGATTAATTAGTTATTGTGCAGGAATTAGATCTGCTTCGTTTCGGCCTGACACGAAGGAAACCTTGGATAATCTTCAACTGGGACTAGCATCGCTCATTCAGATGGAAGGAAGTTTTAATTCGTTTTCAGAGGAGGAAGGAGGAGGAGGAGGGGGGGAGGGGGAGGGGAAGAAGGAGAAGGAGAAGGAGGAGACTACTACTACTACTACTACTACTACTACTTGGTGCTCCATCAGGAACATTCACTCAGGCAGGAAAAGGTCGATGGGGGCGGCAGGGAAACACTTCCCCCACTCCTGGAAAAGACGCCTCGTCGGACGAAGCAGAGCCAGTTTGCTTTCGCTCCCCCTACTCCGATCTTTTACACAGCCGAGTTTACGAACGACCTCAGCTCCGGGAGGGAGGCGCCCTTGCCCCAGCGGAGGAGAGCCCAAGACAATAATTCGCCGCGGGGCTGCTGCTCTGTTGGCCGCCGGATTTGTCTCCCCCTCCCGGAAGGAAGGACGGGCGTCCTTAATTCTCCTCTCGCAGCCTCTGTAACCCAGTCCGAAGGGCGGCCTGGTCCCAGACAACCCTTTGGGCAGGAGGAGGGGGGGATCACCCCCTTCAATAAGCTTTCGTCCCGTCCGATCTACCCCACCCGCCTCCAGCGAATTTCTCCCCTTCCTTGCTTTCCAAACTCGCCGACCGGCTTTAGACTTTTAAAGGAAGGAAGGATTTATATCCCGCCTTTATTTTTATTTTATTTTTTACAATAAAAACCATAATAATTCTTCCTATTTTTTTCTCCCCTGTGAGGTGACTTAGACTGGGAAGGACTGGATCGTAGTTAGGCTTTCGGGACGACTAGAATTCACCATCTCCCGGTGATTTACCTAAAGTCACCCAGCTCACGGGGAAGAAGGCGCGGGGGCAGAGATGGGGATGAATATTCGGTAAGGTGGCTTGTCTGCCCCCCCCCCCAGATCATTGCTTGGAGCTCGACCCACAAGCCTGTTTTAGGCCTGGGATACAAAGATAGCTGTTTTCACTACCCCTTGAAATGAACAGGGCGAGTGTCAAGTTCAGGTCTAAGCCTTGGGTTAGGTGGAGGGAAAGCGCACAAGAAACGTTACCCTTTTAAATGCAATATATGTATGTATGTATGTATGTATGTATGTATGTATGTATGTATGTTAGGGATGCGGTGGCTCAGTGGGTTAAGACGCTGAGCTTGTCGATCAGATGGTCGGCAGTTTGGCAGGTCGAATCCCGAGTGCCGCATAACAGCCTGTTACTCGTCCCAGCTTCTGCCAACCTAGCAGTTCGAAAGCACGTAAAAATGCAAGTAGAAAAATAGGGACCACTACGGTGGGAAGGTAACAGCGTTCTGTGCACCTTTGGTGTCTAGTCATATATACATTGCTCCTGGTAGCAGCAGGAGAAACACTCCGGCCTGATGATGACGGATGGGATTTCGTCGAAACGTCGCCACAACTTTCTGAAGATGAAAGGAATGCGGGAAGAAACCCGAGACTCTAGATCTACATATATATATATATATATATATATATATATATATATATATATATATATATATATATATATATATATATATATATATATATATATATATATATATATATATATATATATATATATATATATATATATATATATATATATATATATATATATAAAATATTATATTATATATATATATATATATATATATATATATATATATATATAAAATATTATATTATATATATATATATATATATATATATATAAAAATATTATATTATATTATATATATATATATATATATATATATATATATATATATATATATATATATATATATATATAAAGTATCTAGAATTAGAGGGGAGGGGGAGAAAGTTTGACCCCCTGAGGCCAGGTGGCGACTATTCCGCTCTCCTTCCACGCGCACGTCCAGTTTTTAACGGGGTCTCCCCCTCCCCTCCCCTCCCATTTGGCCCACTCGCTTCTTCTACAGATTGGTTGCGTGGGTTCCCGATTTCGAGAGACTAGGTGAAATCGGGGAAAGATGGCAACGGACCCGCCCCCGGCTTAGGAAAAAAAAATTGCCCTCATTTCCGTGAAATCGGCACCGTCGCGCTTGGCCGACGCGGAAAACCCCCGAAACCTAAACACCCGTGGAGAGAAATTTGTTTAAATGTTATTTTTTGAGGCGCTTCCCGTCACAGTTGGGCTGGCTTCGGAGCCTTGCCTTCGGCGCCTGGCTGCTGGTGGTGGAAGGAGGAATCCGGAGTCACGCCAGATCCTGCAGTGGGTTGGGGCCATTCCCGCCACGGAAGATCAGGGGATTAGGAGGGGAGCTTTCCCGTCATGAACGGGAGCCAAGAAAGCGCTGTCCCCGAGTGTTTTTAAGCCCGAGCGCTCCCTTCCCTCCCTTCTTCACCCAGCTCTTTTTCGGAACAGGGGTCGCTGGAGAAAGAGTTTCCACGGCCAATCCACGGGCGATTTTTCAAGTGCATTTCCTTCAGTGGGGCGTGAACAAGGAGCACGACTTGTATCGTCTTCATTTGGGGCACACATTTACATTCGTTCCGGTTAAAATTTTCGGCCGCAGGGGAACCTCTTCTGATTGCTAAGTTATGCGTGCAATTACAGACCAAAGTACGTCCGCCAATAGGTCTGGAGCAGCTTAATTCCCGGGCCAGCGAAGGTCAGTTCTGAACTTCAGAAACGCGCGAGAAATAATTCTCCGAGAAATCAAGCAGCCCGACTTATCTAAGCATTCCAGAGGCGTGGCGGTGTGTTTGTTTGGTCAACGACCCCTCTCTGTGTTACACGGTTGCTAAGACCCCCCGGTTTGAAGAGGGGGCGTCGTTCGGCGTGGGCGCTCGAGGCGGGAGGCTGAAGATGCGCTTCCTCGAATTACGGGCCCACAACCTGGCGCCTCTGTACGCCAGCACGTCTGAACGGCAGAGGACAAACGGGGTTTTCTCTCTCCGAGTCACCTGATCTATCCGCTAGGTTGGAAGTCGCCGGTCGATTTACAGGCCGGCGGAGTAGATCTAGATCGCTTGGGTCTTGAAAGGCCCCTAACTTCGGAAAGGCGCAGGGTCCCGCGCGGATTGGAAAATGTCACCTTGTAGGAGAGATGGGAGGCATGATAGATAGATAGATAGATAGATAGATAGATAGATAGATAGATAGATAGATAGATAGATAGATAGATAGATAGATAGATAGATAGATAGATAGATAGATAGATAGATAGATAGATAGATAGATAGATAGATAGATAGATAGATAGATAGATAGATAGATAGATGATAGACAGACTGACTAGATAGATAGATAGATAGATAGATAGATAGATAGATAGATAGATAGATAGATAGATAGATAGATAGATAGATAGATAGATAGATAGATAGATAGATAGATAGATAGATGATAGACAGACTGACTAGATAGATAGATAGATAGATAGATAGATAGATAGATAGATAGATAGATAGATAGATAGATAGATAGATGATAGACAGACTGACTAGATAGATAGATAGATAGATAGATAGATAGATAGATAGATAGATAGATAGATAGATAGATAGATAGATAGATAGATAGATAGACAGACAGACCCCTAACAGCACGCAGAACAGTTGCACCGCCATAACACACCGCACGCGCACGCGCACACACACACACACACACACACCCAGCACGCCTTTCCCGCTTCGGGAAGGGCCTTCGGCGCGCCCTAAGTCTGGTAGTTGCGCTTCCACACACCGGCCGAGAATTTAGCCAGGCAAAAGTACCGAGGTGGGGAGAAGGGACTGGAGCCTCTTAAAGAAAATCTGCCATCCTTCCTGCTCTTAGCCGAACCCAAGGCACGAGAAGCAGGCGCCCGTCGGATCTAGTCCCTTCGCATCGCTCCCGCAGGGGAGCGCAAGGCAGCGGACGGCAGGCCAGGGCCGCATTTGGCCCGCGCGGATCGAACGGGGAAGGACCCGGGACTTGGATACAGCCAGGAGGATCAAGCCCAAGGGCCCGATCCGCCGGAAACCTCCTCTGCGGGAATCCCGTATTGCGAAGCGTTATCTAAGCAAGAGGGTCGTCCGGAGATTTCTCCTTCAACTTGCAAATTGCTCCTCCCTCTCCCTTCCCCCATCCAAAAGAATTTGTCCTCCTTCTCGAGACAAATCCTCTAGAAACGAGGCTTCCCCAGGAGTTCCGGTTAGGCGCCAGAACTTGGAAAAGGCGAGTTTTCCCGCAGGAACGACGTAAACCTCGTCAATCTGGTTATTTTGGAAATTTTTGTAATGACAAAAATCTGACCTTCTGCCTATCAAGCTTATTACGCTTTGGCACGAGCAGGAAACCCGGTCTTCCAGCAAACAAACTAGCCCATATTCTATGGAGATTCTCAACCATCCAAATTGTCCCAAAGGTGCTTTTTCAAGATGGTGCTTTTTCCAAAAGGCAATTGGACTTCCTTGTTCTTCGAAAACGTTTTGCTTCTCCTTTTCTTCAATTCTGGACTAAAGAAGTATCTTGGGTGAGAAGCAAAACGTTTCCAAAGGGAGGGGGAAAAAATCCAGTTGCTTTGCGGAAAAAGCCTCAGCTGCTTTTTCAGATGCTTTCTGTCTCAGCTTAATAGCATCTTGAAACCAGAGGCCTCCCGGTAAAGACTTACTTATGCCATACTCGGATTAGTAGAATGCCAGAATAAAAACCAGAAGGAGCTGAGCCTCTTGGCCAAATGTAGACTTTGCTATCGGTATGCAAGTGGCTACCCCAAGCCAGCTGTGGATGTTGAATCTCTTCCCACAAAAAGCACTTGTGCCTCTACCAAAGCTTAGCTCCGTGCCTACAATCTGGGATAATAACCAGGAAGAGCCTTCCTTACAAAGTTTGTAGGACTTTCTTAGACAATGGGAATCCTTTCAACCTTGACCACTTTTAAGACTCGTGGACTTCAACTCCCAGAATTCCCCAGCTATGCTGGCTGGAGAATTCTGGGAGTTGTTTTTTTTTAATTTTTTTTATTTTAATTCCATTTATATCCCGCCCTTCTCCGAAGACTCAGGGCGGCTTACAAGCTTAGCAGTAGCCTTCATTAAGCTGACTTAATGCCTGCTTATTAGGGCTTTCACACACACCCCAAGCGGCATTATTACAAAGTCAGCTTAATTGCCCCCAACAATCTGGGTCCTCATTTTACCTACCTCGGAAGGATGGAAGGCTGAGTCAACCTTGAGCCTGGTGGGATGCGAACCTGCACTAATTGCAGGCAGCTGGTGTTACTTAAGGAAGCATTAGCCCACTGCTCCACCAAGGCTCTACCGTTGGAGTTGGAGTCCACATTTTTTTAAAGTGGCCAGGGTTGAGAAACACTTCTTTTTAACAGTTTTAAAATTCTTTTCCCCCTTCAGTGTTTTCCCCTCTATTGAATTGTGTCCAATTATTGGAGATTGGAGAAGTGTGTCCAGTTTTCTTGTCAAGGTTTTCCCCAAAAGTGCTTTGTCACTGCTTCCTTTCTAGGTCTGAGAGAAAGTGCCTGGCCCAATCTCATCCTGCAAGGTTGGTTTCTAATCTGATGCCTTAACTACTATACTGTACTGGCTCTCAAAACAAAAGGCTACTTATGTTATAAAGCTGTGAGAATCCCAAAGCATTGTAAGGTGTTGGGTGTGAAGTAACATAAAAGTAGGTAAGAGTATGTATGGCCAGTCTAGAGAAAAGAAGGACTAGGGGAGACATGATAGCAGTATTCCAGTATTTAAGGGGCTGCCACAAAGAAGAGGGAGTCGAGCTATTCTCCAAAGCACCTGAAGGCAGGACAAGAAGCAATGGATGGGAACTAGTCAAGGACAGAAGCAACCTAGAACTAAGGAGAACTTCCTAAGAGTGACTTCAATTAACCAGTGAAACGGCTTGCCTTCCGAAATTGTGGGTGTTCCATCACGGGAGGGTTTTAAGAAGAGACTGCACAGCCACCTTTGTGAAATAGTATAGGGTCTCCTGCTAGACAGAGCAGGGGATTGGACTAGAAGACCACTGAGGTCCCTTCCAGCTCTATTCTGATTGATTGATTGATTGATTGAAGGCGTTGCGTATGAAGTAATGCTATTCTAACACACACTAACATTATTGGTTCTTCCCATTCATTGCCACTTGAGAGAACCAAAGACGTTTCCTTCCAAAAGATTTATATGAATGATTCCCAGAAAGCTACATTGAGATCCAATATAGTATTATGAAAGGACCAATTCGAACTCAAAAGTCTGAGAACCTGAAAATGTGCTCAGATCCTTTCTTAAGACTTGTTGTGGAGGGAGGGTGTCGAACAAAATAACTGCTGCATTTTGTGGATTTTATAACACAGTTCTGATAAGCAGGGCTTTTTTTTCTCATAGAACGCTCAGAACGGAGTTCCGGCACCTTTTTTGGATGGAACCTTGTAGGGTAGGCAAGGCGGGTTGTATGACATGTGTGAGTTCCGGCAACTTTTTCTTTTACAAAAAAAGCACTGCTGATAAGTATTTTCTCATTGAAAGTCTCCCTTTAAAAGTGTCGGCTGTTTCCACTTACAGGTTATTCAGTAGAGAAATCCTTATAGTTAAAGCTAGACAACCTGTGCCCCATTGGGTCATCCTTTCAGAGAGATTTCTTTACCAGATCCCTCAATGCCTACAACAACGGCAGGACTTCTAAGAGACTGCCTTCCCTAGAAAAGTTGTTATACATGAAGGCAGCATAAGAAGAAATGGATGGAAACTAATCAAGGAGAGAACAACCTAGAAATAAGGAGAAATTTCCTGACAGTGAGAACAATCAACCAGTGGAACAATTTGCCTCCAGAAGTTGTGGGTGCTCCATCACTGGAGGTTTTTAAGAAGAGATTGGATAGACATTTGTCTGAAATTGTAAAGGGTCTCCTGTTTGAGCAGGGGGTTAGACTAGAAGACCTCCAAGGTCTCGTCCAACTCTTATTATTCTGTTATTCTGTTATATTTGCCTTGAAAATAGCCCATGATAAACTGTGTAACGCAGTCAAATATCAGCACAGGAAATACCTTACGGCATTTTGTATTATTCCATAAATTGCTTTTCTGTACATTTTGCCAAATTTCAACTTCTCTGGAACCTTGCTATGTCCAGAATATTGGACATATTCTGCAAATCAGGCTGTTTGAGGTACCCAGTTAAAGATTCTGACAAGAAGAATTTTGCTGTAATATAGATTTGTAATTTAATGCCAGTTAAATTGGATTCTCTCTCCTCGTCCTCCCAGTACATTTGTTCTTTATCCCGCTTGTGTTATTATCTTCACCACACCTAAAGTAAATGTAAATCAAAAAATAACTTTCAAAGTCAAAACTCTAGCAATTTCTATCTCAGCATCTTCTGTACATTTATCTTATCTAGTGACAGGCTTCCAGACGTGAATGTAATAATGGAGTATTTCTATTATTTTCTTTCTGACGCACACTTAAGGGAGTCAATCGTATGACTCCATGCCTAATTTTAACTTATACTGTATGAAGTATTATTTTGAATTTCTCTTAAGAGCCCTGCTCTCTATGCCTATTCAAAACCATAAGGAAAGTGGTATAAATCATAAAGTGACTAAATCTGCTTTCTGGTTCCCCCCCCCCAGATGTTAAAGAGTTAATGTATCAAAGTAGAAACCACTGAAATAACTTTTCCTTATTACCTTCTGGAGAAGCAGTTCAGGGAATGAAATGTGGTCAAAAAGTAGCTTCATACAGTCAAAGGATGACAGAACAGAATTATATTTGTCCCAGGTGCAGTTCCTGGTTCAAAAAAAGGGAAGTTTGCAAGCTTTATTCGGACTCTCTTATGGAGAAAATAAATCTCATTATTTGCTATAGAATTCCTTGTCACCAGTTGCTATAGTGTCAAAAATACCCCGAGAGAAATCCTCACCATCCCCAACAGATTAGAGAAGAGGATGTAGAATTCTTTCTCTATCAACTCCTTTACAACTTCCTGTCCCCTCCTCAAATTAATCCAATTAATAATTCAGCCAGTTATATAGCACAACCTTAAATCTAATGGTCAAGAACTGTAGGGGACATGTGCGAAAGGTCCACTGAAAGAATGGTACTAGAGGGGAGTTCGCTGATTGTCCGCAGATTTAAAACAAAACAAAACAAGACTGAAATCCATTCTTGGTTTAAATGGATAGCAAAACAAGATGATGCTTTCAAGTTTCAATGATCTTTCGCTATAGCATAGATCCGGAACAAAAAAGCCTGCAGAAGTCAGCAAAATGAAATGGAACAAAATGAAATGAAATGAGACTATAGTAACCTCTATTTCCATGGGGATGAAGTTCCTAAACAATACAGTGACAATGGAACACAAAAATAATGACCAACTGGTGGTCTGCAGTACAAGGCTAGCTGCAAATTCCTTTAAACATTATATATTTTGTATTTTTGCAAGTCTTAGAAAGTTCTAGTAACAAAAACTGGTTCTTTATAGTTAGTAAGTTTCTCTATAAATTTATACTATTTAGAACATTTATTCAAAATAATGTGTTTTGCTTTGGTATTAAATTCTTTTGTTAAATAGGGTTACTCTCTGGCAAATATATTTGTGTATATTTGCTGCAAAGTACAGTCCAACAGGACTTTCTATTATAATTATGCCCTAAATAGTACAAAAGAAAAATCTAAAATATGACAGGGAATAACAAAAGAATTAAAAGGGGTATGGAAAATACGTGCCACATAACTGGCTTGGTTACACGTTTTATCAGAGCAAAAGAGCTGCTTGAAGATACCAATTTGTGTACAAGTGATGCATTTTTTACTTCTTTTTTTTTTAAAGAAAATTGCATGGTTTTAATAAGGATAGAAAAAGGAAAGGCTACTACAAAATACAGAACGATATATGCAAAAACAAGAAAGAAAAATAAAAACAGATATCCAAGTCACCTCTTTTTTAAAAGCGGAATGCATGTGTTGTTGGTTGTTAATTAAACAACAGATTAAATGTAGAGCACAGGGAATAGTAGTGTGATGTTGACAAAGAGTCAATTCAAAGGAAGAGAAAGTGAAGACATCCTCAATCCTTTACTCAGCATCCATGAAAGCCCAACAATTTTGGGGGTAACCTGCATCAATATAGATCTAATGCATGGGAAAATATAGGCAGTCCTCAACATACAGACATTCATTTAGTGACCATTGAAAGTTACCACAGCACTGGAAAAAAGTAACTTATGACCCGTTTTCACACAACCATGGTCATGTGATCAGAATGTGGGTGTTTAGCAACTGGCATGTATTTATGACACTTGCACTGTTCTGGGATCATGTGATCACCGTTTGTAACCTCGCCAGCTGGTTTCTGAGAAGCAAAGTCAATGGGGGAAGCCAGACTGACTTAATGACCACATGATTCACTTAACAAATGCAGGGATTCGTTAAGAACTGTGGCATCAAATGGGGCAAAACTCACTTAACAATTGCCTTGCTTAGCAATGGGAATTTGGGGCTCGCTTGTGGACGTAAGTCGAGGACTACCTGTATAACTGAACTTAGGCCATGGTTTTGAAATGTATTCTCGGATAGATATTGTTCTCCTTTAGCAATTCTATTATACTCCTGAAATGGGCTGGCTACTGCTTACACTCACTGAGTACTTCCCATCTTCTTTTGCTTCTGATGCAATATTGCAATGACAGCTGTGGATTTCACACTAAGCTTTACACTGATTGAAATAGGGGGAGTGGGACTTCACCCTCATAAGAGGCGGCTGCAAAAATATTTCAAATATTTCAAAATGGGAGAGTGCTGGAGAGCAAGCAGAGGACAGAAGTGTGGTACCCCTCAAAGATCATACAAGATTTCTCACATCTTTAGGGAATCCCTTGAGTTATAAGGTAGAGCTGGAAAAACATGTCAGAAGGAAGGAGTGGCAGAGCCAGAGATTTCTTACAAGTCACCAAGAGACAAACTCAACCATAGGTAGTTCTTGACTTACAACAGTTCATTTCGTGACTGTTCAAAGTTAGAAACGGCACTGAAAAATGTGACTTGTGGCCATTTTTCCACAGTTGCGACCTTTACACCATCCCCATGATCATGTAATCAAAACTCAGACGCTTGGCAACTGGTTCATACTTATGGACATGGCTGTGTCCCAAGGTCATGTGATCCCCTTTTGTGACCTTCTGGCAGGCAAAGTCAATGGGGGAAACCACTTTCACCGAACAGCTGGCTTACTAACTCATCAACTGCAGTGATTCACTTAACAACTGTGGCAAGGAAGGTCACAAAATGGGGCAAAACTCACTTAACAAATGTCTCACTTAACAACAGAAATGTTGGGCTGAATTGCGGTCATAAGTCAAGGACTGTAGAAGGTGAGTTGACTTCTTGATGATCTATTGAACTGTTTGTAAACCAGACATCCATAATGCAAGGACTCTAATTACCTTTAAGCCTATGGGTTGCTTATGAAGATTCTTATATGGTGTGTGTGAGAGAAAGAGAGAGAGGTGGTGGAGGGAGGGAGAGACCTTATTTACCTCCTTCCAATTAACAACTAAGGGGCAGCCCTCAACTAGCAATTCCTCAAGCCTAAAATAATAAAAAGGGGGGTTGGGGGTGGGGGTAAAAGGCTGGGACCCTGGAGTGGCTAGATTCTACCTGAGCCTTGCCTTCCTTGTGTATTCAGCAAGCTACAGCAGGAATGCAGAGAGGTTGTTGTCAGGCCTGGGTGAGTGTGTTCCCTTTTGTGGGTTGACATAGTAGCCTGCTCTCCTCCTCCTGATTTCATTACTGTTGACAGTCATGACAATCTGTTCTAAAGTCAACATACAGTATATCTTCACTGTAGTGACCCAGGATATTCTGACTGAATAGAAACACTTGCAGAATTCAGAGGAACATTTGTTTTTGCGTGTTTTTTTTTAAAAAAACACACAAACAAATGCTGGGTTAATTTTTCTCTCTCTTCGGAATGAAGTATCCTCAAATCTACTCACACAAATGTGTTAATATCCGATTTTTAAAATATCAACCGGGAAGCTGAAAAAGAAATAAAGTTTAAAGAAGTCAGGAGGAGCAGCGGTAGAAATATATCCTAGTCCTTTTCCTCCCAATTGTCATAAGCTGTATTCATACAGCACCACTTAAACAAATCAGGTAAAAATTCAATATATTTGCACACTGTGCTGAGTTTCCTTAGAAGTAACCTTGCTTAGGTTTCTCCTGTGTGTCTTTATATTGTGAGAAATGAGAAAATGTGCACCACACATGTACATGTGAAACCTAGGCTACACCCCTAGACCAGGGGTGTCAAACTCAATTTCATTGAGGGCCGCATCAGCATTGCAGTTGCCCTGGGTATGGCCTGGGTGGGCATGGCCTACTGGGTGGGCGTGGCTAGAGTGCGTATGGCCTACTGGGTGGGCGTGGCCAGCTCTACATCGTTCGCATCAAGGGTGCCTATGGGGGCCTGGGCAGGAGTGGGACAGATCTGAGGGTCTCTGGCAGAAGGAGGGTCTCTGGGCCAGGGCCAAGGCCACATGAAACCACTTCACGGGCCGGATCCGGCCCCCAGGCCTTGTGTTTGACATGTCTGCCCTAGACTAACCCTAGACTAAAAACATTAAGGCTATAATGAATCCAATTGTAATCTTTCAACAAGAAATAAGAGAAAAGATCTTTAGAAAGCAAATTTCCTTCTGAGGCTTCCAGAAATTAAGTTGTCTGCAGGACTCCCAGTACGGACTCAGGAATATTCAATAAAATATAGCCTGCCTCAGATTTTGACTAAGGTCCAATCAATATTTTCCTTAACCTCATAGCCAGGGCTTTTTTTGTCATAGAACGCTCAGAACGGAGTTCCGGCACCTTTTTTGGATGGAACCTTGTAGGGTAGGCAAGGCGGGTTGTATGACATGTGTGAGTTCTGGCACCTTTTTCTTTTACAAAAAAGGACTGCTCATAGCTCTTCAAGTATAGGCGATGCCATCCACACACACTACATTCAACTAAAGGCGCACCCTTTTTCTTTACACTGATCCACATGTTGCAGGAATTTCCTTAAATGATAAGTATAAAGCAGTATGCTTTACATTCTTCCCATGAAATATTTATTTGTGATTTACCTCAAACCTTGTTGTCTTAATTAACCCAGTTTGCACAAAAAGTTTGAACCTTATGTTAATTTCATGGACCGGAGTTGACTACTATACCAAGCTTCCTGTGATGGAAGGTAGTCCAGATTCTCAGGAGGGCTAGACGATCAAAAGGCAACTCAAGTTCAGATCGTTTGTGTGAGAGAAAGAGGGTGAATACATCTGCTGCCTAACAGTTCTTAGAAGTGCTTCATTGATGTGGTTGTTAGCTTGACAAGATTCTGTCTATAGGTGAGGAGCAACAAAGAAAGTATCACAATGTGTCTTTCTTGGTTTTTGGAGTAGATGGGCAGTTGTATATGTTTATTGAAATAAATAAACAAGCAAGCTAAAATCTGGTCTGTAAGCTTGTGGTTTAGTATATGTCAACCCTCCAAGGTCGACCAAACTTGGAAATCAAAGACAAGCAACCTATACTACTTTCATTGTAGGGTTATGCTAGCAGAATCTTGAAAGTTTGAAAAAGCTTGCTCCTCTTTATCTTCATGAGAACTAATGACGGTCATGTCTGAGGGGCTTTCTCAAACTACATTTCTGCACTGAACTAAGATTTCTTTTATCCGACTGTTGTCTTGGTTGCGGCTCTTTCTCCTGTTTCTCAAGCTCATTTTACATATGCTCCAGAGATATATTTTAAGTTTAATTCAACCTGATGGGCACAAATGATGGTGATACAACAACTGAAGAAACTCATGTCCTACATAAGAGTGGACCATCTGTGGCCCAAATTCAAACTGCCAGCATCTCTTTTAAGGCCCTGAGAATTTTCCAAATTATCAGAATGAATGGGACTAAAAAATTATGAACTCATTTGTTATTATTTATACAAGTTTTAAGATACTCATTGCTATCTTCAGAACTCTGAAAGTTAAGAAAATGTGTATCTTAAACACTTATGGGCCTTAAAATATGAATTTGGTCATTTAAACATCCTTCAAAGTCCACTTCAAAGAAATCAGCTGGTGAATGTATACAATGACACTAACCAGGTCCTCTGGCTAAACAGAAACAGGAAATGTGGTCCAACTTCTGACAAAGACTGCCCATCCCAAATTTAACTTATTCTTTCTAAGGAAATAGATCTAGTTGGTGGCCTTCTCCAAACTTCAGTTTACACCTGGAATCTCTTCTGCAGCCGTAACTTGGTGTTACCCACCTTTGAATAACGCAGCCTCTCTTCTAATTGTATTTTCTTCTAAACTATCAAGTTTGGGCATCAGCACCCAAGCCCTGCAGTCTTCCTTTTAATGTTATTAATATTAATGTTTAATGTTATTAATAGGCAGGACTGGCCTTGAATGTGAGCAGGTAACCACTGATAAGATTATGAAAGCATTTATCATTATTTCAAATGATGCAAGTAAATATATTTACTGTCTTATATAGCAAAAAACCACATATTTGCAAGCACACATCCATAAAATACTGTTTGTATTTTAAATACTGGTAAAAGATATCTCTCAGGGATTTCTTTCTGATTAAAAGGATGCCATCTACCAAAATGAAGTCTTTTATGGTATAAAAAAGTGGTAATCCATGAACTGTGCTAGCATCTGTCTTTTGGGGCTGAAAGAAATAATTATATTAAAGAAATCTATGAAAAAAACTGTTCAAGGATTCAGGAAAAGCTTCCTATGATAAGAAATGAATTTTTACCCTGTTTTTTTTTTCTTTTCCCCCCCAGTTAGTAGTGAATTTGCAGAATGGAATCATGTATCGGCATCTGCATAATTTATACTGAGTGGAATTAGAATGATGCCTAATTTAATGTTGGCTTGGGCAATATAAATTACATGTATATACATACTTTGGAACGGTTGAAAGTGATTCACTACAATTTTAACAGTTAATAGCTTTCAGTTGTCTAGCAATCCTTTCTAGATACCCCCAGATGAAAGACAGAACTGAAGAGGAAATGTTCTCGACCAAGAATTGTTCTTGGCTTTGCTATTAATTTATTACAATTACTTCTTCCATCAAACCAAATCCATCAGACTTCCACCCCCCACTCACCCCTTTGCCTGGTACTCCAGTCTCATCTTCATGCTCATTTTAAGAATACCTTCCTTTGTTGATTTCAAGCACTCTTGCAAAATAAAAACCAACGGCATTTGGGGCAGGAGGGGTTGGAGACTATTCGTTTTGAATTCCTTGAAAAGTGACAGGAGCAAATTCAGGAGTCCTCGAATTCCAATCATTCTTGACCACCCAGAAGAAGTCTATAATTGATTTACTGATCTTTCCCTCCCCCCCCCCAGGTAGAGAAGAATTGGAACTCTTCGGTAAGAAAAGAATTCTATCACTTGTTTCGCTCAGATTTTGTGAATCAGCGAGTAGTTCACTTAATGCGTATGAAACATCGACAAACCCAGACCAAATATAGAACAGACCTTCTGATAGGGACGGTTATTAAAATGCAATGATAGCCATCGCAATTAAAAGCTCAGGTACTGTAGCGTTTTAATTTGTTTCTCTATTAAATGAAACGTACAGCAAACAGGGCATAATAGATTTTCTATCATTCAGCTGCCAATGTCGCAACAGAAACCGGTTACTCTTGTCAGTGGCTTGTTTATTGGCTTATCTGAATTAAAATGAAGCTTTGCCTCTGCTGACTGCACATCGTTATCTAGAGGACCATAATCCTGCTAGCAAATCCTATATCTTCCAGAATTGGCTGTTTTGTTTGGGATTATTGAGAGCTTAGCCCATAACAAAGAGAAATAAGGCATCTCTCTCATCCTCGTAATTAAGTGTGGGGAGTAATTTAGAAACAAACCCTACAAAGAAACCAGCCCAGTTTGGAGCCATGTTTCTTAACAGGACGAAAGAACCAGCCAAACGCTGATTACTCCAAACGTCATGTTTTAAACCCTTAAAAATTCTATACAACAGGAATGCAGATTCCTTCCCCCTCTAATTGCGCTCTTACTTTCTTTTTTTTTCTTTTTAAATCGAAAGATAAAATTGGAAAACTCTTGTGGGACACGAGAGCCATAGTTTCACATCTCTTCTTTTTTTTTTAAAAAAAAAAATCTGTTATTATGAACGTGGGAACCAATAATATATTAAATGTCAAGTTTTCGTATTTAATGAGCCAAACTAGATTGTTATCCCCCCCCCCATGCAAATATCAAAGCTGAAGCATTTGCCCAAGATATTTAAGTAGGTATTTAACTGTTTCCATTTTTTTCAGTGCTGGTTTTTAACCACACACACACACACACACACCCGCTTTAAAAATATAGGCCATTTAGAACCAACCAACAGCAATATTAGATATTTGTTCTGCAGAAATCTTTCTGCAGTCCTGCTTTCTCTTCACTATCTTGTGTTATAGAATTTCACAACTATAGGGCAATGTTTATTATAGGGCAACATTTTACATATTACTTTATTGTTGGTTGGTTGTATGTACACTGACAGTTTATGCACCAGAGAGAAATCCCTTGTATGTTCAATCATGCTTGGCCAATAAAGCATATTGAATTGAATTTAAAAACTGGAGCTAATTTTGTTGCAATTGTTAAGGCATTTTTTTTAAAAAAAAAAAAACAAACATGCATGATTTCTGCAAAGAGATCTTGGGAAATTAAAGTCAAATTTGGTGGATAACTCCATCTTCAAATAGTTGAGACTCTTGCTAAATTAAAGGATTACTGTCACTCCATGAAAACCCAACCCAGTCTTTTTTCCCTAGGATCAGCTGTTGGTATGCTTTGTTTTCTTCTGTTTTGAATGGTACAGCATGGGGCGCCCTGCATTTCATTCCCCAAAGCTGCCCTGTTGAGGGATATGCTTGGCACCCCCCCTTATCTATCTCTAAGGGGGCTGTCAAAACTTTTTATTTTCTGCCAAACATTTGGCATAAATTGCTCAGCTTTTCAACATTGCCGTTCTCCATTTCTTTCTTCCTCTTCTTGAAAAAAACAACAACGGTATTTGTTATATGCTTGAGTATTTGGTTACTTGTGTCCCGGCATCCATTCTGCTTTTATTGATTGCTTATATTGTGTTTTTATGATTCTAAACCAAAAAGCAATACGTCCCTCTTAAAAGAAGAAGCAGGAAAGAATTTTAGGCAAAGTGACAGTTCAGGACATCTGTTAGCCTTCTGTCTGAATCTCAGCTTGGTGTCATGGAGTGCACAGCTGTGGGCATTTTCAGCTTCTTTTTGCTCACATCTGTCACAGTAGTACAGTAATATAGGTAATTAGCAACACCTCGTATAAACCATTTGCTCTTTTAATGTTCTGAATAAGTAAAATGAGCATTATCACCATTAAAGGGAAAGCAAAGAGAAAAAAAAAACAAGCCTGGCGGAAAGATACTGTCGGCAGAACATTTCGACCTTTTAAAAGCGCTGGGTTGATCTTTCGAGTCGGTTTGCAAAAAAAAAAAAAAGACTTAAGTTAAGACTTCAAATAAAAACGGGTTGCTACAGCGAAGCAGATGCCTTGGCGTGGAGAAAGCAAGTGAGGACAAGTTTAAAATGTTCTCCCGCACTAATAATTAATCTGGCATACACAAAGATGAAGATAAGGGAGACACAGCTCGGATCTAGTCTGTGTGAAAGCCAAATTATTTATTTTCCACCAGTTTTTTTTTAAAAAAACCACAACCCTGAAAGATCTTCTATGCCAGGCAATCTTTCTGTCATTTGGTCATCTCTTTGCTCAACCTTGACAGCCTGGAAAGAAAAGGATCACTTTGCAATACAGCTATGATCTCTACCCCCACTGGGCACTAAAAAAAAACCCTAAGAGGGGTAATTACCAGTAGGATATTTCTGAACCAAAGCCAACACAGTCAAATGTTCTGAACAGGTGAAGAAAGAATGGAGAATGAATAGTCAAACTCAAACCTACTTTCAAGACACCATTCATGTGCCTCAAAGGAGAGGGAACACAAATACATCCTGATGATTAGACCTAGAGAATAAGAGTTCCGAATTAGCGAGTGATGTACGCTAATTCTTAAGTGTCTAAGGAGAAGAAATGAGATCTTCAGAGAAGGTGGGGATGTCCGTATTATTTAAGGGGCAAACAATACTTCCTGGAAAGCATATTAATGATAGGTTAGTTACCAGGGGTACCCACAAGGGGGTCCAAAAAGTCAAAATAATGGCTGTTGCCAGGCAATCAAAATCTCAATTCTTTTTATATGCCAAATAAAGGATAAGGGTTTGATTGCATGGTTTATGGCTACTCTTTGGCCTTTTTGACCCCTGTGAGAAGACACCTCAGTGATAGTCATCCATTGTTTTTGAATCTTTAAGTTAATTGCTTTCTTGAGCATGGTTTTCAGTTATGTTTTTGCACTGTTGTCAACATAATCATGAGGCCTAGTGACTTGGTGTTCTTATCCAGACACACAAACAAATGTCTTAAAAGGCTTTAAAACAGAAGAGTAGGATGCAGCTCTAATTCTTCTGTGAGAGACAATAACAATAATATGACTATTGTAATGATGAAGCTAGAGCATTGAGTCATATCCCTACACTGACTTTCCAAATAGTCTGAAGGCCATAGAAATATTTTTAGTCAAATTCCTGATGCTTTGAGGCACAAGGCAGTGAACGATCAACACATATGTTAGATGCCATGACCAATGTTTGAGCATTCATCAACTTGCTGTATTTCTTTGTTTTTTCTCTGAAGACGTTTCGCTTCTCATCCAAGAAGTAGTCAGAACTGAAGAAGCTTCTTGGATGAGAAGCAAAACGTTTTAAAGGAAAAAACAAAGAAAGTCCAGTTGCCTTTGAAAAACACCTTTGGAACACCTTCCAACTTTAATAATAATAATAATAATCATCATCATCATCATCATCATCATCATCACACAGTCAACCAGATGTTCAGACTGGATTTGGCATTTTTGTCTACCTATCGAGTCCTTACCAAGTACCTGGGATAGGCAGATGTGGATGTTTGATGGTGTTACAGGTATTGTCACAGGATGGAAGCAGTTCCTATTATTATTATTATTATTATTATTATTATTATTATTATTATTATTATTATTATTATTATTATTATTATTATTATTATTATTATTATTATGTGACCTGCTGCTTATATCGGCACCAGTCTCGGAATCACCTCGTTATATGGAGAAGGACTCCGCAGAGAATGGAATAGCAAACGATTAAATAGAAATAAGGCCTCCCAGTAAACCTATTGATGTTTACGGGGCAATTCAGCCTAAGTGATTTCAAAGCTAGGTGTGAGCTTTAAAACATGAAGAGGTTGTGCACTCAGTAGGTATATACTGATGCGGGGTTGCACAGAAAAGGACTTGGAAAATCCCATAACACAAAAACATGCTATAGTGTAATCCATCAACTAGGCTATTCAATGTTGAAATATCCAATTAAAAAAAAAGGTAGATTTGAGCTGCTCTCCCCACCTTCAATAATGCGTATGGCATCGCGGTCCATTAACACCCTAGCACGCTCTTTTATAAGGGAGGCATTGGAACGTTCATTTAACAGAGCGATCCGATTGGCTGAACATTGTGGGACTTTTTAAATAATTGATACTTTTTCAACAACCATACAAAGGTAAGGACTTTAGCCTTGAATGCTACCTCCCTGGCAAAATGCCCGCAGGGAGAAAACTACTGCTAAAGATCTTTATTAAAAATGCACACTTTCAAGAGCACGCCTTTCAAATCTAGTAATTGTTTTACTGTGTGCACATCACATGTTTTTTTTTTTAAACCATCATTGGCACACAGAAACTCCGACGTGCACACACAGAGACACCCGCGAGACTGATTCATTTCGCTTGGAATGCATCCAGATTGCTCCGCTTTTCAGAAAACAAAATCAAAATGGGCTTCAAGCTCATAATTCCTTCACGACCCAATCAAGCCCAAATGCCAAATAAAAGATGGAGAATCTTCTGCTTCCTTTTTTCCCCCTTAAAAGATTTAATGTTCTAAGAGAACGATGGGTGACTGGAATTCTTGGGTGCGTCTGTGATACTTACCAAGAAAAGCGGTGAGCAGGTAATGCTACTGTCTCCTGAAGGGACACCAAGGACTCCCAGCTTTTCACACAGTCCTTGGCTACAGCAGCTATTCACCTGCCCGCTAATGGATTAACTCCTTCCTTGCTTTAACTTCAAATGAAAGTCAGATCAAGGAGATCGGGGAAGAGACAAAGACGCTTTTGAATCTGGTCCCCTGGATGAGACCCATTGAAGTAAGAAGAAAAGACACAAGGGCAGGTATGCTAAGTAGTGCTCTTGCACAACCTCTGTTTGTTTCAGGGACTTTACACTACACATGGGAATTGAATTCTCCATGGGAGAGGAAACCTGAGATGCTCATTTCCCCATTTTCAGGGGATTTAAGGTCTTAGCACAGAAGAGAAAGAAGAGAAAATGGGGCAGATGAAAAAAAGAGAGGTTATTTTCTTCACGATGTTTTTGCAGATCTTTCTATTTCAGTGTTTCCAAGCGATGACTTGGCCTACTGTACAGTTCTGCGTGAATTAGCATGAGTATAAAAACCATTCCGGATTTGCTCTAACAACACAAATGTAAGTTTGTGTTCCCTGAAACAGAGGAAGGGAAAGACATAATTCTTTATTTACTCAAACACCCCCCCACCCACCCCAATGTCAGATTATGATTCAGTGTATTGTACAAACTCAGAACACTGGGCTGAGTAAACCAATGCTCGGTGAACTACTGTATGAGTAGGCATGATTCATGCAACTGACAAGCAATCTATTAACCTACTGGTTTCCCACATGTCAAATTTGTTTTGAATAGAGTTAAGGAGACTAGTTATGGGAAAAATGCATGGGACCCCTGAAAGAAGACAGAAGAGTTTCGAGTCAAAGAGATAAAGAAAGGATAGGCGGCAGCAGCATCCATGTATTTCAATTATTTTTTTAAAATTAAACTGTAATTAATAATTTAACTTAGCTCTAAACATTGTTGCAATTCACATATTGGGAATAGCACTGAGACAGGGGTCTTCAAACTCGGCCCTTTTATGACTCATGGACTTCAACTCCCAGAATTCCTCAGCCAGTTTGCCTAGCTGAAGAATTCTAGGAGTTGAAGTCCATGAGTCATAAAAGGGCCGAGTTTGAAGACCCCTGCACTGAGAGGTCCATCATGGCCGGAAAAGTGGAAAGAAAGAAAAGAACAGGATGACCAATTGCAAGTGTGTGGACTCAGTTACAGGGGTGTTCTAAAGGCCTAGATCAGTGATGGCGAACTTTTTAGAGACCGAGTGCCCAAACTAAAACCCAAAACCCACTTATGTATCGTCGGGTGTTGGGTAGGTGTGGCCCATTGGGTGGGCGTGGCCCATTGGGTGGGCGTGGCCCATTGGGTAGGCATGGCTGCAGTGGTAACGGCAGACTGGGTGAGACTAAAAAGTTCAATCAATCAATTCCAACTTTGCGAGATCTTTTTTTTCCTGCAAGAAGTTGAAATTGATTGATTGATTGAACTTTTTTTTTTTTTGCACACGGCGGCGGAGGCCTAAAGCAAAAAGTTTTATAAAACCCAGCTTGAAGGCCTAGGACTGGTATGATGGCACACGTGCCCACAGAGAGGGGTCTGCATGGCACCTGTGGCACGCGTGCATAGGTTTGCCACCACGGGCCTAGACTGAGCCCAGATATCATCTTGCAGAAGGTCTCTATATAAAAGTCAAGTTTATGTTATGTAATCAAACAGTCATAGAACGCTACAGTTGCTATTCAGAGAGGTTTTCCCTTTCTATTTTTATTAAGACAGTAGTTTCTTTCAGAAGGACCATAGTAGGTAGGGGCAGAATCTGGAACCAGTTGTGACGTGCTCTTCCATAACTCCTTTTCTTTTCAAAGTACTACGCACAGGTTTTAGTAGGTTGTTCTCACTAGAAGGTTTGGAAATAAAACCTAAAGTGTCCATAACGCTTAGAGAGTACTCAGTCAATGGTACTTATTAAATACATTGGTTGAAACCCTACTTCCGTGGTGGCAAACCTATGGCACGCGTGCCACAGGTGGCACACAGAGCCGTCCCTGTGGGCACCCACACCACCGCCCTGGAGGGAGGCGGGGCTGGGCTGCTCCCCTACGCCTCTCCACGTGCACCTGTGTTCTCGCTCTCTTTCTCTCTGCACTGGGAGTCAGGGAGCACCTGCAAGAGCTGGGCGGATCCAGGCTGGATGGTGGAGACAGCTGTCAGCATGAGTCCAGGTATGCCTGCAGAGCAATTTTTGTGGCACCCCAGCGGCCCAATCTGGGCTCCCAATCTGGAAAGGCCTGCTTTTGTGAGACGGTAGCATTTGGGAGGGGGCGTAGCTGCTCCCTTCCCCGCCCCCAAGCCATCAGCTGAGCAAGATGCCTTCCTGCCCACTGCCCCACCCACCAGAGACCCCCAGGATCTGCCCCAACTCTGCCCGGCCCCCACAGGCATCCCTCCAGAGGAGCAACATCGAGCTGGCCACACCCACCCTGGCCACGCCCACCCAGTCTGCCATGGCCACCCAGGAGGCCATGCCCAACTAGCGGGCCACGCCCACCCAGCACCTGGCGATACATAAGTGGGTTTTGGGTTACAGTTTGGGCACTCGGTCTCTAAAAGTTTCACCACCACTGCCCTACTTGTTCGGATGATGATGCAATGGCTCAGGTACTGCCATAGTCTCAGTAGCAATGCCAGCGCTCTTCAGCTCCAACTCAACCTGGGTCCTGGGAAATAGGGAAGCCAGATACAGCCACAACTCTGAGCGTCCCATTGTCTATCGTTGCAGTGGAACTTAACTTTCAAACCAGGACATGTGGTGTAATCAATGTAGACAAATTTATAAACTGAGAGGAGTAATAGCATCCAGTATTATGAGAAGTCTGACAATCAAATCTGGACAATCAACTCTGGGCAATTGGAACAATCAAATCTGATTCAACAAATGTTACTGAAAGAGCCTTAAAGTTAGAACTCTGCCTTGAGGAAATGACATTAGGCAACTGAGTGGAGAAACAAGAGGAGTTCAAGAGCGTTGCCTGACTGACAACATATTTCTGCCAGTTGTGATACCTTTTAATAATTGTGGAGAGAAGACTGTTGAACTCTCAGATGTCATTAGGCATTCAGCAGTCAGCAACAGAGAAGAACATTTCCTTAGGAACCTGGGAAAAACTAAAATCTGTCTTTTGTCAACTCTTCCTTCCCCCCCCCCCAGACAAAAAGTCACGGGTCCAGATATACTCTAGGCCCTACAGAACTACAGTGGGCTACTTTTTGGTACAAAAATGGTTTTGATAATGTTAATTTGGAAGTTAGATGAAAATGCAGATAGGAGGAATACGCTGGATGTGTTGTTCAAGGTCATTGGCTGCTCCTTGAGGCCTGCTCTTTGTCCTGAGAAAGGGGAAAGCTCTGACTTCCAACCAGATGTTGATCAAAAGAATTTTATTTAGTTAGAAAATGTACATGGCTGCCCAGCTCACTCACCGTGACTCCTGCAGTTTAGGGCGATAAAAACCTAGCTCAGGGGTAGGCAACCTCGGCTCTTTTATGATTCGTGGACTTCAACTCCCAGAATTCCTGAGTCAGCATAGCTGACTCAGGAATTCTGGGAGTTGAAGTCCACGAGTCATAAAAGAGCCGAGGTTGCCTACTGCTGCCCTAGCTACAAAAGCCAATTAACAGCCTCCACCCCAGGGACAACAACCACCAAACCAACCACTTGAGGGGCTCCATATCACCTTGGCAAAATCATGTCTTTAGGGCCTTTCAAAGGAGGCTGATCTTATTTCCACAGGCACGATGTTCCCCAGGGAGGAAGCCACCATGGAGAAGGCCATGGCAAAAGCTGCCCCAATTTGAGATCACAGTGGCACTGCTCTGTGAAGTACATAGACGTGAATGGGCCCATCTTCTCTGCGGAGCACTGCAGATGAGGCTCCTTAGGCAGGGAGGATTTTTTATTTTCTATCTGTTCAAGGCTCATATGGTTAGCATATAGGGCTGATAAGACCTGGTTGCTCCCATCATTTGTCTCCAGCTCCTGCCGACCTAGCAGTTTGAAAGCAGGCAGCTGTGAGTAGACAGATGGCTACCACCTTGGAGAGCAACTTCATGGGGACATGAAAGGAACCCCCAACTGGATGTCCTCCAGCCAAAGTGATGCCACCATGGAAGTGCTCTGGTGCTTCTGACACGGAAGTATAGTATATCAGTTCAAGGACACTATATACAGGTAAGGTAAAGGTAAAGGTTCCCCCGCACATGCGTACTAGTCGTTTCCAACTCTAGGGGCCTGTGCTCAACTCCGTTTCAAAGCCAAAGAGCCAGCGCTTGTCCGAGGACGTCTCCGTGGTCATGTGGCCGGCATGACTAGATGCCAAAGGCGCACGGAACGCTGTTACCTTCCCACCATAGTGGTCCCTATTTTTCTACTTGCATTTTTACGTGCTTTTGAACTGCTAGGTTGGCAGAAGCTGGGACGAGTAACAGGCGCTCACTCTGTTACGCGGCACTCGGGATTTGACCCGCCAAACTGCCGACCTTCTGATCGACAAGTTCAGCGTCCTAACCCACTGAGCCACCGCATCCCTTATATACAGGGGGGAGGTACAAAAACTATCCATATGGTGTTTCAACAACAACTTGCACCTGAACATTGGCAAGACGAAAGAGATGGTGCTAGACTTCTGGAGGAAAAAGGAGGAACCTGCCCCACTTTACATCGGGGAGGACTGGTGGAGAGAGTTTCCTCCTTTAAATTTCTGGGAGTCTACCTCTGTGAAGATCTGACCTGGAAAGTTAATACAACCCAGGTGGCCAGAAAGGCCCAACAGAGACTCCACTTCCTCAGGGTCTTGTGGGATGTGTAGTTCCATAGGACACAGAGGTGGGCTATCAAGGAGGGAAGAAATAATTTCTCTCCAATATCACTTAGTTTTACATGTAGGGATATAAACGTCTGCCTGTAGAACAACGACTGTATGTTGAGATTTTTTAAAAAAGAAAAAAGACTAGAACTACACGTATGATAGAGGCTTGATTTTCTCTAGCTTGCTTTTCCTAAAGCAGCAGCTGAACATGTTAAGGCAATATAGCATGTGCCAAATACATGCATGCATTTTAATCCAGTAGATGAATTTTACATTGAAAAACAATTTTAAATGGGGACAATTTCAGGACCATGTAGAAAAATGGGAGGAGAGAAATGGCAATGTTTAAAGATCCAATTGTTTCTCTGCTGAAAAGTGACACCTTCCTATTCCATTTTGTATTAAAATAATCTTCACATTCATTTGCGTGCAGCTTAATTGTTCATGGCTTCCTGTTGAGAAGCTCCACTGAAGTTAACAGGAGTCACATTGTTCACATTTATTCTAACAGGTTTTATGCAAAATAACTTCACAGATCGAAAGTGCCATTAGAAACCATAGATATTGTACCTAGGTATTAGGTTTGACTGATACTGTACTTTTCCTACAGAAACATGCAGCAAGTACAGAAGTGACTTAGATAGTACCCAGAATTTCCCAAGAGGTCTGGAAAGCAACAAGGAGGAAAACAACTCATTGTCAGGCTCCAAAAATCAAGAAAGACAGATGGGATTTCCTCATAATATTGCCTAGATACCAGCATGGTTGATGACATAAAGATAGCAGACGTACAGATTGGACCACAATGGAGCCCAAAATTTCTGTTGCTAAGCAAGACAGTTGTTAAGTGAGTTTTGCCCCATCTTATGATCTTTCCTACTATAGTTGTTAAGTGAATCACTGCACTTGTTAAGTTAGTAACATGGTTGTTAAGTGAATCTGGCTCCCCCACTGACTTTGCTTGTCAGAAAGTCAGAAAAGGGGATCATGTGACCCCGGGACACTGCAACCGTCATAAATACCTGCCAGTTGCCAAGGGTCAGAATTTTGATCACGTGACCATGGGGATGCTGCGATGGTCATAAGTGTGAAAATCAGTCATCAGTCACTTTTTCAGTGCTGTTGTAACTTTGAACTGTCACTAAATGAATGGTTGTAAGTCAAGGACTAGCTGTACTAGTTTTTGAATGTTGTTGAAAACATTCTATTTAACTAATACCTTTAGCACAAGAACTTGGATCTTTTTCTCCATTTTTCTGCAGAAATACATTTCCTGAAGCTTAATCATATGTCAAGAGACAGGGGAATCAGAAAATCCGGGCAGTTCAAATGAGTATAAAGATTTATTGCAAGCTAAAGTTCTCTACAAGAACCTGAACTACTAACTGTCAAAGCAAATTGGTGGTAAATAAGTGTCAATGGAATTCAAGGTGGGCTGGACATAGATCTCTTGTGGGTACAAAGGGACTCATGACTGATGCGGCGTTTCACCCTCCCTCGGATTCTGCCTGGTAACATAAGCTAAGGGTGGATACAAGGTCAATCATGCGAAGTCCAACCGTGAAAAAGGGACAAAGATACTTACATAAGCCCTATTACTTCTGTCTATGCCAATTCACTGTGGCCAACTCACCATGGCCAACTCATCAACCAACTCATCATGGCCAACTCGCCACGGCCAACTTGCCATGGCCAATTCACTATGGCCAAATCACTATGGCCAACTCACCATGGCCATCTTGCCATGGCTAACTCATCACAGCCAAGTCACCATGGCCAAGTCACCATGGCCAACTTGCCATGACCAACTCACCACGGCCAAGTCATCATGGCCAACTTGCCATGGCCAACTTGCCACAGCCAATTTGCCATGGCCAACTCACCATGGCCAACTCGCCGCAGCCAATTCACCATGGCCAATACATATTGGCCAACTTACCATGGCCAACTTGCTAAGGCCAACTTATAGTGGACAACTTGCCACGGGATGAGGGTTACACTAATATCAAAGAAATGGTGGAATAGAATCATTAAAGAAAGGATGAAAAAGAAGGGACAGAATGAAATATGAATGACAAAAATTAAAATATTTTTTTATTTATTATAAATAATTAAATTGAATTGTTAAATTGTTCTGTGGCAAATTGTCTATGGCAAGTTGGCCCTGGCGAGTTGGTTGCAGTGAGTTGTCCCATTCCGCCATTACTCATCCATTCCTTTTTTTACCAATTCACTCCCAGTATTAACCTGGTAGAGTTGAAATGAAGTTCATCTTAAATTTGCTTACTTTAGCAAGATTCTCCAACAAGCAGAACAGTTTGAGTCACTTTTCAGAGGATTCACAAATAAGCCTATTTCAAGCTTTTCCCTTAATGCTGAAAAAACTGAGAAATGGAGTGAGAGTGTCAGACCTCCGACTAGAAGACCAAGGAACCACAGCCAAGTGGTTCAGCCCAACTGAGAAGCAGCTGCTACAAATGTTTCTTTGTATGAACCAAAGATAAAAGTTCTCTGAAGTGTTCCTTTTTATAGATTAGTAGCTTCCCTTGAAAAGGAGACACTTGAAATGCAGCCAGATGTTTCTGTTGCTTGTTAAGGCACTCATGTTTCCTCCTGGCATTTAGTTCCGCGAAAAGCTGCTCATTATTAGACTTCTCATTTCTGGAGACCAGGGATTAGAAATCTGTGACCCAAGGGCTATTTGCATCATGACTCAGCCCCAATTTGTACTTCTCCAAATACCCCCAGATTGTACTATCAATACCCGATGACAAAACAGCTGATTTTGAGTAGTGTTTTTTTAAAAATATGGTACGAAAATATGGTTTAACAATGGAGATGGACTTGTTCAGCTCCTGCAAAGCAAAATACGCACAGAATCGTGTTTGATTTATTTTTAAATTTATTTTTATCCTGTCTTCCTCCTCCTATTTTCCCCATAACAACAACAACTGTCATGTGGGGTAGGCTGAGAGAGCAACTAGCCCAAAGTCACCCCAATCAGCTTTCACACCTAAAGAAGGACTAAAATTCACAGTCTCCTGATGATTGGCCCAAAGTCACCCAGCTGGCTTTCATGCCTAAGGCAAAACTAGAACTCACAGTCTCCTGTTTCTACCCTGGTGCCTTCTTCACCACCAGGCCAAACTGACAGAAATATTTTAGCCCTGCTATCTTCTGATGCCATTCATCACCGGGCATGATTTTCATACACTGAGTATGAAAATAAATTTTGTAATTTTTCCTCGCCCTTCTGAGGAGCCCTTACTGTCTTTCTTCTCAGTAGCTTCAGCCATCATTTGTTGTTGTTGTTAGTTGCGAAGTCGTGTCCGACCCATTGCGACCCTATGGACAATGTTCCTCCAGGCCTTCCTGTCCTCTACCATCTTCTGGAGTCCATTTAAGCTCACGCCTACTGCTTCAGTGACTCCATCCAGCCACCTCATTCTCTGTCGTCCCCTTCTTCTCTTGCCCTCAACCTTTCCCAGCATTAGGCTCTTCTCCAGTGAGTCCTTCCTTCTCATTAGGTGGCCAAAGTATTTGAGTTTCAACTTCAGGATCTGGCCTTCTAAAGAGCAGTCAGGGTTGATCTCCTCTAGGACTGACCGGTTTGATCGCCTTGCAGTCCAAGGGACTTGCAGGAGTCTTCTCCAGCACCATAGTTGTAAGGCCTCAATTCTTTGGCGCTCAGCCTTTCTTATGGTCCAACTTTCACTGCCATACATTGCAACTGGGAAGACCATAGCCTTGACTATACGGACTTTTGTTGACAGGGTGATTAGCATTAGCATTCTGTAAATTCAACACAGTAGTGTCTAGGGGTGGAGAAATCAAAAAAGGCAAGATACCTTTTGTTCATGCATGCAATTTTTAACCCATATACAAAAGGAATAGGACTTCAATTCCACTACCCGAACCACCATATTGCCTTTTTGTGCCTCTAACTCAGGGGTGTCAAACTCAATTTCATTGAGGGCCGCATCAGCATTGCAGTTGCCCTCAGGGGGCCAGGTGGGTGTGGCCAGGGTGGGTGTGACCTACTGGGTGGGCGTGGCTAGAGTGCGTATGGCCTACTGGGTGGGCATGGCCAGCTCTACATCATTCACATCAAGGGTGCCTATGGGGGCCTGGGCAGGAGTGGGACAGATCTGAGGGTCTCTGGCAGAAGGAGATGGGACCGGGGCAAGTGCCAAGGCAGTGTGGGCCGTTCCCTCACTGTTTCCAGGATGGCTTTGTGGGCCACATGAAACCACTTCGCGGGCCGGATCCGGCCCCCAGGCCTTGTGTTTGACATGTCTGCTCTAACTCAATAGTGGCAATGTGGAAGTTGTTATTTTCAGGAGTTTAGTGATATATTTTGATTTCTCTTTCATGTTAAGAAAAGTCTAGAACTTTAGAGCTCATTCTGAGCTAGCCTGCTTAGTTGTGTTTTTTTTAACCTTGTTTATTGAATAAAGAAGGGGTGATGGGAATCTTCATGTAGCTTCAAAGGTTTTCCTGCTATGAAAGTCTCAGGCTTTCGATTCCCATCCCAGAGTCACGTGCCGCCCAGTCAAAGCCAGATTTTGCAGATCTCCTGACGATAGCAGGACTATGAAGTCATGGTCCCAGCTTTGGACAAAAACCTTGAGGTTGTCGTTGTTTTTCAGCAGCTTCTGCACAGAACCTAGCATTGAGTATTGTGGAAACTGGCTGCTCAGAGGATATTTCTGCTCTCATTATTCAGAAGCCCCTTGTCAGGTGCAAGAAATCAGGAACCAGGATAGAGTTCAAAAGCACTATAATTTTACCTACATACAAGAATCAGAACTACAAACAATCAAGTCAAACTGGCACCAGATAAAGTCAACGGACTTCAAGGAGACCGGACCTAGGTCTCTTCTGAGGATGTATGGACTCCAGACTTACGATGTATTTGACTCCGCCCTCAGGCTTCAGCTGGTCATCTCCTACACTCCTGGCAGCTTGTAGGAGATTTGGATATCATCTTGCTTGGTATGCATGCTTTTTATGTTATGATTTTCAATCCATTTACTTGAGCTGATAACAAAGCTCAAAATCCCTTTATTTACTGGAGTGTTCATATTTTCTGGATCCATAAGAACCAATTGCCTGGGCACCTGATCGCTGCTCTGACACTTAGTAAGACATCCTGTTCCTTCCACGGATGCCACTGGTACAAGAATTTACGGCTTTGTTTAAATATCACCCTTTTCTAATTCAACTTTATTTCCATGTCCCTTCAATGTCGTATGAGTATGAATCACCCATTGCAGGGTGATCATATATCCCTGTTCCATTTCCAAGCCAACTGAAAGAAAATTTCACTATTAAAAATAATAAGTGAGGACTCCAATAGATTTTTTTCCCTTCCTCCTAAAAGGAGTGACTACAGTTCATAATCCAGCCAAGCACCTACAAGCAGGGCATCCCATTCTTTCTTTGGATCCATTTTTTTTTCTTTTCTTTTCCTTCAACAGATGCTCCCTATTCTGAGTAAATTTCTAAGTCAGTGATTGCTATTGTCACAGTTGTTTTCCTTCCTTTTTTTAAAAAAAGATGTACCATTGCAATTTATTTCTATTTCTCTATCTGTCCGTCCGTCCATCCATCCATCCAATTTACTGGCTGCCTATCTTACCACAGGGTAACTCTGGGCGGCTTACAATATTAATCCTGGAGTTACATGTAGAGCATGCTAATTCCTGTCTCTTATTTTCCAACAGTTTCATTCTGGTTCTGTTTGTATCAAAAAAAAAATTCTTTGTTATTCAAGGAATGAATCTTCCTGCCTTCTCCATGAAAAATAAGCTATGTTCCAACAACTGCAAATAGTAGTCATGGGCCCAGAATTTAAACACACACCCTTTAAGCATGTATATACCTCCCGGATAGATTACTGCAATGCTCTCTACATGGGGCTGCCCTTGAAGACCACCCGGAGGCTCCAGCTGGTGCAGAATGCGGCCGCACGGGTAGTGATGGGAGCATCCCGATACTCCCATATTACACCCCTCCTGTGTGAGCTGCATTGGTTACTGGTTGTCTTCCGGGCGAGATTCAAGGTGCTGGTACTTACCTTTAAAGCCCTACATGGCCTAGGCCCAGGATATTTGCAGGACCATCTGCTGCCGGGAACGACTTCCCATCGCCCAGTGCGCTCACACAGAGAGGGCCTCCTCAGGGTGCCGTCGGCTAGACAATGTCGGCTAGCGACCCCCAGGGGGAGGGCCTTCTCTGTGGGAGCGCCAGCCCTGTGGAACCAACTTCCCCTTGAGCTCCGGATGGCCCCGGATCTCCGGTCCTTTCGCCGCAGCCTTAAAACTTTCCTTTTTCATCAGGCTGACCTGGACTGACGACAGGGTTTTTTAAAATGTTTTTTAATTTTTAATTGTTTAGTTTAACTTATTTTGGGGCTGTTTATTTAATTTCTTTTAACTTTTGTATTGTTGTTTTTATTGTTGTTAGCTGCCCTGAGTCCTTCGGGAGATAGGGCGGCATATAAGTCCCAAAAATAAATAAATAAATAAATAAATAAATAAATAAATAAATAAATAAATAAATGTTACATAAATACCACTTCTGCTCTTAGTAAAAGCAACAAGCTGTTAGTTTGCCTCTTCAATTGCATTGTTTTGTCATTGCTGTCACAGTGCTTTTAACCATATCTGCTCTGATGTCAGCTGAATAGAAAGTGCAGCAATTAGCCACACTTCCTTTTTAGTGGTGCCTTGAGATGGATATATTCCTCCTTGGGATGGGAACAAAATGTTTGAGAAGAAAATTGCAACCTCACCTGTATCTGAAGCATCACCTTACTGGCGATTTCTGAGCCTTTTCACCAGTCATTCCGTCATCAAGAACAGATAAATTTTATTTGTGGAAATAAAATCTATTTGTGGCATTGCTTCTGAATTTTTTTTTAAGTGGGTGGGGAGGCAGAGAACTGTATTTGGGGCTTAAAGAAGAAGGCTATAACCCAAACAGCAGCGGCTGCAAAGAGAATAGTACAATAATTTTATTAAATTTGCATTGGATAACAGCACCCATACCAAATTGAGAAATGAAATATAAAGCCAGAAGAGATCAAAGTAACTGGACTTCTCCTGCATTGTTCTCAGGCCATGGCATCCCCTGAAGAGTTCTGATAGAAGAGAATATTTGTAGCTCTGGGTAGAACTGTGGGGCCCTTAGTCCTCTCTAAGCTTCATGGTTTTCTTGCAGACGTTTCATTACCAGACTAGCTAATGTCATCAATAATGATGGTAATGAAATATCTTCAAGGAAACCACCAAGCTCAGAGAACACCAAGGACACCACTGAAGGGGGTGGGGGGTAGATTGCCTCCATATTATCAGTATTCACAAAATTCTGTAAAGAATTTTGCTAGGTTTTTTTTAACTATTGCATGCTTTAATATGAATTATTGTAATGTTTGGCAAATATTGCTGTATATGGACGCTTGACAATTTACATACATCAATAAAGGCATGAAAGTCATAAGCTAAAATAGACAACATTCCCATTGAAACTATAGTAAAATTCCTCCCGGCAACCACGCTCAGCCACATTATAAACCCATTTTGAATAGGATCTCAGGGGGAGGCCCTTCCCCTATGTTTTGGAAGGTGCACCAAAGGCTTAATTTTTTTCAACTCTACTCTGTAGATCTCAGATGTGTCAGGCCCAAGGAATCAAGAGTGACTCAGAGTAGTTTCTTTATTGTTGCTCGGATCTTGCCAGACTGCAGCATTTGTTTGCATAACTACTAGCTGGCAGTGGGGGCGCAGCGGTTAGAATACAGTACTGCAGGCTACTTCTGCCAGCAGTTTGGCAATTCGACTCTCACCAGCTCAAGGTTGATTCGGCCTTTTATCCTTCCAAATGAGGACCCTGATTGTTGGGGGCAAATATGCTGACTCTGTAAAGCGCTGAGAGAGGGCTGTAAAAGCACGGTGAAGCAGTAGATAAGTCTAAGTGCTATTGCTATTCCTAGACCCTGCAAACTGCTAGGGACAAACACCCCCCCCCCCCGTTCGCTCTCTTTCTGCATCCCATAGATTCCAAGCTTCTTTGTCTCTTTGTGCCCCTCCCTCCTGCAATTCTGGCCCTCATTCCATCACAGGTTCGTAGGTCAGAATCTTCAACATCCCTAATCTGAATGCACGCACTGGATAGACTGACTCTTTTTGAAACAGGTGATCCCGGAGCTACCTAGGTGCCAAGCCATTTGGACTTTATACATAAAGAGCAGCATTGTGAACTGTATGCAGAAGCCTATTGGTGGCTAATGTGATGCAAACAAAGCAGGTGTTATACAATTTTGGTGGCAACCAGAAGAGTCTGTAGCGGTGTGTGTGTGTGTGTGTGTGAGTGTATCAAAAATATTGAGATGAGCTTGGAAGCACAATAGATATGCCACTGCTTTCTACTACATGTGAGGCCAACATGTACAAAATGAGTGCAGCTTTGGTCATATTATTGCAATTTCCGGCTTGACTTTTTTTTGGTAAAAGTTGCAACTTCTGAATAGTTTTCAAGGCAGCCCTGTATATAGTACAGTATGGTAAAGGTAGCAGTTGCTTAATCCACAGTATTGTTAATTCCCTGGAATAAACTGTTCTCATTGAAAATTGGAGGCCTTTCTATATTCACATAAAGTACAAACACCACTGTGTTGGCCATGAGAAAAAAACCAAATCCGTATTGAAATTTTTTTTAATTAGGCCAATTAAGCCTTTACAAAACATTACGCATGCTTTTAAATTTCTAAGAACTGTTCATCAGGCAATTTAACTAAAACTAAAGGGGGCGGGAGGAGAAAATTAATTACTTCCCTTTTTCCACAACATGCCTTGGGAGTATCCTTGGTGCAAGCTAATACGGTCCCATGCTTACAATTTGCAGACTAATTAGGATACTTCACCTAAGACTAGTCTGGTGTAGACTTCATTTTTGTCCTTTTTCTTCTTAGGCAAGGAGCCCAAAGTTGATGGAAAAGTATATTAACTTTAAGTTAAAGGAATTTAGCTTAAAAAGTTTAACTTAAGGATAAGACTAATGTTGTGTAGTGAGTTTGTTGCGCAGGAATGGAGACGAGGCAAGTGAGTTCAGCAATGGTCATGTTTATTTGCTTGCAGGATCTGAACTGAGGAACTGAGCTGCAGCCTACAGCAATTTATAGCCTGGCCCCTAGGTGGCAGCCAATAGGTTTAAAGCAACCCATTGCCACCTAGGGGCAGCCAATAGCAGCCCCGGAGACGGGGTGTCTGAGTTGCTGGGAGCCATTGGCTAGCTCCAGCTTACCATGTGGTGTTACATTTAAGCCCGATACATAACAACTAACATTTTTCACTTGGTACTCTTCAGGGTTAGAACCTAAGCCAGTTGAAAATGGGTGGACTTCAACTCCCAGAATTCTCCCATTCCTCCAAGAAGCACTGGAAACTAAACACAAGTGGTCCTCGCTTTACAACCATTTGTTTAGTGACCTTTAAAATTACAACAGCACTGAAAATAGTGATTTATGACCAGTCCCCGCACTTACAATTGTTGGGGCATCCCCACAGTTACATAATCAAAATTTGAGTGCTTGGTAATGGTGCATATTTAAAATTGGTTGTAGTTCCCGGGATCATATTATTGCCATTTGTGACTTTCCCAGCTGAGGTCTGAGAAGTAAGGTCAATTTGAGAAGCCAGATTTGCTTAATTCACTTAACAACTGAAACGATTCCCCTAACAATCATGGCAAAAAACCCCTTCTGATGTTTGCTTAGAATGTAGTATTGCAGGCTGATGGTGCTCATTGACAGGAGTTCAATCAGGTATGATTTACTTAACAATCTTCTTGCTTAGCAATGGAAATTCTGATCCCAATCCTGGTCGTAAGTCAAGGACAACACAACACAAATCCTTTAGTGGCGCGTGTACCATCATGATAATTTTTTTGTCAGTCAAAAAATGGAGACGCATGCCAAAATGGATCCTTTGCAGAAAGAAAGTTACCATTATAGTAAAGCCCTGGTGATTAGAAGAATACACTATTACACTATATACACTATTATACACTATTATACACTATTACAGGCTAACTCTGCTCATTGCCAGAAGTTTGATCCTGACAGGCTCAAGATAGACTCATCCTTCCATCCTTCCGAGGTCGGTAAAATGAGGACCCAGATTGTTAGGGGAAAATATGCTGACTCTGTAAATCACTTAGAGAGGGCTGTAAAACACTATGAAGCATAGAAGTTTAACTGCTATTGCTATTATAGCAAGGCGATCAAACCGGTCAGTCCTAGAGGAGATCAACCCTGACTGCTCTTTAGAAGGCCACATCCTGAAATTGAAACTCAAATACTTTGGCCACCTAATGAGAAGGAAGGACTCACTGGAGAAGAGCCTAATGCTGGGAAAGGTTGAGGGCAAGAGAAGAAGGGGACGACAGAGAATAAGGTGGCTGGATGGAGTCACTGAAGCAGTAGGCATGAGCCTAAATGGACTCCAGAAGATGGTAGAGGACAAGAAGGCCTGGAGGAACATTGTCCATGGGGTCGCAATGGGTTGGACATGACTTTGAAACTAACAACAACAACATATATTATGGCATTAATTTCTATGTACGAGCTATACTGGGTGCCCCCCAAAAGGGCACAGATAACACCTGTATTCCATGAACTGCACTGGATTCCAGTTTGTTTCTGGGTCGAATTCAAGGTGTTGGTTATTACCTGTAAAGACTTAGGTGGCATAGGGCCAGCTATGTATGAAATTGCCCCCGTCGTATCAGCCCATCCCACTCATTCAGAGAGGGAAGGTATAGGACAGACTCCATTGGTCAAAGGATTTTGACTGGTGGGATCAAGGAAGAGAGTCTTCAACCCCTGCACTGCAGAACATCTTGCCCTCAGAGGTGAGGAAAGGCCCCAACGTCTTGGCATTCCACAAAGGGGTAAAAACATGGCTGTGTAGCCTTGTGTGGGGGACACCGGGCCCCACACAACCGTGGGGCCCCAAGAGAACCCCCTGCCCCACCTTTATTAACAACTTCTAAACTCCCAATCTTGGAACTCTCCATCTTTTGTAATTGTATAATATTGTCTTGCCTTTTTTATTAAAAAAATAATAATCTTAAATTATTTGGGTTTTCATGTTCGATTAGATTGATTAAATTGTACACCGCCCGTAGTTGCTCTCTGAAGGAAATGGGCAGTTAAGAAGTGCGATAAATAAACAAACAAACAAACATATCGTGGGACTTGCTCTCTTAACACTTCAGAGTGAGCTAGGAGAAGAGGCACTCATCAAAATGCACGCAATCGGCCTAATGAAAAAAAAAAAGAATGTTATCTAAATCCAGGATTTTTAATCTAATGTGATCTTCCCTGACGAGAGCAGGAGCCTGTACGAAATCACAACTGGAGAAGCTCTTCTCACTCAGCAAGCCGAAGATGAGACCCGCGGCACAATTATAGCCGAGCAATTCACCCAGTAGCAAACTGGTGAGATGATTACCCTCTTTTTCACAGTAGGCCTCATGGATAATGACAAACGGTGCATGCAACTTTCCCTGCGAGTGTCTTGTGCCTGTTTATTCTCAGCAAAGTCAGCAGGGGAAGCCATATCTGACAACACTCTGAACCGTGGGTCCTCCTTGAAGCTCCACTAAGCAGCTCTCACTGCCATTTGCCTGACATTGCACGTTAGCAAAGAGATTCCACATGGCATCTGTCTGACAGAGAAATCACAGAGCATCTTGCTTTTTATTATTTTTTTGGGGAGGTGGGTTCAAGGAAAGGGTTTATTGTCTTTATTGTCTTCACAGCTCATGAATTGAATCTTTATCGTTTTTCACTGTTCTTGGATAAATACTAGACTTTCAATGAGATAACCCTTGGATGACTTATGATGGGTGCCAGAAGAGGAAAGCTCTTGATTTGTACAGGTGGTCCTTGACTTACAATTGAGTCAACATTTCTGAGGCCAAGGGTAGTGAGTTTTGTCCCATTCTGCAACCTTTCTTGTCACAGTTGTTAAGCGAATGACTGCAGTTGTTAAGTCAGTAACTCTGGCTGTTAAGTGAATCTAGCTTCCCCATGGACTTTGCTTGTCAAAAGGTCACAAAAGGCGATCACGTGAAATACGAGTCAGTTGCCGAAGGTCTGAATTTTGATCCTGTGACCATGGGGATGCTGCAAGGGTCGTAAGTGTGAAAAATGGTCATGAGTTGATTTTTTTCAGCACTGTTGTAACTTTGAACAGTCACTAAATGAACTGTTGTAAGTTGAGGATTTACCTGTATAGGAATAGGAATACCATCTATCTATTTCTTAGAGAAGGATCGGACTTAGAATCAGCATTGCTGGATGCAACAACCTTGGAAGACCGCAATCCATGTATTACAGTAAAGAGATGCTTTAAAACACTAGTGAACTTTTGTACTCAACTCCTGTTCCCAATAGGGATGCAATGGGCCAGTGGTTAAGGATGCTGAGACTTAGACCATTAAAGTGAAGTGTTAATACCACTTTATAATGTCTTGGTAAGGCCACACTTGGAATACTGCATCCAGTTTTGGTCACCACAATGTAAAAAAGATGTTGAGACTCTAGAACAGTGATGGCAAACCTTTTAGAGACCGAGTGCCCAAACTGCAACCCAAAACCCACTTATTTATCGCAAAGTGCCAGCACGGCAATTTAATCTGAATACTGAGGTTTTAGTTTAGAAAAAACAACTCATACATTAACATCTTTTGTCTTAAAAGAAAACACAATAACAAAGCTTTCAATGATACAAACAACTTTTTACTGAAAGTTAAAAGTTTGCATTTGGCATGCTTTTGAACAATTCATTTTTGCTGTTGTATGCTTGCTGATAATTTGTCTAACTTTGGCGTATACTTTGTAAGTTTGAGAACAACACATGCAGCACTCAGGTCTTCTGTTAGTCTGTTTCTGGTGTCAGATTTGATATAACTCAAAGCTGAAAACAGTGTGCTCACTCTGGAGGCTTGATTTGGCTAGGAAGGGGTTTGAGAAATGGCTTTTTCCTATTAAAACATAGCCAAAGAGTGAGGCGTGTGTGCCCACAGAGAGGGCTCCAAGTGCTTCCTCTGGCACGCGTGCCATAGGTTGGCCACCACTGCTCTAGAAAGAGTGCTGAGAAGAGCAACAAAGATGATCAGGGGACTGGAGGCTAAAACATATAAAGAACAGTTGCTGGAATTGGGTATGTCTAGTTTAATGAAGAGAAGGACTACGGGTGACATGATAGCAGTATTCCAATATCTCAGGGGTTGTAACAAAGAAGAGGGAGTCAAGCTGTTCTCCAAAGCACCTGAAGGCAGGACAAGAAGCAATGGATGGAAACTAACCAAAGAGAGAAGCAACCTAGAGCTAAGGAGGAATTTCCTCAAACTTAGAACAATTAATAGTGGAAGAACTTGCCTCCAGAAGTTGTAAATGCTCCAACACTGGAAGTTTTTAAGAAGAGATTGGACAACCATTTGTCTGAAATGGTGTAGGGTAGGGGGTTGGACTAGAAGACCTCCAAAGTCCTTTCCAACGTTGTTATTATATTATTGTATTAAGTGTACAGCTATGCAGTTTGAGACCTAGTAGTTCAAAAGCATGTAAATGCAAGTAGATGAATAGGTACCACATATAAGCAAGCAAGAAGGTAACAGCATTTTGTATTTCGCTGCATGCTCTGCCCTGCAGCAGGATGTTATGCACCTGACTGTGGAAACATCCCTGGACAACACTGGCTCTTAGGCTTAAGAAATAGAGATGAGCACAGCCTGCTAAAGTTGGCTATGGCCAGTGGGGTGAAACCCGCAGGAACACCTTTACTTTTTTACCTGTCCCAAGTAAGAGTCTTCATCCCAGATATAATTTGATAACTCCATCAAAACAACAAGGAAGACCACTAAATAATAAAAAAAAATATTCAAATCTGGCTCTCCCCGCCCCTCCTCCCCATTGACTTTGCTTCTCAGAAGCTTGTGGGTAAGGTTGCAAATGGTGATGACATGACCCCAGGATGCTGCAACAGTTGTAAATATATACACCAGTTGCCAAGTGCCCAAACTTTGATCATGTGACTGTGGGGATGCTCAGATGGTTGTAAGTGTGAGGACTAGTTGCAAAGTCACTTTTTTCTGTGCTGCTATGAGTTCAAATGGTTACTAAAGTAATGATTGTAAGTTGTGGATCATCTGGATTTCATCCTCCCCCACTCCCCACCCCCCAATTGTCTTTGGGACGTTTTGTTTTGGTTTTTAAGATGTCTGGGTGCTACAGGGATTCTTGTACTTCACTTTTGCATGAACCATTAAGGTAAGAAAAACTAGGAAACCATTTGGTCTGGTGAAGGCTAGAAACTGGGAGACTTTTAGTTCAAGTCCCAGCTTAGCCAGGAAAGCCAGCTGGGTGTCTTTCAGCCAATCACGAGGATACAGTGATTCTAGTCCTGCCTTAGGCATCAAAACCAGCTGGGTGACTTTGGGTGACTCTCAGTCCAATCCACCAAAGAGGGTTATTATTGTGGGGAAAATAACAGGAAGGTGTGTTAAATATGCTTGCCGCCTTGAATTATTTGTAAAAATAATAAAGGTGGTAAGTAAGTAAGTAAGTAAGTAAGTAAGTAAGTAAATGTAGTTTAGACTTATGAGAGAAAGAGGGCACATGGAAATGATATTGGGTGAGTTTTGGGGCTTAAACCCTGAAGAATGAGTAAAAAGATCTATTTTTCCAAAGGAATGGTATTAAAAGAATTTGCAAATACTATTACTCATACCAGCTAAGAGTTAACTTTACAAGAGAAAACCAAGGACTCAGTTAAGAGCTCACCTGTGGCAAAATACTGATTTTTTTTAAAGACATTTGAAATTCCCAGGATCAAAAATGTGACTCTGTGTACAGCATTCAGCTTTTCTTTCTAAAATGTCAGCTTCATTTCTGCACTAACCTGCATGTTCTCATACAAATGATAGTTAAAAATACATCAGCACCAGAAGCCTACAATAGAGGTGTGTCACCTATGCAAGTACACTACTTGTTTTGCACTTGTAAGAGATGATTGGTTTGCACTCACTTTTTAAACATGAAAATTACAATCCTATATTTATTGTCTACTGACAATAAATTGCATTTTTTTAAAAAAAACTTATCATATTATCATCACAATCCTTCATGGTTCAAAAGGGGCTTTAGAGCGTCTCTATGGAGATTTTCAGTCGTCCAGGTTATGGTTGTCCCAGTTCTGAAGAAGCTTCTTGGATGAGAAGCAAAAGGTCTTCAACAAAAAAAAAAACCCAAAGAAAATCCAGTTGCCTTTTGAAAAAATCGACTTTGGTTCAGGGTAGGACCTGCTCAAACCTACTTTGTGGAATCTAATTGTGAGTCTTCACTATACTAAAGATTTTTGAGAAGCATATGTGTACATTTTCCTACATGAATTTTCCTCAATCTGGTGCTAGGATGACAGGAAGGCATCTATAACCTACACATTTTTTTTGGGGGGGGGGGGAATTACTAAAACAGAACTTGCGGCTGGAATTTCTTTCATTTCATATGAAATGATTTCATCAAACGATATATTTTATAGATGTCCTAATTGAAGCAGAAATCAAGAAGCAGGCTAGACGGGGCAACCTAGGGTGTTGTGCTGACTGTGTCAAAAGGGAAAATGGTGCTTATAAATGAAATAAATAATAATAAATCATTTTCAAATTGTCTGTATTTGCTGTTCACAGCAATACCAAAAAAAACAGACAAGCCTCTCTCTAGCAGTCTTGCTTTCAATGCTTGGAGAACAGAATCCATTATTACCTTAGATTTCGCTAGGGCAGTTTAAAAAGAAAGTAAGTTGAGATTGCAATTTCTTAAGGCACAAACATTTTACCAGCATTAATGGGGATGTCCCAAGGTTCAAGGAGCGGCATTTCTTAAGTAACTCACTGCTTTCTCAAGGGGGCCAATTCAAGTGCTGTTAAATCTATAAAAATCAATAGAGAGAGTATGCATTATGTGGCAGTTTCCATCTAAAATATCTAGTGTAGTATATGGGCCAGATACAATAGAGCAGCCGAGCACGAGTAATTTGCCAAACAAACCTAAAGCACTTCACATTGATTTTTTGCAGTTTTCTAGCCCCTAGTCACTACGTAGCATGGGGCTGGGTGGGGGAAGGATGGGGAAGGACTACTGAGTTCTTGGGGCGATGGCAAATTCTTACTGTCTCCAAAGCAGACTTGCTTGCTGACCAGTTGTCACTCCAAATAAATTTCTGGGTCTCTCTCTCTCTCTCCCTCCTACGCTTTGCTAGATTTATTTTTATAGCCCGGATTAAATGCTTTCGAAAATGTTTCCAAATTGCATTGGTTTCATGTTTTAATCTTCAGTTATCCAGCGGCAATGACTGACGTGGAAGATAAAAATAAAGAGGTGTGCATGTTTGTTTCCACAATCCTATTTTGAGAATGAAAGAAGAAAATAGATCAGCGGAACTGCTTGGCTTGGAGGGAGGAAGGGCTTTTCAAGGGAAGAGCATCACGTGTGTAAACATCCAAATACAAATTACGACATTCCTTTGGCGTCCTTTTTCGGGGTTTCAATAGTTCACGTTCTCAGGTGTTTCTTTCTCTTTCTCTCCCTCCGTCCCTCCTTCCCTCTTGCCGAGTACCTACTTCTACATAGGTATCCGGGGGGGGGGGAAAAATACATGTGCTGCTAAAGTAGCATCAAATTATGAAGTGAATTGGTAGGATAAAGAAAATTAAACAAAGTTATCCCTTTTGATTTAGGAATGCTGTATGTAGTATGGTCTTCCCTGTTTCATTTACAGCTAAGTATCACTAACACACTTAAGACCTACAACCTTGATTGCCATCGCTCTTGCTCTCTCTCTTTTTCAGTTTCCTTCTACTCACGTCTTTAATAGTCCTGTACTTATCTATTTCAGTCAAATGTATTTCTTATCAAAACAGAGAGAGAGAGCAACTGTTATCGAGTTTTTTCAGCTGAGACCTACATGTCATATAGCATGCCGACATGTCGAGGCTTGATTGATGGATGGGTTTGTGACAAATAAAGCCAGGATCAACAGCTTAGCACCTTCCCCGCCCACCCCCACTGCCACCATCATCAGGAACCTAGAGTAAAGCACAACTCAGTAACAATGGCCAGCTTAGGGATGCATTAGCTCCTCATCGACCTCAACCCATCCGTTCCCATCAATACTTTCCACTTAATAACCTGAAGCTATGATAAGAAAACAAAAGAAGGAGAAAGGGGCAGAAGAAAACAAATCAATAAAAGAAGGGAATGTCCGTGAGATATACTGTCCAGAGGAAGATTTTTTTTATTATTATTATTTTGCTGAATTGGTAAGATAATGCCCCTTGACAAGAGAACAATATACTGTCAGGGTTTATCAGGCAGAAATTGGCACAATGCTAAGCGCAGGTTTGGCATCTGAACGATGGTACTTAGTGAGGCTAGAAAAAAGCATCATTCCCAGAATACAGACAATACCTGCCACTATTCCTCCAACGTTCTTCAAAATTAGAAATCTTTGAGAATCACACCCATATCTTATGATTCAGAGTCTTGTATTTGCTACTGCTACCAAAATATACATTACCTTTTCCTAACCAAAACTCTGCAGGAAAAATAGTATTCTTAATCTTTGAAAATTGCTTTCACAAATCATGAGACTCAGATGAAGATTATTTGAAAGACAATCTGTTACATTGATTATTAACTCGTGTCAACCTTTCTGGGACAAATGTTTTGCTCTTCTAAACCTGGAAACCACAAATCAAACCCACAAATTCAAAATTCACATGAAGTATTAGTACCACTTTACAAAACCTTAGTAAGATCACACTGCATTAGGTTCTGGTCACCACATTACAAAAAAAGATGTTGAGACTTTGGGAAAAGTGTAGAGAAGAGCAACTAAGATGATTAAAGGCCTGGAGACTAAAACATATGAAGAACAGTTGCAGGAATTGGATATGGCCAGTCTAGAGAAAAGAAGAAATAGGGGAAACATGATAACAGTATTTCAGTATTTGAGGGGCTACCACAAAGAAGAGGGGGTCAACTTATTTTCCAAAGCACCAGAAGGCAAGACAAGAAACAATGGATGGAAACTAATCAAGAAGAGAAGCAACCTGGAATTAAATAGAAACTTCCTAACAGTGGGAACTGTGGGAACGGTCAGTTTTTGGCCTCCCAACCTTCAGCTTTCCCAAACGTTTCTTATCGGCCTCTACGTGAATTACAGTGATGAGCACACTCTCCTGGTTCACACAGGATGGCATGTGGGAGGTTTGGGAAACGCTATGATAGAGCTTTCACATATATCTTTTAGTATCTTGTTTTTGTAATGATCTCATAGGCACCTGAGAAGTTCTCACTACGTATCCAATTATCACTATGTATCCTATTTTTTTGAGATTGATGGGGTTTATGTAATGTTGTATTTGGTATTCAGAAAGAGGAGGTGAATAAAAGTTCAGCGGGCAGTTGCTCAGGGCTTTTTTGGAGAGACGAGGCTGCCTGGCTGGTTCAGAGCATCTCTATCGACCCGGGTCTGAATTCTTTTCCCTACAGGAACAATTAACCAGTGGAACAGCTTGCCTTCAGAAGTTGTGGGTGCTTCATTGCTGGAGGTTTTTAAGAAGAGACTGGACAGCCACTTGTCTCCAATTGTATTGGGTCTCCTACTTGTGCCATGGGTTATTAGCAGCTCTAATCTGATACAAATAAATGATCAGTATAGGATATGTTTGCATGAATCACATTTTTGTTATTAAAAATGTAATAATAATAATAATAATAATAATAATAATAATAATAATAATAATAATAATAATAATTGTAAAGTTGGAAGGGACCTTGGAGGTCATCTAGTCCAACCCCCTGCTCAGGCAGGAAACCCTATACCATTTCGGACAAATGGCTGTCCAGTCTCTTCTTAAAAACTTCCAGCATTGGAACATTCAACTATACTTATACCTATACTTAGTACTTGTACTTATACCTATACTTAGTACTTGGATGGAATGATGGGCTGGTGTATCACATGACCAAGTTGCATAAAATCATTCTCTGCATCTCGAGAACTGGTCTGTCAAGCAGAAAATTCCATCTCAAAATCTGTAGGACGTTGAAGAAATCAAAGAAGAACAATTTGAAATATAGCAGTGTGCCTAGAAGAAGAAATAAGATTTGGTTTCCTGCTAAAGGGTTAACATTAGGCAAGCATTTTTAGAGTTCTCCTTCCATTTGCAGTGTACCACAGCTGTATCAAGGGTAGAAACAGGCATAGATATAACCAGGGCTTTTTTTCTCATAGGACACTCAGAACTGAGTTCTGGCACCTTTTTTGGATGGAACCTTGTAGGGTAGGCAAGGTGGGTTGTATGACATGTGTGAATTCTGGTACCTTTTTCTTTTACAAAAAAAGGACCCCACCAAAGACTGCAGTATTTGGAAAGTATAGACCAGACATCAGGGCCAAAGAAGGAGTGAAAGAAGCTTAGTTGTTTTCTCCCCTCTTTCTGTTCTCCTCTATAGACTAAAAGAACAAATCCCAAGAAGTGAAAGTACTGGAACTGTCTAACAGTGTGAGGTATATCAAAATAGGAAGCAACACTTGTGAATCAGGGAGAGATCAAGCAAGAGAATAAACAAAGTAGATAAAGACATACATACAGGTGTTTGCATAGAAATGTATATATGTGTGTAGGGTTGTCCACAGGGTACATCCAAAAAGTCAAGGTGCTGAGTGTGATGGTGTTGTTAAAGCTCTATTTTTAATGTACAACATACATTACAAACAGCAAAGCTTCACTCATACTATCACACCCACGGTCTTGATTTTTTTCACCATATTCTCTAGCCTTGCTCATATGTATGTCCAGCTAAGGACACTGGCTGTGTTAGCCATAAGCATAAATTATTTACCTAAAACATGGTATCAGCGACCTTCACTGTCATTTAGAGAAGAACACTGGTATTTGTGTATGTGTGTGTGTCTTGAAAGTTCCTGTCCCTTTTTGGTCTTCTGACGGAGACTTAGCTAAGGCATAAATAATCTACCTTTGAATTTGTAAACAGAGTAAACAGTTTCATATTTGCTCATTGCGAATGTAATTGTCATGTGCTGTTTAACATTTTTGCCATATGCTAAATAAATAAATAAATAAATAGCTAAGGCATTGGGCAAAAGGCTTATACACATCCTTATTTTCATGAACAGTTCCATTACAGCCCTCTCTAAGTGGTTTTACAGAGTCAGCATATTGCCCCCCAACAATCTGGGTGTTCATTTTATTGATCTCGGAAGGATGGAAGGCCAAGTCAACCTTGAGCTGGTCAGGATTGAACTGCTGAAAGTTGGCAGAATTAGCCTGCAATACTGCATTCCAATTACTGCGCCACCATGGTTCTTATACCTGTTCACCTCTTCTACTGAAGAGGTAAGTAAGGCTTAAACAGGCTATCCTGGAGCGTCATATGTTATCGCAAATTCATAACATCACATTTATTTTCCACTGCTATAAATAAAGAAGAGTACCAACTCATTTTCTGCCTTGATAAGTTACTGTTGTTTGCTATGATAGAGAGAATAGCTGAAAGATTAAGATCTCTGCTCAAAATACGTGCCCATTACATGAATATCCATTTTATTTGCATTTGTACCTGCAAACAAGGGCCATGAATTTGAGAGAGGATCAGTTACAATTTTCTTGGCTAATAAATAGGGTTTTCCCCATTGTAGATGCTATTCTCAATGGGGCCCTAATTATAAATTCACAATTAATTGCGGCTTCTCTTTTTCCACCACCCATAAAATAATTATCTTCTTATGATAATATCATCATCTCTAGAACAACCAGTTATGTCCTCAGAAATAGCAAGTGTGGAGGGCAAGAAAACTGGAGTAGGTTGATCCCTTACTCTTCTGTGTTTTTTCAAAAAGATATGAGTGCTTACAAACAATCCTGCTATTTCAATAACTTGCGTATATTTTTTCACTTGCCATACCTGAAAGCTTCAAATTTTCCATGAACAGGGTGGATATATGAGCAGGGTAGATTAATAATTCCCCAATTAAATGAAGTATTCACAATATGAATATTACATTCCAAAGCAACTCAAAAGAATAAGGTGTGATACCATTACAACTTTCATGGTTACATAAGGAAATTATCAGGGAAAACATTAACAATGTTTACTCAATTTGTATTAGCATTCATTTACTGTCAAGGTGAAAAAGTACTACAGGTAGTCCTCGACTTAAGGCCCCCAACTGAACTGCAAATCCCTGTGGTTAAGGGAGACAGTTGTTAAGGGAGACAGTTGTTAAGTGAGTTTTACTCCATCTGACGACATTTCTTGCCACAGTTGTTAAATTAATAACACTGTTGTTTAGTGAATCTGGCTTCCCCATTGACTTTGCTTGTCAGAAGGTCGCAAAAAGTGATCACATGACCCTGAGACACTTCACCTATATGAACCAGTTGCCAAGCATCTGAATTTTGATCATGTGACCGAGAGGATGCTGTAATGGTCATAAGTGTGAAAAATGGTCATGTCACTTTTTCCCCCGGTGCCATTGTAACTTTGAACAGTCACTAAATGAATGGTTGTAAGTTGAGGACTACCTGAACATCAAAAGCTGGAAGCTTAAAAAACCAAACAAAATAAAAACAAAACAAAATCTTAATCCCAGAACAAACAAGGTGTATCCTATACGATTATCACTGTGTAAAATGCAGCTCTCTGTTCGGAAAAGTAGATTTAATTTTTCACATTATAACAGATATCTCCTATCTGTTTTTGGCCAAGATTCCAAGGAAATCTGACCCTAACCTATTTTCATTTTCATTGGCAAGGGGATTTCACAATATATTTTCCTGTGAATCAAAACTAAGTCAGAATGAAAAGCTCAGAGTCACTTTCCTTAGAAAACCTCTAAGAATCTCTACCTTGCATTAGACTTTGTCCATGACTCCAAGTAGAAATAACCTCAAACGCTAATCCCTAACACTTAGTATAATTTTAATTGGCAAAGGGATTTTCTACTGATTCTTACTATGGTCCAAAAAAAACTCCAAATAAAAAGCTGTCAACATCATTTTTCTTAGAAAACATTTAAGAATGTATCTCTAGCATGAGTTTTTGATAGAGATTCCAAGTATGCCTAACCCTAACCCCATGGCTTCAACTAACCCTAACCCTAACCCTAACCCTAGTTTCATTTACTTTGGCAATGAAATTTTCCAGTCCATTTTACTGTGATCCACAAAGAAATCAAAATGAAAAGCTGTCACCAACGTTTTCCTTATAAACATCTAGGAATCTATCCTGAGCATTGGTTTTAAACCCAAACTCCAAGTACAGCTAACCCGAACCACAACATTAACTAAAATTAAACACTAAAAATGTTTAATTTTCATTGGCAATGGGGCTTTTGTATGTATTTTACCGTGGACCAAAAACAAGTAGAATGCCAAGGCTGTAACCATAGCAGTTTCATTCTCATTGGGAAAGGGATTTTCCCATTTATTATTACTCTAGACCAGGGGTCGGCAACCTCGGCTCTTTTATGACTCGTGGACTTCAACTCCCAGAATTCCTGAGCCAGCTGACCCCTGCTCTAGACCAAAAAGAAATCAATATTCAAAGCTGTAAGTGGTGCTTTCCTTAAAACACCTCTAAAAATCTCTCCTTAGAAAACCTGTAAGAAACTGTTCCTAGCATTAGTTTTCAGATAAGGCTCCATGTGAACCTAACCCTAACCCAAATTTCATTTTCATTGTCAATGGGATTTCCCAAGTATTTTGCTGTTGTCCAAAAACGAGTAAGATTGGAAATCTGTAACAGTTGCTTTCATTAGAAAATTGGTAAGAAACTCTCCCTGGCAGTTTTTTTGGCTCAGGGTATGCATAATTCGAACCCAAACCCTAACCCAACTTTCATTTTAATTGCCAAAGGAATTTTCCCATGTATTTTACTGTGGACCAAAAAGAAGTCAGAATGTAAAGCTATAAATATTACTTTCCTTAGAAAACTTCTAAGAATCTGTCCCTCACATTAGTTTTTGCCCATGACTCTAAGTAGACCTAACCCTAACCCTAACCCTAACCTTAGTTTCATTTTCACTGCCAATGGGATTATACCATGTATTTCACTGTAAAATGAAAACAAGTCAGAATGGAAAGTTGTAACCATCACTTTCCTAAAAAACCTCTACAAATCTGTCCCTAGCATCAGTTTTTGTAGATGACATCAAGTAGATTCAACCCTAACACTAACACTAACCCTAGCTTCATTTTATTTGTCAAAGGGATTTTCCCATGTATTTTACTGTGGACCATAAAGAAGTCAGAATGAAAAGCTGTAAACATCTCTCTTTTTAGAAAACCTCTAAGACAGGGGTCCCCAATCTGTAGGCTGCGGCCTAGTACTGGTCCATGGCCTGTTGGCCCCTGGGCCATGGGAATGGCTAGCGAGTGCATGTGCACGCATCCTCCCCACTCAGGCTAGTGCCGGCCCACGGGTGCTAGTGGCCCATTTGTGCATGCATGCAGGTGCTAGCGGCCCAATTTGCGCATGTGCACAGGCAGTAATGGCCCATTTGTGCATGCGCATGGGTGCCAGCATCACCCCCAGCACTGGCGTGGGTGTACATGGCCCGCTTGTGCAGGCATGCCGGTGCTATCATGCATGTACATTTCCCTGCCCCTCTTTTTCCCTCTGGGTCATCAACCCGGAAAGGTTGGGGAGCTCTGCTCTAAGAATCTGTCGCGTTAGTTTTTGTCCATAACTCTTAAGTAGACCAAATGCTATTGCTAATGTTAACTCTAACCCAGTGGTGGGATTCAGCTGGTTCGCACCACTTTGGCAGAACCAGTAGCTAATTTTTTGTTGCCCAGGCCCAGAATGCACTTCCAGAAGGGGCATCCACACAGAGAACCGGCTGTCCACATATTTGAATCCCACTACTGCTCTAACACCAAGTAACACCAGCTGCCTGCAATTAGTGCAGGTTCGCATCCCACCAGGCTCAAGGTTGACTCAGCCTTCCATCCTTCCGAGGTAGGTAAAATGAGGACCCAGATTGTTGGGGGCAATAAGCCGACTTTGTAATAATGCCACTTAGGGTGTGTGTGAAAGCCCTAACAAGCAGGCATATACATAGAATGAAGGCTACTGCTAAGCTTGTAAGCCGCCCTGAGTCTTCGGAGAAGGGCGGGATATAAATGTAATAAAAATAAAAATAAATAAATAAATAACTCTAATCTTAGTTTCATTTTCACTGCCAATGGGATTATCCCAGGTATTTTACTGAGGAATGAAAACAAGTCAGAATGGAAAGCTGTAACAGTCACTTTCCTTAGAAAACCTCTTAAGAATTTTTTTCCTAGCACTACTTTTTGGCCCAGACTCAAGGAGATCAAACCCTAACCCTAGTTTCATTTTCATTCTCAAAGAGATTTTCCCATGTATTTTACTGTGGAGCAAAAACAAGTCGGAATGAACAACTGCAACAGTCGCTTTCCTTAGAAAGCCTCTAAGAATTTGCCACTAGCATTAATTTTTGGCCCAGACTCCTAATAGACCTAACCAGTGTTGAGATTCAAATATTTGAACAACCGGTTTTCTGTGCGGATGCTGCTTCCGGAAGTCCATTCTGGGCCTCGGCAACAAAAAATTAGCTACTGGTTCTGCCAAACTGGTGCAAACTGGCTGAATCCCACCACTGGACCTATCCCTAACCCTGGTTTCATTTTCATTTTCAATGGCTTTTTCCTATATATTTTACTGAAAACTGAAAACAAGTCAGAATGAAAAGCTGTAAACATCTCTTTTCTTCGAAAACCTCAAAGAATTTGTCCCTAGGATTAGTTTTTGTCCATGACTCCAAGTAGACCTAATCCTAACCCTAACCTCATTTTCAATGGGATTGAAAAGCTGCAATGAAAAGCTGCAACCATCCCTTTCCTTAGGAAGCTTCTAAGAATATGACTCTAGCATTAGTTTTTGTCCCAGAGTACAAGTAGAGTTAACCCTAACCCTAATCCCAATTTCATTTACATTTTCAATGGGATTTTCCCATGTATTTTACTGTTGATCAAAAACAAGTCAGAAAGAAAAGCTGCAATCGTTGCTTTCCTTAGGCCAGGGCTTTTCAACTTTTTCACCCATTGTACCACTTTTAGGATATGGCAACATCCCAGTACCACCAATCGCCTAGCAAGGTGTCAAAAACTTGATGACCCCCCAAAAAGAGGAAAAAAGTGACAAAGTACAGGTAGTCCTCAACTTACAACAGTTCACTTAGTGACTGTTCGAAGTTACAAGGGCACTGAAAACAGTGCCCCCCCAAGCCACAGCCGAGCAAGACACCTGCCTGCCCGCCCAGTGGCGCTCTTCCTCCTGTCCAAGGTTTTCATTGTTGTGAACATTTCTGTTGAGGATTGGCAGCGGGGGTGGGGTGGGGGGGAGTTTGGTTTTTATTTTCCCCCCCTCTGCTGGGTGGTTGCAGCAGGTTTTGGTCACTTCACATGACCTTGGGACACTGTGACCGTCATAAATATGAATCAGTTGCCAAGCATCTGAATGTAAATCACAAGACCCTGGAGATGCTGCAACATTCCAGCTGATCGGCACTTCTTCTGGGCTCAGCAGAAGCCTGGCGCTGATCCTGGCACTTCCACTGAGCCCTGACAGCCCTGCAGCTCCAGCCATCTCTCGCTCAGGCTTGTGCGGTGCTGCCACCGGTTCAGCTCATTCCCCTCCCATGCTACCACTTTTCCAGGATGGTCGCGTACCACCTGCCAGGTGCCAATGTACTACAGGTGGTACCCGTACCAGTGGTTGAAAAGCCCTGCCTTAGAAAACCTCTAACAATCTGTCCCTAGCATTAGTTTTCAGCCCATACTCCAAGTAATCCTAACTCTAGTTTTATTTTCATCATCAATGCGATTTTCCCATGTATTTTACTATTGATAAAAAGCTGTAAATGTCTCTTTCCTTAGAAAATCACTAACAATCTGTCCCTGTAATAACTCACTACCCTTCCTGGACATTCTGATCAACAAACACCACAATGACAAACTAGAAATGCAAGTCTATAGAAAAACTACCCCTACTAACCAGGTGCTCCACTACCAAAGCATAACAACCATAATTTAGATCAGGGTCCCCACCCCCCGAGTTGTGGCCCACTACTAGGCCACAGCCTATTCGAAACCGGGCCACAGAAGCAGCGGGTAAGTGAGCATGCGCATGCAGCTGACTTGCGTGAACAGCATGAGAGCGTGTGAAGCTGCATTTGTATGAGTGGTGGGCAGCATGCTCAGAGCTGAAGAAGCTTCGTGGATGAGAAGCGAAGCGTCTTCAAAGAAAAACAAGAAAATCCAGTTTGCCTTGTGAAAAAGCACCTTTGGGATACTTGGATGATCGGAGGATTCCTGCAGTGACCAGGGAGTTGGCACAGAAGACCTCCAAAGTTCTTTCCAATCCCATGATCCTATGTTTTCTTGGAGATCTCCCATTCAAGCACCAATCAGATCTGATCCTACTCAGCCTTTTCAAGCTCAACAAAATCAATTACTTGCTGTGAAGGTGTGTGTATATATGGATGGGAAACAAAAATACAAAAAAACAAACAATTCCAACTCCACAACCCCTCACTATTTTTGTTATTCAGAAATAACCAGTGTATTAATCTTTGGGGGATATAACATATTTCATTTTATGGCTGCCAAGGAGTGGGAGTAGAAGGATGAACTGCAAAATATATCCTTCCAATATCCTTCCAATGATATTCTTAAGAGTTTCATTTACTAAATAAAAACTAGAAGTAGGCTTCAAGCAGATTATTTTTTTCTTCAAAAATACATGCTATCTACTAGCTTTGCCTCTTCGTGAAATATAGTTAGGTTGTATCCAATGAACAATTAGAAAGACAGAAAGGTATTTTTGAACTTCAAAAATTAACATTTCTAAAAAATTATATTTCTAAAACATTTATACATGAATTTGCAATATTACAGTTTATATGAAATACACAACAACAGCAATATACCTGCATTAATATAAACTAATTGGTGGTTAAAGTGCTGGCCTAGAAACCAGGAGACTGTGAGTTCTAGTCCCACCTTAGGCATGAAAGCCGGCTGGGTGATTTTGGGCCAATCAGCAGGAGACTGTGAGTTGTAGTCATGTCTTAGCCATGAAAGCCAGCATGTAGACTTTGGGCCACTCTCTCTCAGCCCAGCCCACTTTTATATCCTTGTTATATAAAAAACAGCAAATGTCAAAAGAAGAAATTCTACACTAAGCTAGCGAAGAGTAAACTGTAGTTACTTTTTCTTCTTTAATTGAGAGTAATGATGGGGCAGAATGATGGTCACCATATAATTTTAACCAAGAATAATGGAAAAAGTTATTTACAAAACAAATCAATGGCTGTGAATTTACCACCGCTCAGAAAGGACAAGAGGGAGATATTGGTAACTTACAAACAAGAGCTGACAGCCACTTCCTAATACGTGTGCAACTCCCATCTTAAGTTATCGATTTCAGTGAGGTTATTGCAAACAATGAGAAGCTGGATCTTCGCTTCCAGTTTTCCAGCTAATGTTTTTGAATACCGTTGCAAATTACGAAATTTAATTAGCCAGAAAACTGCCAGAAAGAACAAAGAGGGTGGTATTATCTTGGTATCTTTTCTGAAATTAGTCTTTTAGAGGAAATTTGCCATATTAATCATCCAAAAATATTTTTGATCATTGAATTATTAGTTTTCCCCCCTGGCCCAGCCTGTTTTCAGGTATTCACTGCTATAGGTGATTGCCTCTTAATTACTACATGGATGCCTTCTATTCATTCACATTAATTCATGTCTTCTGGCACAGTCCCAAATGGCAGCTTTGCCCTATATCTTCTAATTACTTCTATAATTGAATTTGCCCACTTTTCCTAACCTATTTTTTTAAACTGACTGTGTTTGTTCATGGTTTATTGTGTCTTTTTTGTGTCAGCTCTCAGCAAGCAGAATGTACATTGATTCTTTCCTCATTTCTCATTAATTTTCAAGAGCTGGGCTGTACGTCTATTTTTTCTGCCTGTCAGGTATATTGCTAGTTCAAAAAAGGGAGGAAGGCGGAAGGAGAGAGAGAGAGAGAGAAAGAGAGAGAGACTCTTATTATTAAAGGTTAGGTAAAATAGACTGAAGTTAATTAATTCATTTGCAACTCTGAGCCAATTACTGAAGCCTCTCTTATTTATATTCTTGTTAACAAGACAGAAAAGAGAAATAACTGTTATAGGCATATGTCCTTCAGATACTGGACAAACCCCTCTAGAACTTAAGCATTATTAAGTTCTCCTTAATAAAAAAAATGTTTCCAAATTAGAGGTTTACTGTTCAATTGCCAAATCAATTGTGAACTGTTAGAGGATTTTCATGCATAGCACACAGAGAACCTTGAGATTTTCTAATACATATTATTTACATGCATGCATGACTCCTGTCAACAAGAAATAGACCCGTGTTAGCTAAACGTACAGATATAATTAATAGGACAGGGAAAGAGAACCTTGGCTAAGTGATACTTGAAAATGTTTTTCTCCTCCAGTGAAATTTATAGAGAAAGGAGAATTGTTCTCGTCCCCATCCTTGCCACCTGCTCCTCAATGTTTGATGAATTTCTTTGGAGAAAGTGGCTGAAGGTAGGTACAATAGAGTTGTGAGTGGAAGGATGAGAATCCCCTTGCAGGAACCAGTGTGACTCAATCCACCGCATTTCAGGTAAATGTGTTAAATTAAGGGTGTCAAACTGCCAGCCTGCAGGCCAGATGTGTCATGGCGAAACCATGCCCACCCCATTGCCAGTAATGGAAAAAAAGTTGCGATAGTTGTGACACATCGTGTGACGTTGCAAGTTTGACACCCCTGTGTTAAATGAATGTAAATGTTTGGCCATTTTGGAATGTGACTATCAGGTGAAGAAATCAAGACCATCCATAAGGTTGCAGTATAGATTTATTGAAGCCTATACACTACGGCTCAACATATAATGGGTGCCAAATAAGAATCAATGGGAGTCAGAAGGACGTGGACTTGGAGCACTTGTGGGAATGCAATGACTCCAAGCTTATGATGCATTTAACTCCATTCCTGTCCCCCAGCACTACCTGCTCTTCTCCTACATCAACTCTCAGTATATTTTTCTTAAAAACCAAAAGTGGCACTCAGCTCAGAAATGCTTCATTCACTGGATTTGTAATGATTTTACAATGTAATTGTGGGTGGGAGCATGTGTGTGTGTGTGTGTGTGTGTGTGTGTGTGTGTGTTTGTATGCATATGATGCTAATGTTATCCATTCAGTCATGTCTGACGCCTGGCGATTCTATGGGCTAGATCTCTATTTTCCTATCTTGCACTATTCCTTTGAGCTGTTCTATGCTCTGACTGGTATCAGCTTTCCTTTGCTTTTATATTAGTTTATAATATAAAATACAAAAATACAAGCAAATAATAGGAAAAGCAGAGGAGGAAAAAGGGAAAAGTGTAGAGAAGAAGGGAAAAAGAAAAAAAAAGGCATTGACTTCCAACTCCCTTTGGTGTAGTAGAATAAAACAGTAACATCAAACCTCAACTTTTTACTTTTACATAATAATTTAAACTAGCCATTTCTATAACAACAGATCTATGTAATCAGTAAAGTTTCTTTTTTTTCCTTCTTAAGCACAAATTCCAGAAGCTGTTTCCAAGTAGAAACAAAAGTACTTGTGCTTTTTTCTTTTATCAAAACAGTCAATTTAGCCATCCCTGCTAATTCCTTCAGTTTTGCAGCCGTTCATCCACTGTGGGGATTAAAATGTCCTTCCATTTTTGTGCATAGAGTAATCTTCCTGCAATCAACATATGTAACATCAAAGTTCTAATTTTGTTTCCAAGTCTTTTTCCATGAAACCCAAGGGAAAAGGTTCTGGTTTTATCTTTATATTCACTTTGGGAATCTTCTGTATTAAATGTCTGTGGAGATTCTCAGTCATCCAGGTCATGGTTGTCCCAAAGGTGCTTTTTCAAGAGGTAACTGGACTTTCTGGTTTTTCTTTGAAAACGTTGCACTTCTCATCCAAGAAGCTTCTTCAGCTCTGACTGGATGGCGGTTAAATCCTTTCATTCCCCACCATCCAGTCAAAGCTGAAAAAGCTCTTGAAGCGAAGAAATACAAGAAAGTCCAGTTGCCTCTTGAAAAAGCACCTTTGGATTTTCTGTATTAGAATATGAATCCTTCTTCAATATTTCTTTGCTTTGCCACATGTCCACCATAAATGATAAAAAGTCCCTTCTTTACATTTGCATTTCCAGCATTCATTTGAAGTACATTCTTGATAGCTTAAAGGTAAAGGTAAAGGTTCCCCCGCACATGCGTGCTAGTCGTTTCCAACTCTAGGGGCCGGTGCTCATCTCCGTTTCAAAGCCGAAGAGCCAGCGCTTGTCCGAGGACGTCTCCGTGGTCATGTGGCCGGCATGACTAGACGCCAAAGGCGCATGGAACGCTGTTACCTTCCCACCGTAGTGGTCCCTATTTTTCTACTTGCATTTTTACGTGCTTTCGAACTGCTAGGTTGGCAGAAGCTGGGACGAGTAACAGGCGCTCACTCTGTTACGCGGCACTCGGGATTATCCGGTGTTAAATACCAAGGATACATCTTATAAAAATTTTCTTTTAAATTGTAATTTAATGTAAATTTTAAACCTTTTGTCCACATATTTTCCAATTGTTTAAGCTTTACATTATATCCAAAGTTCCTGCTGGTGTCAGCTTCTTTGGTGGCCTTGTTTCTTTTTACCACTAACTCCTCCCAACATAATTGCTTTCTTCAGTGAATTCCCCCATGACATGGCCAAAGTAAGTGAGATGGAGTTTCGTGATTTTGCCTACTGGTGACAGGTCTAGTATTATGCGCTCCAGTATTTGTTTTTAGTCACCTTTGCTGTCCAGGGAATACACAGGAGCCTTTTCCAGCATCATAACCCAAATGAGTTTATTTCCTTCCTTTTCTTGCTTTTTTAAGGTCCACTATATGCATATATTATAGTGTTTTCTGGATAACATTACTTGCATGTTACACTTTTAACTGACTCCCACTTGTTAATTCATATTTTCTTTTTACTAACAATGAAATGTTATTTAAGTCCCTTAGGTCTCTTTCTGACACAGAACTTCAATTCACTACACTGTGAGCAGTTCATTCTTTGGACCTTCTTGATTTAACATTGTTCAGACTATTAATTCTTCTATTTTGCTTACATTACTTACTCAACTTGCCAAGCCTCTTAAGCCTGATTCTCACTCAACCTCTACCTGACATTTTAAATGGGATTTCTTCTAGTTAGATGCTCTCCAACAAGGGCAGTTAGATCATTTCCACTCCTTCTCATGAATACATGGCATTAAGCTCCATTGAAAACAGTACAATTCTTTTTTAAAAAACCCCTAATTTACATTAAAATCACAGATGTTACAGATTCAGAAATATAAAGCATTTTAAGAAAATGAAATGTCACAATAATCCAAAGGTTGCAATAATAACTTAGTTCTGGGTTTACCAATAGTTCTGGCTAGCAAAGTACTATAACAGCTGTAGCTTCAGTAACCTAATATGTTTTTCCTATTTGTCCATCCAATATTCCAAGCATACTATCTTATCAGATAGCCCAATACAGGTAGTCCTCAACTTATGATTGTAACTGAGCTTGTCATCACATGTCTTATGACCCAGATAGCCTAGACAGAGGCAGGCTTTGGCGCAGTCCTTTATTACTGTTCCATGATAAACGGCCCTACAATGGCTGGTAAAGCTCCACCCCAAACTTTCCAAAGGCAGCCACCCACAGTCAGTGCAACCCAGGCCCACAAGCTAAGACCAATAGTCAACAGAGCTGATTCACAAAGGAGGAGGTCTGTAATCCAAAACAAGGTCCAAAACAAGATGCAAGTCATCAAGGTAAGGTCCAGAGTTCACAAGCAACCCACAGGGCACAACATGATTCAGGGCAGTTTTTCCAAGGCCAGGGAAGTGCATGCCTGTCCTCTGCTTAAGTCAGTCCAAGTCAGTTGTTCCTTGTGAGGAGGGACCTTCTCATGAGCAGCCTCGCAGACCTCCTTTGAGCATGTCTCCATTCCACTCTCAGTGCCCTCGGATTGAGTGAGGGAGGCAGCTGTTCCTCGTCAGAGGGGATCTGCTGCCTGTCATCATCACTGCCGGTCTGCAGTCGATCCTCCCCTGTGTTTGTAAGGGCAGGCAGCTTCCATCTGGTCAACCAGCTCCCCCAATGCTGGAGGGACCGGGGACAGCATCGTCCTTAGCCCCTGGCCTCTCCAGACATTCCAGGAGAGATGTGCCATCTCCATTGAATGGTTCCTGTTCCAACTCCTCCTTCCCTGAACTGGGATCCGATGGGGCCATGACAATAAGAGACCTGATATTACAACATTTTTTGTGTGGCAGCCATTAATCAAATCATCATGATTGGGTCTACAGAAGATGAGCGGCACATAAATATAATAATAAATAAGTGGTCATTAAGTCTGCCTTTGGTACGTGAACATCATGGTCATTAAGCAAAAACAGAGATTGTTAAGCAAACCCATTGTCTGGAAACTGGGAATAAACACTGATTTCTGGCAAGAGGTGTCCTAAATCATGACGAGAGAACACTGCAATCTGAGTGCTGAGTGATAACATGATTGTGGCGAGTGCAGCACTGGAACCTTTTGAGTTTGTTGTAACTTTGAATGGTTGCTAAGCGACTAGTCATAAAATTGGTCCATTAGTGGGTGAAAGTGGCAAGAAGGTGACAAGCAACAGGGAGAAAGCAGAACTATTTAACTTGTTTTTTGCATCTGTCTTTACACAAAGGGAAAAAACAGACCAACCTATCAAAAATAGTGCCATAAAAAACAGAATAGAAACAAAAGTTAAGATAGGCAAGAAAATGGTAAGTGAGCACCTGTCCAGCCTAGACGAGTTCAAATCACCAGGACCAGATGGATTACACCCCAGGGTTCTCAAGGAACTGGCAGACGTGATCTCGGAACCACTGAACTATATTTTTCAAAGATCCTGGAGCACTGGGGAACTACCAGAGGACTGGAAGAGAGCTGATGTAGTTCCCATCTTCAAAAAAGGGGAAAAAATGGATCCAGGAAATTACAGACCTATCAGCCTGACCTCAATACCTGGGAAGATTCTGGAAAAGATAATCAAATAATGAACCAGTGAACACCTAGATCAACCCTGACTGCTCTTTAGAAGGTCAGATCCTGAAGTTGAAACTCAAATACTTTGGCCACCTAAGGAGAAGGAAGGACTCACTGGAGAAGAGCCTAATGCTGGGAAAGATTGAGGGCAAGAGAAGAAGGGGACAACAGAGAATGAGGTGGCTGGATGGAGTCACTGAAGGGGTAGGCATGAGCCTAAACGGACTCCAGAAGATGTTAGAGGACAGGAAGGCCTGGAGGAATGTTGTCCATGGGGTCGTGATGGGTTGGACATGACTTTGCAACTAACAACAACAACAAGATGCAAACAAAGTCATTATCAAAAGCCAACATGGGTTTGCCAAAAACAGATTATGCCAGACAAATCTTATTGCATTCTTTGACCAAGTGACAAAATTAGTGGATCAGAGGAATGCTGTGGATATAATTTACTTGGACTTCAGTAAGGCATTTGATAAAGTAGATCACAAACTACTACTTGATAAGATAGAAAAATGTCGGTTAGACAGCATCACCACCAGATGGATTTGTAGCTGGCTGACCAGCTGTACTCAGCATGTGGTCCTCAATGGAACCGCATCTACATGGAGGAAAGTGTGTAGTGGGAGGCCCCAGGGCTCTGTTCTGGGCCCAGTGCTCTTCAACATCTTCATCAACGATTTGGACGAGGGGATAGATGGGGAACTCATCAAATTTGAAGACGACACCAAGCTGGCAGGAATAGCCAACACTCCAGAAGACAGGCATAAGATACAGGAGAATCTGGACAGACTTGAACACTGGGCGCTATATAACAAAATGAAATTCAATGGTGAAAAAAGTAAGGTTCTACATTTAGGCAGGAAAAATCAAATGCACAGGTATAGTATAGGTGGTACCTTGCTCAATAGTAGTAACTGTGAAAGGGATCTCGGACTCCTAGTGGACAATCACTTAAATATGAGCCAGTAGTGTGCTTGCACCTGACAAAAAAGCCAACACAGTGCTAGGCTGCATTAACAGAGGGATAGAATTAAGATCACGTGAAGTATTAATACCACTTTACAATGCCTTGGTAAGGCCACACATGGAATACTGCATCTAGTTTTGGTCACCACGATGTAAAAAAGATGTTGAGACTCTGGAAAGAGTACAGAGAAGAGCAACAAAGATGATTAGAGGCCTGGAGGCTAAAACATATAAGGAACGGCTGCTGGAATTGTGTATGTCTAGTTTAATGCAAAGAAGAACTAGGGGGTGACATGATAGCAGTGTTCCAATATCTCAGGGGCTGCCCCAAAGAAGAGGGAGGCAAGCTATTCTCCAAAGCACCCGAAGGCAGGACAAGAAGCAACAGATGGAAACTAATCAAGGAGAGAAGCAAACTAGAACTAAAGAGAAACTTCCTGACAGTTAGAACAATTAATCAGAGGAACAACCTGCCTCCAGAAGTGGTGAATGCTCCAACACTGGAAGTTTTTAAGAAGAGACTGGCCAGCCATTTTTCTGAAATGGTATAGGGTTTCCTGCCTGAGCAGGGGGTTGGACTAGATGACCTCCAAGGTCCCTTCCAACTTTACTATTATGAAAGTCAAGGACTAGTGTAAGGACCTACCTCAGCTAAGCCACCCAACAAAGCAGAACTCTTGAAACAGGCATTGTCTCAAAAGGAACTTTTATTAGGGGCTAGTGACAGTAGGGAAACAAGGTGGAATCCGAGAGAAAAGCCCGTGAACCAATATATTAAAAAGCAACATTCAATACTCCTCACCCCAGAGTTCCAGTGTCCATTTGAATCCCAGCCAATCCACAGGTGGCATTGTGTTTTGGTAACTGGTCTTTTCGGCGGGCTCCTCAAGGTCTTTCTTACTTTCGATTTCTTCTGTCTCCAAGTGCAAACTGTCTCTCAGATAAGGTAGAGACATTCCATACCCTGGGGGAAGGGCATCCTACAGACAGTGTGAAGCAATTGCAAAAGCTTCCCCCTCCCAAAAGAATGGCAGGACACAAAGAAAGGCTACAGCAAGGGAAAAATAGGCATAGGGTTAAAATACATTTCTTTGGGGACCTGACATACGGACCCCCTAGAAAAATGGTAATCCACCTGTGAAGACAGAAGGAAAAGGGAAGAAAACAGAGAAAACAACCACATTAATCAGGTTTATCAGGGTACTTTGAGTGAAAACGCTTATGTAGCTTAGGAGCTCTAACACGTTTTTTGTATACCCATTCATTTTGTGTAGAGGGAAGGTTTTTCCAAGCCACTAAATATTGGGTGGAACTATGGTGTTTACAGGAATCGAAGATGTCACATACTTCAAAGTGTTGCTCCCCTTCCACCCATACTGGTATAGGTACAGGAGGGGCCAGGGGCCTAATCTTGGGTTTGAGCAAACTACAATGAAAGACAGCATGGATCTGTCTTAGGCTAAGTCCTAGTTCCAGAGTTACTGGGTTAATAATGCGTGTAATGGGGAAACTTAGGATCTAACCCCTTAGATGGTTGTAAGGATTGCAAATATTTTGTAGAAAGACAAACTTTATCTTTATATTTAACTTCTGCAAAAGGCAACAGATCAGTCCAATTACCTTGCTGATAGTTGATAAAGCATCTAAGGTACTGTTCTAGAACTGAGTTCAGTCTCTCTGTCCTCCCATTCATCTGAGGATGATGACTAGATGATAGTCCTTGACTAGAATCCAAGAGATCCAGAAAAGCTTTCCAGAATTTAAAAGTGAATTGAACCCTTCTGTCCAAAATGATGCATTGTGGAGCCCCATGGAATCAGTAGATGTGTTGCACAGTTTAACCAATGTTTTGGCTGTTGGGATCTTTGGGCATGGGATGAAATGGGCCTGTGTAGAAAACAAGTCTGTAACCACCCAAATAACTGTATTCCCAGTACTTTCAGGAAGCTCCACAATAAAGTCCATAGAGATCTCTCTCCAGGGCGCTGAAGGGCTTGCCACCTGCTGTAAAAGTCCAGGTGTCTTCCCTTGCCTCCACTTAGCTGCAGCACATGTGGGACAGCTTGCTACATAGCTTTCTATGTCCTTTTTCAGCAAAAGCCACCAAAATTGCCTTTATAGAAGATGTAGGGTTTCGACGAATCCAAAATGTCCAGCAATCTTTGAATCACGTCCACCTTGTATTATTCTGTCTTAGAGTTGCTGGAACGTATATTTTCTCTCTAACCCAAGCCAGGTCATCTTTAATTAAACACAGATTCTTATGTCCCTGAAACCACTCATCAGTTTCCAGTGCTTTTTTAAACTCCAGGCACACTGTCTTGTCTATTGGCATTGTGGCCTTCCTTTGTGCTCAGGTAGTGACAGGTGTTGCAAATTGTTTAGGAGTCATAAATGGTTTAACTACTTCAGATTTTGCACTATTATATTGTGGCATTCTAGATAGGCATCTGCTAGGAAATTCCTCCCTCCAGGGAGGTAATGGATTATAAAGTTAAATTGGTGGAAATGTTGGGACGACCGTGCTTGCTTGGGAGACAATTTCCTAGAGGTTTTCATTGCTTCAAGTCCTTATGATCAGTCCACACTTGGAATGGTATTTTGCTCCCCTCTAGGAAATGCCTCCGGTTAGGAGCGCCCATCACACCACATAGGCTTCCTTCTCCCAGGCCGCCCACTGCTGTTCAGTTTCAGAAAGTTTTTTAGAAGTATATGCACATGGTTGCAACGGACTCTCCTCACTAAGACTGCTCCTACGACCACATCATCAGCATCAGCTTGAATGACGAGAACTTTCTCTGGATCTGGGTGCTTTAAAATTGGTTCCACAGAGAAAAGCCTCTTTAGATTTTCAAATGCAGCTTGACACTCCCGTCCATTTCAGCGGCTGGCTGGGCTTCAGCTTGTCCCCACCCTTAGTCTTTAATAGATTTGTAATGGGGAGTGCAATTTGCACAAACAAGGGAATGAACTGCCAGTAAAAGTTCTCAAAGCCTAAAAGGCTTTGTAATTGCTTTCCAGTATGAGGGGGGCTCTCCAGTACAGCTCATACTTTCTCTGGGTCCATTTCATCACCCTCACTGGAGATGCGGTAGCCCAAATAGTTGATATGATTTTTATGGAATTGGCATTTGGAGAGTTTGGCATATAACGTAGCAGTGCGCAGTTTGTTTAATACCACTCTAACTTAATATGCTCTGCCTTGGTTTCAGTGTAGATTAAGATGTCATCAAGGTAGACTAAACCCCCCTTGTACAGGTGCTCATGAAGAACCTCATTGATTAATTGCATAAACACAGCAGGGGCTCCCTGCAGTCCAAAAGGTAGCACCTTAAATTGAAAGCAGCCCATGGGGCAATTCAATGCAGTCTTCCATTCATCCCCATCCCATATTCTTATGCGATAATATGCTTCCCACAAATCCAGCTTAGAGAAAAAAATTCCTTTAGACAGGTGCGCTAACACGTTCTTCATAAGGGGGAGGGGATAGAGGTTTTCCATGCATACAGTGTTCACACTCCTATAATCTACGCAGAGAGGAAGTGACCCATCCTTCTTTTCTCTGAATAGCACGGGGGCTGCCACCCAGGGTTTTGCAGGTTGGATGAAACCCCGGGCTAAATTCTTGTAAATGAAATTATGAAGCTCACTCAGTTCTCTAGGAGTCATGGAATACATCTTCGGTTTGGGAAGCTTCGTCCCTGGAACAATTTCAATGGCACAGTCCATGGGCTGGTGGGGCGGAAGCTCATCCGATCTCTGCTCACTGAACACTTCAGCTAGGTCCTGATATTCCAGTGGGAGGCTCTGTAATTCCTGTTGGCTGAGGGTGGAGGCTAATTCGCGATGGAGTCCATGCCTCTTGCCCTTTCCTTTTGAGGGGGGAGGAGCCCTTTTCTTTAGGAATTTCAAGTGCCCTTCCCTCCAATTAACTATGGGGTTCCATTTCTTTAACCATGCCAATCCTAGTACTAATGGCCATTCCATACTAGGAGCCACCACAAATGCTAAAGTCTCTGAGTGGTGCCCCATGGTAATATGCAGGGGCCTGAGTGGGGACTCCCCCTGTGATGGACCCATCGAGTTGGCAGAAAGTGATTGGGGTTTTTAGTCTGCTGAGGAGTATTTCCATCTTCCCCACTAGTTCTGAGCTTTATTAGGCAGCAGGTACAACCTGAGTCCAACAAAACTGCTAATTTTACTTTCTTCCCAGCGCCCAGGATGGACAGTTCTAGGGGCATGGTTATGGGGTTAATTGGGCCATTTATCAAGTGGTCGTTCTCATAGTCACTCTCAGCCATCTTGGAGTCATCGTTTGCAGGAGCCAGAGTTGACCCTCCACCCCATGGGCTCGGGGAAGCTCTATGGTCTCCTCAAGCACCATTGCCAGCTCTCTTGGGTGCAGTGTCATTTTCGTAGGTCTGCCGGTGGATTGCCGGTCTCCCCTCTTAGCTGGCATCCTGCTGTGGCAGTCAACTGCTCAGTGCCCCTCTTTTCTGCATTTGAAGCAGGAAGTAGAGTGGGGTGAGGTCGGGCCATCTCAGCTCTCCTTTCAGATGTTGGCTTGAAGGTGTGTTTCACCAGGTAGTGCTGGTGCTTGTGTTGGTCTATTTCCACCTTTTCTGCTAAGAGGCACCAATCATGCAATTGCCCTGGGGCTCCATGAGCCACACAGGCATTGTACAGGTCTTCCTTCAGACCATCCTGGAAGCAACTCACCAGGATGCCCTCTGGCCAGTTTAAGTGGCTGACCAACTCCCAGAATTTACAACAACAACAACTTTATTGTCACTGTGAATGTACACCAATTAGCATTCATCAAAATGAAATTGCATATAGCTCTCAAAGGGTCACCACCTCCGATATATACTCCTTGTTCATTGCCAGCTCAAGTTTCAGATCGTCCATTTTAGTCTCTAGGGAGCAAGTGATGGCAAACAGGACAGATGGAAACGGAGCTCCATGTGGATTAGCCCTCAAATTAGCTTGTATTCCTGCACAACAACCTCACCTCCTTTCCTTTTTATGATCCTGTCTCTTCCATCTTTTCCTTAAAGAGGGCTTGGTGTATTCAGCTATTGGTCGTTGTCCTTGCTTCACCATCTTTATGAGCTCATAGGCTTTCTTGTCTGAAAGGCGGTCTTCAAAGCGACACCGGGGGGCTGTCATGAACCGGTTAAAATTTCTCGGCTCTGGAGTGTTGCAGTTGTAGAGGGTCAACATCCAGTCAGCTGCTGGATCTTCCAGTGCTAGGGTAACCACTCTGACTGTCTCCTCATCTGTAGGTAGCATTCTCCCATATATTTCCATGGAAGTGAATACCTGGGCCAGGAAGAACCCCAATCTCTTGGGATTCCCATCGAATTCCTCCCCTAATGGAATTGGCTTCACTTCTGCTGGTCGGGGTATGGCCCCTCTGGGGCTCTGGGGTGGCCGTGCCTGTTGTGCTGCTGTTGCAGGGGGGCGGCTGCTGCCTCAGGCACCGCTAACTCTTCTTCACCTGTTTCCTTCTCTGCTTCTTCCTCCGATTCTGATTGCTCTTTCAGCTGGGCTTTTTACTCCTCAAACGACTCTCTGCACATATTCCATTGGCTGCTTTAAGATGGCTTTTATCATTTCCAAATTCGGATCCACTAACTCCTTTTCAGGAGGGGTAGGCTCTGGGTTTTCCTTCTTTGCTTTCTTCTTTCCTCCGCCTCGCATGAGAGTTAGTTTTGGAGACTTTCCTTCCCAGTCTTCTTTCTTTCTGACCCTGACCGACCATCTGGCTCAATCACCTTCTGCCAGAGGTTCCTCCATCCCAGGTACCTGGAAGTGCTTTCCCTGGGGTCTGCCAGAAGGATATCTCCACTCCAGCTCTCCATCTCACCCTCTTCCATTCTGCTGTTAGGAAAGAGTACCTCAGTTGTGACCCACCTCGGTAGGGCAGTTGCCTCTCCGGGCTGGGCACTATGCAGATTCCGCCTTATGTAAGGACCTGCCTAAGCTAAGCCACCCAAGAAAGCAGAACTCTTAAAACAGGCGTTGTCTCAAAAAGAACTTTTATCAGGGACTAGTGACAGTAGACGCGGTGGCTCAGTGGGTTAGGACGCTGAACTTGTCGATCAGAAGGTCGGCAGTTTGGCGGGTTGAATCCCGAGTGCCGCGTAACAGAGTGAGCGCCTGTTACTCATCCCAGCTTCTGCCAACCTAGCAGTTCGAAAGCACGTAAAAATGCAAGTAGAAAAATAGGGACCACTACGGTGGGAAGGTAATAGCATTCCGTGCGCCTTTGGCATCTAGTCATGCCGGCCACATGACCATGGAGATGTCCTCGGACAAGCGCTGGCTCTTTGGCTTTGAAATGGAGATGAGCACCGGCCCCTAGAGTCGGAAATGACTAGCACGCATGTGCAGGGGAACCTTTACCTTTCCCGTTTTAGTGACAGTAGGGAATCAAGTCGGAATCTGAGAGAAAAGTCCGTGAAGCAATATATTAAAAGCAACATTCAATACTTTCCCCCCCAGAATCCCAGTGTTCATTTGAATCCCAGCCAATCCACAGGTGTTTTGGTAACTCATCTCTTTGGCGGGCTCCTCAAGGTCTTTCTCACTTTCAATTTTTTCTGGCTCCAAGCCCAAACCATCTCTCAGATAAGGGAAAGACATTCCATCCCTTGGGGGAAGGGCATCCTTCAGACAGTGTGAAGCAATCCCAAAAGCTCCCCCCCCCCCCGGCCCAACAGATTGGCAGACCACAAAGAAAGGCTACAGTGAGGGGAAAATAGGCATAGGGTTAAAATACATTTCTTTGGGGACCTGACAACTACATTTGGGAATTATAGGCAAAGATGCCGCTATGTGATTACTCATAAATGTGAGCTGGTTGCTAAGTGCCCAGAATGTGATCATGTGACTCTGGGGGCAAGGCAGGGGTGACAGTCATCACTTTGAGGACAGGTCATAAGTAGTTTTTTTAAAAAAGTTCGTTGTAAATTTGAATAATTCTTAAATGATAATTAATACAGCGCACAACTCAATAAAAATAGGCTACAAAGAACCTAGGAACATTAATTACATTGGCGATATTGAGACAGATGCAAGGGACTCGACAAATGTGATACTATCTCTGAGAAAGCCTGGTAGCCAAGCATTTAGACAGCAGGGGTGTCTGCAAAAGAGCCTTCAAAAATTATCTCCATGGATGAGCAGGTTAATTTGTTCAGGCCTCTAGTGTCAACTTTATGAAATCTGTTCCAGATGTATCACTAAACCTGTAATAGCTCTCTGACCTGGCATTGGCAAGTCTTGAAAGGTTTTCCCAGTAAGATCAATAAGAGTATCAGAAACAAGAAATCTAGATTTATTTAGCCTATACATATAGCATGCATTAATCTAACTATTCCATATTTCTTTGGAGGAAATTAGTGGGGGGGAAATTATCAGCAGAGATAATTTAAAGCTTATTAAAAACATAAATGAAATGCAAATCAATATAGTTCTGATTGATATAATGAGGTCATGTTATAAAATTAAATTATTAACATTATTCAGTTTCATAAAAATAATAAAAAGTAAAATTAAAAATACTTTAAAAATATCCACAGGGCAATTTTTAAACATTTTTTCAGGGAATCTTCTTTCTTTCTTTCTTCATATGAAAGAAAGAAAGAAAGAAAGAAAGAAAGAAAGAAAGAAAGAAAGAAAGAAAGAAAGAAAGAAAGAAAGAAAGAAAGGAAGGAAGGAAGGAAGGAAGGAAGGAAGGAAGGAAGGAGGGTGAAGGAAGAAAGGTAGGATTAGACAATCAAACAAAAAGGGTGGAAAGGAATAAAATAAAATAAAATACAAGGTAAATAAATATGGAATTTTCAATTGTTTACTAATTACTCCCTCAATAAAATAAATAATAATAATAATATAAAATTAGAAGTTACAGTAGATTTATTCAAGTTACTATTTTGATTTAAAAGTTCCTCTAAAGCTAGAACATGTAAGTTTATATTAAAAGAAAGCCTTTGTTTCATATGTTTTTGTCTTAAAATATGTCTAAATTCAGTCAGGTTTCTAAATATTTCCTCGTTTTTCCAATAATGCTGTACCTCTTATTTAAAGACATTAAAACTATACCTTGATAGTGAATCTAGCCATTTCAAAGAGAAAGTTTCAAAGATATTATTTTTGTCTTATTGATATTCAAATCTTGCAATTTATAGATTCTGTTATCTGTTCACTGAGCAAATTGCTTTTTCAAATATAGAGATTTTTTTTAAAAAAGGCATAATTTGGAGAATAATGTTCCTTCAAGCTTAATATCAATACTTTGTTTCTGCAATCCTGAATGTATAAAATATTTTTTCTGCTGTCCAATTTCCAATCCATTGATACATAATTCAAAAGAACATGAGCATAAAGAAAAATGAGTTTTCCAGAATAAAACTAATATGTGATTTTATTTGGTCAAAAGAGATCCATTATACATGATACTGTAAGTTGTCATCACATCTGGCCACAATTAAGTGAACCTATCTGTTTTTTCCTGAATATATTTGGGTGGCTTTTCCTTCTTTCCCTTCTGCTTCTTATTTTGATTTGCATTTAAAATAAAAGACATTTTTAAAAATGTTGCAGGTGAAAAGAATGAGTACAGATGGGCTTCTACCACTTCTATAAGCCAAGGTACAAGGCAAAACATTCAGCTGCTCATCTGCCCATTTTGTAAGTAAGTGATTTGATTTTTCAATAATTTCAATTGTTTTGTCAGTGAAAACAGAAAGTTCACCTTTGTAGACAAATATTTTAAAAAAGTGAAGCACAGTCAAGAAACTGTGAGTTAGGACAGTTTTGCAAGTGAACTCATCATTGTTGTGTTCATTTCCAGGCCCATGAATATTTGCTGAAATGGGGTATGACAAAATAGTCTAACTCTCTTATCTAGTGTAACAGAAGAGAACATTTGTAGCTCAGAGTTGAACTGTGAATTCCTTGGTGATCTGTGAGCTTGGTTATTTTCTTGCAGGCATTTCATTACCCAACTAGATAACATCATCAGTGTTAGTTAGTGTTCCTCAAGTAGCACTTATGTTGTAACCTAGTAGGGTAATGAAACATCTGCAAGAAAACAACCAAGCTGAGAGATCACCAAAGACTTCACTTATCCAATCTCCTGAAATATTTGCATTTTCTTTTAAGAGAAACGTAATGAGGATGAGGGTCTGAACTTGAATGAAGTAGTAGTATAATTTATTAAGGCTAAGACTCAAATGTTTGCATGAACTGAAAGAAGTTAAGCTGCATGTTTTTGTTTCTCATTTCTTCTGCTTACTGACCTTTGAGACAAAGCAATATGGAACTTGTTTTCTTCTGTATTGCAGTACCAAAGAAGTATTTATAAAGAGACCAAGCCTATGTGTGCTTTGAAAAGATGTTTTGAAGCATGAGCACAGCCTCTATCGGAGCTTGTCCTAAGTCATGTTCCTGTTTTAATAAGTCACATTAAATATGTTACTGTTTTAATGAGTCAACTCATTTGCTATAGCCCTGGTCATCAAAACCAAGAGGATCTAGGTAAGGATGGCAAGAAATTGTAATAAAAGAGACTACAAAGATTATTGAACAGATTATACCCAGCCTTTGGCACCTGGCTCTTGTTACACAAGATTAAAAAGAAAGCAGATTGAAAAACATTGAAACCTTATTGGAGGGGATGTATCCCCTCTAAAACCCGCTCCCAAACAGAACTCTAACTTAGTATAAATTATGTGAATAAATAGGGGTGCATGGGAACCGGTGCTTTATCTGCAAAACCAAACTTTCTCTGAGAATAGCAATTTTAAAAACCTGATACATTATGTTCTTCCATCACCACTACTCCTAGGCAGCTTTAATAAAATCCCGATATCAAAGTGCATTTGTCCATGTGGTGATAAGGAAGTTGAAAACCATTTTACATGTATTATTATGTTGTAAATTTTATAGGGACATAAGGTCTATTTATATTTTTCCTCTAATAGATAAATTCCCAGGGAGATCAGACAATTTTTTTCTGAATTATCTTCTCCAAGATTTAAAACCTGTTGTTACCTGTGCCAAACTAAATATAAAATAACTAAATATAAATATCTTTCAGCAAATATGCTTATTTCTTACGCTTTTTCTATTTTGAAGACTTCACTATCTGAGTGCACCATATATTCAAGAAAATATTTTTCCATTTGCTGCTCCCGTAGTGTAGGAAGAGGGCTACATTCCTTCAACAATCATCCGTTAGGGCCAAAAATCAATCATGAATGGACTTGAAATAAGCAAGTAATGGGTAGCATTGCCATCAAAAGTAATCAGAACTTTCTATTCTCTTTCCTTCTGAGATATCTTTTTTCTTTGATAATTTCTTGTTTATATTTCATCGACTTGTTTACATGATACATTTAGTTTGGCTACTGATTTAATCCTTTTTCAGAGACTGTACAATACAGTGAATTAACCAATCACATGAGCTGCGCTCAGTGCTTTTTTTGTAAAAGAAAAAGGTGCTGGAACTCACACATGTCATACAACCCGCCTTGCCTACCCTACAGGGCTCCATCCAAAAAAGGTGCCGGAACTCCGTTCTGAGCGTTCTATGACAAAAAAAGCCCTGGATGCGCTTATACAAAATACTACACACACACACACAAACCAAGGTTTAAACAAAGCAAGCAAGTCAAATACAGCCACTAAGTCTTTAAATTTCTTGGTTAAACATTTCTTGCACACTCAGATCTTCAGTTCTTTGTAACCCCACCTTCTCTTTCAAAGAAGTAACCACTGAAGGATGGGTAGCATTTATCAAAGGTCTGAAGCTATCATTTGTAACCAGCAATTAAGAGAGCCAGTTTGGTGTAGTGGTTAAAGCATCAGGCTAGAAATGAAGAGGCCATGAGTTCTAGTCTTGCTCAGGCTTCCATTCGTCCGAGGTCGGTGAAATCAGGACCCAGATTGTTGGGGACAATATGCTGACTGTAAACCACTTAGAGAGGGCTGTAAAGCACTGTGAAGTGGTATATAACTCCAAGTGCTATTGCTGTTGCTATTACATACAAAGTCAACTGAGTGATCTTGGGTCGGTCAGTCTCTCTCAGACCTAGAAAGGAGGCAATGGCAAACCACTTCCAAAAAAACCTTGTCAAGAAGACTGCAGGGACTACTCCAAGAAGTTGTCAGCAGACAAAAACTGACTTGAAGACCCCCTTTAAAAAGTAGCCTTCAAAGCAGTATAATATATTCAGCTACTTAAGCACTTGTAAGCTACTTAAGCTACTGGAGGATTTGTTTTTATCAGTGTCCTTACATATGTAAATAAAATTAGTAAAATAGTTGCCTGAAAGGAAAACCAATGTTAAGATTTAAATGAGCTGAGGAATCTTAATGCTGCATTGGTAGTAGAACAAGAAGTCAGAAGAATTTCCCGTACCAAAGGAGCAACAACTGAAAAGGCATTGTCTCTAGGACCTGCATTATTTTTATGGTGGGATCGAAAGGGGTATAATGGTGAACATTGCTTCACAACCACCACTTTGTCCATTTTGACACACCCACACCCACATTTCTCTAAGCTTCAGAGTTAGAGGGCTCTTTGGAAAGACCTTCAAAGATGGCAGTGATCCACTGCTAGACACGTGATTCTGAAGGCATTCTATCAGGTACTGAAGTTCAGAACCACGGAAAGTCTTATAGTCAAAACATCTAATTTGGATATACAGTAGTTAAGAAATGAACTGGGAACCAGTGCAAACCAAAAACAATTGGTACGATATGTTCTAACATCTAACTGCCTGATCCTAGTTATAACTCTGGCAGGCATCTTTTCCCCCATCTGTCTTTTCCAAACCACCTTCAAAGGCAACCTCAGATAGGATACTTGTCCAGACTGCAGGTTACCAGAGAATGGAAAACTGGAGTCAAGTTATCAATTTCAGACAGGTTTATAGCTGGAATGAAAAGTGATCCAACTTATAAAAAGAATCTGGGCCATGTGGATCCAAGCCCTTTGTAGGGTGAATCCTACCCTTAAAGATTCAGAAACTTCTGATTAATAAGGACTCTGCCTTTGGAGTGAATCACAATTTGTTAGCCCATCTTTAGTTTATTATTATAGCGTGACCATCTAACCATGCCCATGTACCCATCTGTTTCTGAAGAGAAAGAAAAATGAAATGGTCTATCATGAGTGTATTTATGACAATCCACTCTAATCCTCAGTGACCCTGCTGAGCCTTCATGTACAATAGATGTTGAACAGCATGGAGCCCTTTGGGACAGCTGAACAAGAATACTATAAGGCTGAGCAAACATTTTCCAGCATTAACTCCTTGAAATATCCATTCAGGTAGGAGTGGAACTACTACAAGGAAATCTCTTACACAAACCCAATTTGGGCACCTGTTTCAGAAGAATTCTGACAGATCAAGGTGAATCAATAAGGTTCCATTCCGTTTGTCTCTTCTCAACAGAGATCTTCTCAGGCTTTACAAAAATACAATGTGGACACTTCCTTAAAATATTATGTCATTCAGGTATTTCCAAGGTACACTTTAGGTACTACAGATGTTAACTTATCACTGCATGTTCATTTGATTTATCTACAGGCAGCTTCCCCACAGGTGCTTTTTCAGGAGGCAACTGGACTTTCTTGTTTTTCTTTGAAGACATTTCACTTCTCATCCAAGAAGCTTCTTCTGCTCTGACTAGACGGTGTGGAGTGGAAGGATTTATATTGCTTCAAAGAAAAACAAGAAAGTCCAGTTGCCTCCTGAAAAATCTTCTTTGCGACAACCATGACCTGGATGACTGAGAATCTCCACAGACATTTAGCTATGCACTTTGAGATGAACAACCTTTGAATGGTGTGGAAGTATGAACGGATTTCCAGAAAACATTATAGACTACAGGAACCATTTGTGCTTCAGTTTGAGATGCAGATAACACAGACTGTGCCTCTCTTCAACACTAAAGGGACACAAGGCAGAAAACATCCTGCAGCTAAAGAAGGCTCCACATACATTTGCCCTGCTCAGGTGACCCTGAGGACACAGGTAAACCTCCGAATGGTGCCAATGACTCTCTAAAAGAATGCAAATGACCAGCTATCTGTAGCAACATAAATCCTTCCACTCCCCACCGTCTAGTCAGAGCTGAAGAAGCTTCTTGGATGAGAAGTGAAACATCTTCTAAAGAAAAAAAAGGAAGTTTAGTTGCCTCCTGATAAAGCACCTTTGGGACAACCATACTTGGATGACTGAGAATCTCCAGAGACATTACAGGCAACTTCTATTGGGTGGACTATCTGCCATTTCTGGGACAATAGACACAGAATTTCACCATTCCAATATTGTTGTATCATCAGCACTTCTAATCATCAGAGAAATTAATATGAACATATCCCTTCTCAAGAGCTAAAACCTATAACAACAGGTTATGTTTAAAGTATAATTAGATTATTCGTGCAGAAAAAGAGTCAGAATGACGATTGTGCCAATGATGACTTGTAACCCCATTAATTCAGTGCCCACAGAGATAACATTTTAGTCGTTCCCGAGACATACAATATACTGTGTTGTTGTTGAGTATACTGTTCTAAAACACTAGCCTAGTTTATTTGAAATTGCCTAATACAATAATAGTCCTAATAATCCTGATGAAAAGACAATTAGAATAGATGCCATTTAAGTACTGGTATGGCATTCTTTAAGAATTCTTGCTAAGTACATATGGTAGTACAGATGGAATTAGACAGCACTTTATTTTGATCAGTGGCATTCTACCATTAGATTCCTAAATAAAGCAAGTAAAATAAAACCAGCAAATTATTAAAGGATTATTAGGTTTCTGAATGATTCCCAATAGGAGTGATATATGAAAACAGTGAAGAAAAGCATGAATTTAATTTTTACTAAACGTATCATGTATTTTAAATGTTATTTTTCATTTTAGCAATTTCACTCAGTGTTCTATTTTTCAAAACCATAGCAACCAAATTTAAACAACTGGCACTTAAGTTCTCATAAATGCTAAATTAATAGCAGAAAATGATGTAGTTTTGCATTCCTCTATACTACTTTATGCAGTTAATTGCTTGACAGTGTACATGAATGTGGTGGATAGTTCCAAAATCCAGAATTAAATATTTTGTTTACTGCTTTCAATATTTATTTATATTGATTTTCCCCAGCCATGCTCCGGAACATTTCAATATACCTGCCTGATAATTACATTCACTAGTAAGGTCTAACAAAGAATTCACTGACACGAAGACTAAAGTCTTTCTTTCCTGCTTGTTCAAATTATTTACAGCTGATAAAAATGCTCTATCCTTTGCTTCTGAGAACTTTTCTATTATATTTCATTTATGTTTCTGATATTCATAACAAATATTATTTCTTATTTTATATTCCTCTTTATTCCACAAGAGATGTTATAGAATTTCAGTATATTCCCAATCTGTCCCACTGCATGTTCATATTCTAAAACTTTAAAATAGTCAATTAAAATTTAAGTGGACTTGGTGGGCCGACTGCTGCAGAGGTAAAAAAAAAACAACAAAGGTCAAAAGTGACTGTGGATGATAGCTGATGGTTTTGATAATGCTAATTATATATTATGACAGGATAAAGGTAGGAAAGAAAATACTAGCGCTTAGAAAAAGACAAACATCCCAAATGCTACATAAAAAAGAAGGGGGGGGGGTTAAAACATCTTTGTAGTGCCCTGTCATGAATTAGAGTCATAATGAAGTCTGAATTAAAAACGTCAGCTCCTGTGAAGGTTGATAACTTGGTGCTTTGTTCTTCAAGTCAAAATGTGTCTATTTGATGGGCTAAAATGACAGTTTGAAAATGGGAAATGCATAAACTAAAAAAAAAAAGCTGCCCCTCCTAAAAACATCTCAAAAGTAGGCCCATCATGTAGTCCTTTAAGGAGAAGACAAGTAGGGTAGAAGGGAGAATCTTTAGGATGTAACCAAGCAGCACTAAAAGGCAATGCCCATGGCCAATCAAAATTATTTCTGTAGCTGCTGGGCTCTTGCAATTCTGCCTTTACACTAGACTGGAAACCCTTTGTACTAATTGCTAGACTGTACCAGATTTTCTGGTTCAGTTCCATCCTATAATTGAGTGACAAAGATGAGCAAGGAAGGCGGGGGGGGGGGGGAAAATTCAAACTCACCACTCCAACCAGGAGGGTTAGAAATGGTTTCACAGGGAGAACCATCATTGCTTGGCACTAAATACAGAAGTTAAGAAAGAATCATCTGCTCTTGTCTCTTAATTCCTAGGAGGTGGGCTGAGACAACAAGACTGCGTAGGATGAGAACAAGATCCATAGTAGTATGCCCTTTTCAAAAAAAGACAAAACAAACAACAACCCCCCCCCCCAAAAAAACCCAGCCCTTTGTGACAACAAGGAATGCTTGCAGGCTGCCAGTTTGCAGCTATGGTGATGATTTTGTTAATTACATGTTTCCTATAACTGTGGATACTCACGCTGACCTTCCTGTTTGCCATTCTAAAATTACAAAATTTGAAAGCTGCCATTGTCTTAAGTAGAGATTAAATATCTGCTGGTACAAAAATTTCCTTGACACACTCTCTAGGCATGGTTCAGGTGCAAACTATAATATTATTTCCAATAGGCAAAGGCAGACATATTGTGCATTATTTGTCTTTTAGCTGACTTGAATTGGTGAGATTTTTTTGCCCCAATTCTTTCATCACCAGAATATTGTACAAACTATATTCTTCTAGTACTAACACATTGTAAAAATGCCCAAGAGTTTTTTTTTCATTAACTCATTCCTCACTTGACAAATGGACTTGATGGTCTATTCTTAGATTGCAACCCTCAACTCCCTATCAGAAATATCTGCCACTGAATGTCGTGGGACTTAATGTTTGTATCATCAAGCCTAACAGTACACTGTCAACCGAGAGGAATGTGAAAAGAATATCATTAAAGAGATGGAACCCTGGGGATTTCTTCAAAGCTTTGAAAACTTTGAGCAAATATCCCATTTGTTCTCCTCTCCTACTTCACTTCAACGACTTCATACACATAGGTACCCATAGACATGTGCATGCACACAAACACACACAGGGAGAAACACAGAATAGCAGCTGTCCTCATAACAAAACTGAGGTTTCTACTTTCCCGGTCAACATATGGCAAAACAGTTTGGATAGTTATCCAAAGAGTTTGGACCCTATTCCAGAGCATCCTTGTACAAACCTACCTTTAAACCCAACTTCAATCATTTTGTCATCCGGGCACAGGTTTGCCACTCAGTTCTACCAATGCCCTACATCACAGTGATTCAGCATTTATTTCAAGATTCTTCTTCTGTTTTGGTAGATTACACTGCACCCCAATCCTTTCCATTCTCTCCCCCATTTTGTATGCCCGGTTTGATGGCAAGATTTTGGAAAGCCCTGATGCAGCTAAGAGAGAGAGAGAGAGAGAGAGAGAGTTTGCAAAGTTTCACCGCTAGGCCGACCAGGTTGACATCACCTAAACAAGGGCAGCAGAGTTAAGCAAAAGCTTACCTGAAAAGAGCTTCACTGTACCCTGTATGAGAGCTACACCAGCTGACAGGTTGCAGATTTTTTTCAAATACCGAGCCCCAAGCAGGTAAAAAGTGAGAGCTAGCAAATACCTGACAACACGACTGGAAAAGTCAAGGAAATGGAGGAACCACAAAATGATTTTCCAGATACACAGTCAGCTCTTAAACATGGGGAAATAGGAATGCTCTGGCTATAGACTTTTGCCAAAGCTGTAGTGCCCCCCCCTTTCTTTTCTTTTCCCCTCTCTCTGTCTCTTTTAGTGAAGCTAGATTAGTTCATACAAAACTCAACAATACACCACTGAAACCCATTGTTGATATTCAACATTTTTCACATAGCGGAATAGAAGAGACAATACGGTATCTAGGAAACCGTGGGCTGGATTATACAGTGATGCTATCTTTTCCTTCTGCGGGGCCCTGTAATTTTTTTTTTCCAACCTACCACAGCAAAGTAGTATGAAACACAAGGGCATCAAAAACCAGAGCCCTAAAAATCAGGAGAGACCCCCCTGCTATTTACAAATAACAAAAAGAGGAAAAGCAGCCTCCCAAATTAATGCAGCATTTAGGCCACGAAACATAGATAAAAAAAAAAATTAAAGCCCCCAACCTTACAGATAACTGAATGCATTCTTGTCACCTTGTCGTTTTTATTGCTTCAAACTGAAATATATCTATATTTTTTTGAAATCCACTCCAGAGAATCACAAGCAGCCCACAGCTTCATCCACATATCTCTAATTCATTTTTATCAGCAATTCTAAAATTCAAATATGGCCTATCTATACTGTCAGATTAGCACTGATTTCTACTTGAGAGAAGAAACGGCCATTCACTACACTGTTGAGCAAGTTTTGCATTACTTTAGGATCAATGAGGTGTCCAGCTAAGCTTCTGGAGTGAATTATTACCTTCTAGGTGGAGATTAATTTCTCAGACACTCCGCTCACAATTAGGATTTCTTTTATTTATGGAAGATACCAGTGAGAAGATTGCTCTCTCTTAACCATGCTTTAAATAATCCCAATGGCTCTCAGAACTTTAACCAAAAAATTTTTTTGTCTAGAATTTGAATCCTTTATTTCATAATGCCACTAACTCTGAAACTCATTCCATTTTCACTTAATCCAGTTCCCATATTTTCATCCAAACCTCCAATTGTCTAGGTAGCCACTGAAAGTGATTGTTCCTACCAGTTTCTTTTCATCACTGCTGCAATTGACCAATTGACAACTGATTGATGGTTATCTTTTCACTTCAACAATGCAAGAAATTACCATCACTATGGCTATATACAGTAAATGCCTCCAAAGTAAATTACATGATTCTAAAATTCTTCTTAGCTCACTTAGTAAAACATCAACATTGAAAGTTTTTTTTTCTTTTTCTTTTCTTTTTTTTTTTGCCCCCCTTTCTCACACTCTTCCTATATTGCAGATCTGGCCTTCCTAGTCAGCACCAGAAAAGAGAGTGACAGCTTCTTTAAAAGGAAGGTTAGAAAAGACTTTGAATAAGAGATGGCATAAGGCTTGCCTGAGACTTCATTCTCTGCAAGTGGCTATTATTTGCAAAAAGAAAGAAAGAAAGAAAGAAAGAAAGAAAGAGAGAGAGAGAGAGAGAGAGAGAGAGAGAGAGAGAGAGAGAGAGAGAGAGAGAGAGAGAGAGAGAGAGAGAAAGAAAGAAAGAAAGAAAGAAAGAAAGAAAGAAAGAAAGAAAGAAAGAAAGAAAGAAAGAAAGAAAAAAGGAGGGGGTGCATATCTGCAAAGATAAGACAAGATGTCAAAATATCCCAAGAACCTTCACAGGAACTTTGAAGCTTTCCACAACTCTTTTAACTGTATGCCTAACTAGACTTATAACATTTCACAAGTCTGCTTTCTCTCTAGTCCACCATGTTCGGTTTAGATATCCCTCTCGTTCTATTGCCCAGTAAATTAGATAAGAGGAAGAAGGGTTGCTCAACTTTTATTTTGTAATTCAAACTGAATCTTTGGAACAGACTGAGCCCGAGGAGGTCAAAACAGTCAAAGTGGTGACCATGGCTAGGTAATGGAAGACCTGCCCCTGATCAAGAGTCGCTTGATAGCTAACTAGGCGGCTTATAAATTTAATAAAGCAAGAAATGCCCCCTTTATGTGCAACACACATAATAAACGGCAGACCTTTCTCCATTCTATCATGGCCTCCATCCTCTTTTATTCTCCATGCAATTACTCTTCGACTAGAATATTTATCTGATCAATTTCTTGGAACAATATGGATATGTACTGTGTGTACGTATACACACACACACACAAACATATGTACATATATATATATACGCACACATACATACATACATACATACATACATACATATATATGACTGATGCATTTTGTTTTTCTCTTTTGTAGGTTTAAAATGAGTACCCCATAAAGGTCGACACTTATCAGCAAGATCATTTATAAACATTTATCAATATTTATATACATAATACTTAAACTTACAGATGGAGAACAGTGACTATTGTTTGCTTATTTTCTGAACTAATGTATGTCAACAACCAAATACATGTGCTTAAATTTTGCTTTCAGTTAATGTAACTAAAAACTCATCCCCCTGGAAACACCAAGCGAGCCCCAAATGGCTAAAACTGCTTATTTATTTATTACTCTAGCAATGATTTGGTCCATTCATATGTTTAATTGAACCAGTATCAATGGGAAACACACACACCCTCCCCAATCAACATCACCAGGAAAACTGCAGTGAACAGACCTATTCATCAGTTGGAAAAGAGCATGGCTTGTTCCATTGAGGCTAAATAGGAGTGAAACCATTGTGTGTCTCCAGATGATACAGGGGCAAAAGGATTGCAAAGTTAATAACATATAAATCTAAGTCAACAACATTTAAGAAAAAACTGGACAGTCACCTGTCTGAAATGGTATATTGTCTCCTGCTTGAGCAGTGGGTTGGACTAGAAGACCTCCAAGGTCCCTTACAGCTCTATTCTGATTGATTAAAACAGCCATCAGCGTCCTTATGCAGAATAGTACTGACTGCAGCATCACTGGTCTCTATTAACGCTGCTGACACTATATGTATGCATAACATAGTGTTGATCTAGCTCAGTATTTCTCAACTCTGGCACCTTTAAAATGTGTGGACTTCAACTCCCAGAATTCCCCAAAAACTGCCAAGTTTGAGAAGCACTGAGCCAATTACTTCTTGCTGTACAACAAAATGAAATTCAATTGTGAAAAAGTAAGGTTCTGCATTTAGGCAGGAAAAAATCAAATGCACAGGTATAGTATAGGTGGTACCTTGCTCGATAGTAGTAACTGTGAGAGGGATCTCGGAGTCCTAGTGGACAATCACTTCAATATGAGCCAGCAGTGTGCTGCAGCTGCCAAAAAAGCCAGCAGTGCTAGGCTGCATTCACAGAGGGATAGAATCAAGATCAAGTGAAGTACTAATACCACTTTACAATGCCTTGGTAAGGCCACACTTGGAATACTGCATCCAGTTTTGGTCACCACGATGTAAAAAAGATGTTGAGACTCTGGAAAGAGTACAGAGAAGAGCAACAAAGATGATTAGAGGCCTGGAGGCTAAAACATATAAGGAACGGCTGCTGGAATTGGGTATGTGTAGTTTAATGAAGAGAAGGGTGAGCGGTGACATGATAGCAGTGTTCCAATATCTCAGGGGCTGCCCCAAAGAAGAGGGAGTCAAGCTATTCTCCAAGGCACCTGAAAGCAGGACAAGAAGCAACGGATGGAAACTAGTCAAGGAGAGAAGCAACCTAGAACTAAGGAGAAATTTCCTGACAGTGAGAACAATTAACCAGTGGAACAACCTGCCTCCAGAAGTGGTGAATGCTCCAACACTGGAAGTTTTTAAAAAGAGACTGGACAGCCATTTTTCTGAAATGGTATAGGGTTTCCTGCCTTAGCAGGGGGTTGGACTAGATGACCTCCAAGGTCCCTTCCAACTTCTTCTTCTTCTTCTTCTTCTTCTTCTTCTTCTTCTTCTTCTTCTTCTTCTTCTTCTTCTTCTTCTTCTTCTTCTTATTATTATTATTATTATTATTATTATTATTATTATTATTATTATTATTATTATTATTATTATTATTATTATTTACTCAAAAATTTTATTGTTCTCTATATTGCCCTTTTCCGTTAGTACTGACAGTTGCTTATTTTGTTCTGCCTCTTCTCTCCAAGAGCACAGGGCTCTTTTTTCTTCTATTTTTGAAGTTCCATATTCTTTCATTCCTCTTTCCTCCAGTCTTTCTTTTAACTACTCAACCCTTCTCCCTGCACTTAAGGGGAAAGCAACAGGAGTACATGCTTTAACGTTGACTTGAAAAAAAATGTCCTAGTTATCTGACGAGCAGTAGAGCGAGGTTCTTATTGTCAGTATTTGGATTAAAAGTTCAGAATTCAGGGGGAAATCTATGCTGATTCTTTATCCCAGAGTCCCATCAAACCATTCATCTGGATTCTTCATCATACTTTGCTAAACTCTCCACTGATTTAACATACTTGCTATATTTGTACAGTGTATGTCTACGGAGATTCTCAATCATCCAGATCATGGTTGTCCTAAAGATGTTTTTTTTTCCAAAAGGCAGCTGGACTTTCTTGTGTTTTTTTTTTCCTTTTTCCTTTTTTTTTCTTTGAGAAGCGAAGCATTTTCGAAGGAAAAAAAAAATCAAGAAAGTTCAGTTGCCTTTTGAAAAAGCACCTTTGGGAGAACCCTGACCTGGATGACTGAGAATCTCCATAGACATCAAACACTAATAGTGTCAATGACTATGGAGCCTTGGTGGAGCAGTGGGCTAATGCCTCCTTAAGTAACACCAGCTGCCTGCAATTAGTGCAGGTTCGAGTCCCACCAGGCTCAAGGTTGACTCAGCCTTCCATTCTTCCGAGGTAGGTAAAATGAGGACCCAGATTGTTGGGGGCAATAAGCTGACTTTGTAATAATGCCGCTTGTGGGGGGGAAAGCCCTAATAAGCAGGCATATACATAGAATGAAGGCTATTGCTAAGCACATTGATTTGTGCTTCTTAGATTGTAAGCTACCCTGAGTCTTCGGAGAAGGGCGGGATATAAATGGGATAAAAAAAAAAGATCCAATGGTAGAGCTATTAAATATAAACATTTTGCATTGGTCGCACAAAACTAGCTAGAAATACCTAGGGAGCTCTGGATTGAAGACCAAAAGAGCAGCTGGATAAATTCTCTGGAAAGAGCTTCAGAGGGAGAAGAAGCGACAAAAGGTATGAAGAAGACAGATCTCAAAGCTAAGTTGCCTGCCTGCCTACCTGCTATGACACGTAAGTATTATGTGGATGACCCTTTTAGTTGAAAAAAGTGGAAACCACTTAACTTTTGATGAAGACAGTTATTATTTCATTCTCTATTTTTATAAACCATGTAGGCCTTTTAAAAAGCTCATACCTCATTAATATAGAAGAAAGCTCAGCTAAATCTCATTATAACGTCATTCTCAATTTAAACCCAGAGAAATCCCTAATAGATTGATTTGATAGTGGAATTTCATTTTGACATTTCCTAGGCAGAGCATTTTCGCAAGAATATTACAAAAAAAAAAAAGAATATAACACGTTACACCAACTAAAGTTGGTTTCTGGGCTGATAGCATGGAAATTCTCACCTAAAATTTCAATTTTCTACTTTGTTTGTAGAAGCCAATTTATGAAAAGTTTACTAAAACAAATGGGCAGATTATATAATTTATGCAGGCTTGCATTTTAAGCTTTATTAAGCATCATAAGTTTATGTCATTGGAGAATAGGTTCAGCTTAAGAGCCAGTTCAACACACTTGGGCTTTCATTTATGTGCTCGATTGTCTAAGAAAGCAGCTGTGAAAACTGCAATACATTTCTTTCTGAAACTACTGGGGGGGAAAAATCCAGCAGACCAATTTTCTCAGAGAAAGATTGTTCTTGCATTTACAGCCAAAGATTGATCAAATATTAAAGTGGAGTTTGAAGTTTTATCCCTTTACAATTTTCAGCAGAACAAATCACATAGAAATGGTTAATTTTGTTAATGAAATGTGCCATCAAGGACAAGCTGCACAATGGTTTAAGATTTAATACAAATCATATATCTTCTTCAGATTAAGGACAAAATGTAAGTAGTTCTGCAGTATTTCTTTTCCAGATTCTAAATGGAAAATCGGACATGCTAACGCAACCGGTTTTAATAAGAGGCTGTGGAAGCCATTCAAAAGAGGTAATTCAAAAAGCATGTTATGGGTGAAACATCTCTCCTCAATGTTACTTGTTAATTAGGGTTATATCCCATCTATCTTCAAAACAACTGTCTCTTGTAAGTTTCCCCTTTAACAATCTTATTTCTTTCTTTTATTTATTAAACAAATTATATAGCCATTCAATTCACATATAGATAATGGGTTAAGTTTCTATGGATGATGATGGACTTCAGCATGAGTCTTTCTGAATCAAACCTGAAACCACAACTACAGGTAGTCCTCGATTTACGACTACAATTTATGCTGTTAAGTGAGACATTTATTAAATGAGTTTTGCCCCATTTTACAACCTTTCTTGCCATAGTTAAGTGAATCACTTGCAGTTGTTAAGTTAGTAGAACAGTTCTTGAGTGAATAAAGCTTCCCCTTTGAATTTGCTTGCCAGAGGCTGCAAAAGGGGATCACATGACTCTGGGACACTACAACCATCATAAATATAAGTCAATTGTCAAGCGTCTGAATTTTGATCACATGATCATGGGGATGCTACAATGGACATAAGTGTGAAAAATGGTCATAAGTCATCTTTTCAGTGCCACTGTAACTTTGTATGATCAGTAAATGAACTGTTGTAAATCAAGGACCACCTGCACTACACCATACTGGTTTTCCCAAATTGGATAAACCGATCCCATCATTTAGATGTGAATAATTGCTTTGAAAATTATTCTTATCTCTGAAAGTTTTTGAAAAGAAGGCTACTCCATCTGTTTATATGCTGCTCCATCCAACCAGGCTCAATGAGGCTTATCAAAAATAAATATTCAGCATTAAATTTAAAAAAAACCATCATAAACAACAGCAAAGCAAAACACTCTGAACACCCAGCACAACATCCTATCTCACAGCAGGAGAAAGCAGTTTCAGCAGAGAATGTTCACCGTTACAAATAATGTCAAGATATGCACCCACAATGCAACATTAATAACCTTCCTAGCAAGCATATTGTTATTGCCATTTCATGGCACATATATTTAATCTTTGCCATGCTGCCATGGTGATTACACAACTTTCCAGAACTGATGATGTCATAAAGATGTCCCTTAGAAACTTCAGTTTGCTATTATTATAAAGACTACAGTACCTCATAAATGCCATTACGCTGTCAGTGGGCTAGAACATTTGTTTTTCTAGGACTGTAGAATACAAGTCCTGACCAAAAATCAGGATATTTCTTTGACTCACCATTGGGTTGTTTTGATTTTTTGACACTTTATCTTGGGGCATGAGTGAAGAGAGGGTTGTACATAGTACAAGCAGGCTGGAAGAAGACACAGATGACATTGGAGAGGATCAGTCCAATGGGTGTTTCCAGGGTCCAGGCTTGTGTTGTTGTATTCCTACAAGGTAAAAAAAAATTGCTCTTTCACACACCAGCTGATTAAATGATTCCAGATGGAAGGTTGCTAACATTATTCAATAACAGGCCTCCGACAACTATTTTGTCTTTACCTACTTAACAGATGTTCTGCTAGCAGGAAATTGTGGGAGAAATAGAAAGGTGGAAATGAAGATTAAGTCATCTGTTCCCATTAGAAGAACCCATGAATAAAGGCTCAATACTAGGAAATACAAATCTCATCTAGAAGCATTCAAAATTTAGAGAGGGCCTTCCTGGAGAAGCAAAGCTTAAGAAAGGAGACACATGAATGTAGCAATCTACTACTGTTAAGCAGTTTCCAACATGTAATTAGGCATACTGACTGAGGTCATTTGCTAAACTGTGGAAACACTAGGAGAGAAGGTTGAGGAAAGAAGTAAAGTTATTATTAACAGCTGTCATCACTGCTACTTTCAAATCCTTAATTCCTGCTTTTTATCTCTGCAGGCGGATGTCTCTACCAGGGAGGCAACCCAAAGAGAGAAAGGGGAAAAATGGTAAAAAGAACACTAATCTCCCATCTCTTGATGATATCATGTTTCGAGAAGGACAGCAGAACAGAGATCGAGAGAGTTGGAGCATGGCTTCTGTAGGTGACATGGGTAGCCTACAAATAGAGAACCTCAAACCAGCTCCAATCCATGATGACAATTCTCAAGAACCCCATAGACCTGTGCTTTTAAGTGACATCTTCTTGGAAGATAAGAAACGACATGATGACAAAGCAAATGCCAATGTACAGGCCAAAGGTTGTGAACAGAAAGAGGCATTGGATGATTTGAAAATACCACTTCTGGAAACAGGGCGTGCAAATTTAGTGAATGAGGTATCGGAGGTGAAAGGCCACCCAGTTGTGTCAGTCAAAGAAAACAGGCAGTCTGGAAAACTTGATCTGATTAAGGAAGTAGCCTACAAAAAAGAACACAATGAAGGGGGTGACCACATGAATCTAGTACTGCAAGTCATGCCTTGTAAGAAGGAAATGAACCAGAGCCACCAAGATATACCACTTGAAGAGCTGCAGAAATCTAGAGAATTAGAACTTGACAGCACACTGACGATCCAGGAAAAGATACTTTTAGACCAAAGCAGCAGGACGGATCCTGAAGGTGTTACTTCCTTAGAGGAATTGCTCAATCAATCCTCTGTAGTATACAGTGAGGAAGAAAAGCTTTTAGAGCAACAAGAACTTGCTGTGGGTGCCGCTCATAATAGGGAGAAACCAATCATCTTGAACCAATTGAATTCTTCATCTGAGGGAGATGCATGCAGTGAGGACCAGATCTGTCAGAATGAGGCACAGAAACCCATAGAACTAAAATACCCAGATATTTTATTCACCGTGTCTGAAAGCCAGGAGGACGAAATGGCAGAAGAACAGCAACATCTACACCCTGTGGCAGAAGCTTCCCTCAACCATCTAGAGCAGAGTTACATAAACCTGGTTGATTGGAACGACCAGTCTCCTGTTATTTCACAAGGCATTAATATTCCATGTCAGAGTACATCCTCTGAAAACTTCCAGGAAGAAATACAAGCTGCCCAAAGGTCTACATCAAGTATTGCTTTCCTCAAGGTAGACGACCATCAGTATATACCCTACAACTTTTGTCAACAAACCACAGCACCGGAAAGCATGATATTGCCTCTGAATGCAACCAGTACGACAAATCTTCAAACGTTAGATAATATAAATACTTCGCCTGAGGTTGCTGCTATCCACATTACAGAGCAGAAACACTCAGAGACTCAGGAACATATTTTACTGGAACAAATTAACACTTATGATCAGAGTAAAGAAAAAGAACAGCACAGTGAGATGGAAGACGCACATTTTGGATCTAAGGCCACTGAAGAAGAGGAGAACCAAGAACCTGTTGTTTCTGAAGACTTCAGCAAACCCATTGGCAATATCGGGTTTGAGAAAGGAGAGCAAAGAAAGCTAGACTGTGGCAATTCTGGGTCTGAGGGCATTTATGACAAGGAGGAGCAAGGCTGCCAGGACAATCCTTGCACTGAACTACAACAGCTTCTAATAGTTTCGAAACTCACCTCTTTTCCTTTGAATAGCTCTGAGGAACCATGTGAAAAGAAGGACAGCACAATAATCAGCAATCAGGACATTCATTTTCTGCATGAAAACCCAGAACGGGATGGACAGTGCATAATGTCTGTAGGTGCCTCCTCAGATGAGAAAGAAGCAACACTAGGACCAGAAGGGGAATGGCTCACAATGCCCTTGCCATTGGAAGGTGACAAAGAAGATCAACAACCACTAGAAACAAGGCATATCCCAGAGGGAATGTCCATACCTCATGAGGGGCAGCAGGATAAGGAAGAGCTGAACGTGAACATAAGCTGTGAAAAGCAACAAAGGAAAGAAAAGGAAGATCTGTTACATATCACTTTCTCAGGTGATGCTGTACAGGATGAGGGACCTATGTAAGGAAGCCATTTCTTCTGAGGCAAAATCCTCAAAATAGCTACTTTCCTTGCCTCAAAACTATTTCTACTGAAATATGAAAACTGAAAAGAGATAGCATTGGGTTTTTTTTTAATTTTGTACAAAGGTATAGTTACATACAGGGATAGACAGTATACTAGGCCAGACTATAGTTATTTGTTAAGACCTTTGATTTTGGAGTAAACCTTGTTAAATATTACTAGTGAATGAAGTGGCTGAAAATATTGGATGGAGAGTTTTCCACATTCAGCATAAAGACTTTTCTTAAGGAGCGTAGTTTTATCTAAGAATACATGATTTCATCTGTAGAATGATAGGTGCCTATTACTTAATTCCAGTGTGAAAGTCACACAGTGAAAAAATAAAGTTTGATGACAAATATGATGCTGGAAAATAGTGGCTTTCCCAGAAATTGTGTGCATCATCATCATTCTAATTGTGTATGCATTGTTTAATTTTCTTTCTTTACTGTGGAAAGAAACCATACCAACAACAAAAGCATGGAAAAGGGACACAGCCATCTTTATTTTTTTTCCTATTAACCAGTTGGAGGAAGGAAGGTGAAAACATGCTATTTCCCAGCATTACTAAAACAGTACATCTGGTTGGTGGGTGGAAGGCAGTGGCCAGCATTTTATTGCCAGTCTATTGGATGGACTTTGGGAAGATAGTCTCTGTCCTTGTAAACGTCAAGTATAAGCAATGTAAAATTTTCAATTTTCAACATCATACAATGTGTTGATTGGTGTTATTTTAGTTATCGTGGCAGCCACATTTGCCAAAAGTAAATTTCAGAGGGGGCCCTCCTTTTTTCCAAGCTCTGGCAACTTACATTTCCTTTCTCTCTTCCCTCCCATGATCTATTATTAAAATGCATGGCATAAATTTGCTTATTAAACAGCATGGAGCAGCTTTTCGTTGTTGTTGTTGCTTTGGTGTTATTTGTTTTTGTGCATAACACCAGATATAAAAACATCTAGAATAAAACAAAAAGAAGAGAAAGAAATGTCAAAAACATGTAGCACCTGAGAAATAGTGTTCCACCCTCAACTTAGGACTAACCTTTAATCTACAAATAGCTTCACAACACAGGAAAGGAAATTAAAAATTAGGATACGATTGGGACTGGAAATCTTTTTTTTTGTTCTCATCTTCAGAAGCTGTCTGTCTCCATTATACAAGGCATACTGGCTTCTGGATCACTAATCCCATCGTTTGCTTTCTCTTGTGATCTACTTCATCTATCCTCTCACTCACTCTCTCTCTCTCATCTCTCATCTGTGATCTATTATCTATCTAGTTTTCAAGACCCCTAAGGGCAAGAGAAACCACAGGCTGATGTAGTGAAAACCTTATCAGGACACATGCAATCACAAAGATCTATCTCTACCTCTACATTTCTTTCTTTCTGTCTCTCTTTCTCCTTGTCCTCTCCTCTCCAAGACACAGACAACCTTCAAAGATGTTACTTATGGCAACCACGCACACAGATCCATGTGGTTTACTAGGCAACAGTTCAAAAATCGCTTGCCCTTTGTTTCTTCTTCCTAGGGCTGAGAGAGAGGGACTGGCCCATGGTTATCCAGATGGCTTATGCACTGGAAGCAGAACTAATCTGGCTCCTTAACTGCTAAGCCAAACTAGCATTCATATACATATATATCAACCATATTATTTTGTTTCAAAATAAGCTAAAGAAAAAGTAAGAAAAATGAAGCCCAAGGCCTGAGATAAGAAAAAGAAACAAAAATGTAGACAAAACTATTTTACGCCAACATAACTCACTATACTTCTTCATCCCTTCATCTTCAACATTCAGACTCAGGAATTCAACTCCCAGCATTCCCGGCTGGCTCAAGAATTCTGGGAGTTGAAGTCCACAGGTCGTAAAGAAGCCATAGTTGCCCAACCCTAGTTTATAAAATCAAAACATTTTTATATACTTCTTTTATACTAGTCACTTATGTTTTCATTTATTTATTTATTTATTTATTTATTTATTTATTTATTTATTTATTTATTTATTTATTCATTCATTCATTCTTGCCTATCTCATTTTTACCATGCACACTTTCTTAAGAACTCTATTCCCATGGCAATCAACTCATTTTTATATGTCTCCTGACCTGTCTAGTTCTCACTTCCATATAACAAAACGGCTACAAACATACCATTTTCTCTTTCATTTATGTTGGGAGATTAATCTGTGAATCACCCTTTCTTTTTTTGCTGTCATTCCAGTTTTATTATTGTTTCTTTCCCTACCTTTTTCTTCCATGTCCATTTCCCATTATTAATTCTTGACACTTAAAAAAAAAGTTTGACATTCAGAACCTCTCACCACCCTTGTATTCTTAGTTCTTTTTTTTCATAAGTATGCTTTCATTTCCATATTCCTTTTCCAAGTGTATGCACAAATAGAGGTTTTATTTATCCATAGGTTTGAATCAAAGCATTTTCTAAGCAACCACTCACCAAAATTCACCTTTCTCATTTGGGTCTCCAAATGGACCAATTCCATTTTCTGTACTCTCCCAATTTGTTCCCTCCCATTCTTTTATGTTCTTAAAAGTTGTTACAGGCAGTCCTTGAGTTAAAACAGTTTAATGACTATTCAAAGTTACAGCAGTGCTGAAAAACTGACCTATGACCATTTTTCATATGATCATTGCAGCATTCCGCATGGTCATGTGATCAAAATTTGGATGCTTGGCAAGTGACACCTATTTGTGGTGGTTTGCAGACTCCCGAGGTCATGTGATCGCCTTTTGTGACTTGCTGACAAACAAAGTCAATGGGGAAGCCACACTCACTTAACAACTGTGTTACTAACTTAACAACTGCAGTGAATCACTTAACAACTGTGGGAAGAAAGGTTGTAAAATGGGACAAAACTCACTTAACTGCCTTTCTTAGATACAGAAATGTTGGGCTCAATAATGATGGTAAATCAGTTGTTGTAGGGATGCTGACTTGAACTTGATGCTGATGAATGATGGAAAGAACAACTGCAGGGGCAGAAAATAAGGAGAAACTTCATCTAATCCTAATCCCTTCCAGCAAGATAAAACTGGAAATTAAAATTGTTCTGCTTTACCACAATTTGCAACCAACCAGTCTGTGCTGTCCCACTCACTTGCACACACATAACTGTGATTTAGTGGGTTTATTAATATTCCCCAGCAATTCTCTTCACCAAAACCCCGGAACTGTCCCAATTAAATCCAGCCACAAGCAGAGCTTTGCTAATCCACAGAAAAATTGTCAGTGAGTCTACAAGGCACAATCACAATAAACCCACCAGGTAAAATTAAATCCACAATTCAAGAGGGTTCAAGAGGCAAGAAAAGTCCAGAGTCACAAAGCATGATCCAAGTCAAGGCACGGAGTCAATCCAAAATGAGGCAAGAATCACATATCCTTCCGAGGTAGGTAAAATGAGGACCCAGATTGTTGGGGGCAATTAAGCTGACTTTGTAATAATGCCGCTTGGGGGGTGTATGAAAGCCCTAATAAGCAGGCATATACATAGAATGAAGGCTACTGCTAAGCTTGTAAGCCGCCCTGAGTCTTTGGAGAAGGGTGGGATATAAATGGAATTAAAATAAATAAAATAAAAATAAATAAGCAACCTGGAACTAAGGAGAAACTTCCTGACAGTTAGAACAATTAACCAGTGGAACAACCTGCCTCCAGAGGTGGTGAATGCTCCAACACTGGACATTTTTAAGAAGAGACTGGACACTCATTTGTCTGAAATGGTATAAGGTTTCCTGCCTGAGCAGGGGGTTGGACTAGATGACCTCCAAGGTCCCTTCCAACTTCTTCTTCTTCTTCTTCTTCTTCTTCTTCTTCTTCTTCTTCTTCTTCTTCTTCTTCTTCTTCTTCTTCTTCTTCTTCTTCCTATTATTATTATTATTATTATTATTATTATTATTATTATTATTATTATTATTATTATTATTATTATTATTATTATTATTATTATTATCCAGAAAACACAAAGCTAGGAAAGGAACACATTGTTCCCAGCATCACTTCCATCTGTCTGTTGTGCTAAATAGCCAGCTTCTGGTGCAGCCTAAAGAAGGGTTAGGCTTTCTTCTCATGAGTAAACTGGCTGACCGTCTCTGCTCCTGCTTTTTCTCTGCCCTACGTGTTCTTGGATCACTACAGAAGGCAGTTCCTTTCCCTCATCACTGACTGGCTGCAGCTGCCTGCTTTCCCCTCTTAAAACCTTAGGGCTGTCCTGCTGCAGCTGTGCTTTGACAGCTGCTTGGAGCCATTGACCAAGTCTTCTCCAGACATGCCTGGAACTGGTTCATCTTCCTCCAAGCTGACATCTGTAGAGGTATCTGGGGAAGTGTTCGGGGAAGTCATCACACAGTCAATCATTCAATCCATTGAAAATGGTAAAAAGAAACAATAGAAATAGCCAAAAGACTGTAACACAAAAGATGGTTCATATATGGAAGTAATGAATGGTTCTGTAACATCTCATTCTAAAATGACTTTCAGTTGTGCTGGAAAACATGTACACTATTTGAGCCTAATGTGACATTTTATGAGATTTTACATCATTGTGGGATTAAATGTTTTCAATTTACTCAGAGAGCAGAGGCATTTAATGCAGCTCATCTGCAGAACTCATTCATAGTGATACAAAATGCAAAAATCAATAATAAGGGAGACTGATATACTCCCCAGCTTTTCACACTGTGACACATCTCCTTAAACAACTCATTAAAACAGTGCTGAACCTTACTACAAGTAACTAAGATATTACATCAAAATGGGAAAGTTACAATCATCTCTCAAGCTGACTGTCCATTATTACAATCCAGCTTTTATAACAGAAAACATTATTTTCTTCTCCAATAAGCATAAAAAATGTTCCTGTCAAAGTTACTTGTTTTGAATGTTTCAAGGAACTCAATTTTTTCTGAGTCAGTAGCTCTATTCACATATAACACTAAGCTACCCTAAACCACAGTTTGTCAAACCCTAATTGCTTGATTTGTACAAAATGTTAAATCATAATGGGCAAGTTCTCACATCATTCTAAGCCAAAAAGCAACAAGTCAGCTACAGTACAGCACAAACTTTACACCCAGATAATCAGATAAAAATGGCAAGGTACAATGAAGGCCAGCCCCAAACCCATATATTAATGGTTGATTGACTGATTATGTGCCATCAAGTTGTGTTTTTTTTACTCCTAGCGACTAAATAGATAGATAGATAATGGTACAAGATTGATAGATTCATGGCAACAGAAGTATAATTGGATTACATAATAAACCACAGTCTGGTTCAGTTTGCTGTACTGGCCAATCATGATTAAAGAGGAAGTCATAGCCACAATTTGCCACCAGGGCTGTGCCATTGGGAATTTACATTCATAACAGATAGAAAACAAAGATAAAGGGATGACTTCCGGTTTTGTGTCACAGTGAGAGAGAACGCAGGAAGGCAGAGCTCTGCCTTCCACACCCAATTTCGCCGTGCTGGGGCCCCTGAAAAGGGCTTAAAGTCGCCCCAAAGAGGTGATGAAGAAGGAGGGGTGCCTTGTTGATCATGGAGAGACAGCAGTCTCTGTGTTTGATCCAAGGAAAGCCCTCTAAACTGGCAGAGGAAAGACCAGCCACACCTCTGCAGCCGACCATTAGCTGCTGACAACCGAAAAACAAAAGCTTTAATTAGCACACCATAAACAGCATGTTCGGACTGGGTGAGAATATTGATCATTTCTTTACTATTTTACAACTGAATTTCCTGGGAAAGGCTGGCAAAAAGCTTAAAACCTCCAGATGTGAACAGAAATGGTGTTTTAAATTTTTTATGGGGGACAGAAATCCACAATACTGAAGTGAACATAATACAAAGCTACAGTTTTGATAAATCTGAGAACTGAGATAAATTGTTAGGATTTTCTCTTTGGAAATAAAATTATGGAGGTGAAATATAAGAAATCAACCCTTTGTTTTAAAAGTGGAAAATGGACTTTGAATGACATCTAGTGGTGGATTTGAGTACAGCACTATAACTAGCTCCTTGGCTGCTTGGTGAATTTCAGCTTAAGGTAGAACAGCTGGCAATAAAGGAAAATATTTTGGCATATCTATCATCCTGACTTTCTTGGACTATAAATACCTACTGAGCTTGGACTCAGAGCTAGTGGGACAGAAAGAAAAAAAATGACTTCTGAATATGTCTGGTTGCAGGGAGGTTGAACATTTTGAACACTTGGAACATTGTGGATTACAACCTTGCCTGACTGATAATTTTCAGGATACTTGAGAGAAAGGATTACTATAAAATATTACTATAAGGACGGGATTATAAAGGTTATATATAAAGACCAGAAAATTAGAGGAAACTCTGTTCCACTTTTACTGAGACTAGTGATGCTACAGGATTTCTAGGAATTATTCCTCAAGGAAAAACAAATATCTTTCAGAAGGAAATACTGTCTATGCTACAGCAAATTCATCAAACAATTCTTGCACACAAAGAGGACATAAAAATAACCCATAATGAGACTAAAAATAATCTAGATGACATAATCTCCAAGTTGAAGATACAACTGGAAAGCTCCCAAACAACGACTACAAGTATGAACAAATAAACCAGAAATCAAGAGGGTGAAGCAGAAGAAATAGTGGAAATATGGACTGCCATATGTAAATAAAGGGAAATATGGACTGCCATATGTAAATAAAAGATAAGGGAAATATGGACTGCCGTATGTAAATAAAATACTCCAAGACCTACTTATAACAATTAAAATACAAAAGACCCTTTACTCCTTTCTCCAAAATACACCTGATGACAAGGAAGAAGATTCTAGAAAATAGAACATAGAGTGGGCAGGGGAAATGTCTAGGGCAGGGGTGTCAAACTTCCGGCCACGAGCCAGATGCGTCATTGGGAAGCCACGCCCACCCCATTGCCGGCAATGGCAAAAAAGCTCCGATACGTTGTACGACGTCACGTGACATCGCGAGCTTGACATGTCTGGTCTAGGGAATGTGGATGGGTGGAGTTCACCCCCCAAAAAAATACTATACCTAAATTGTCTTTCTCATGCCAAGCAGCTTGCACAAAAATAGAAAAAAAAATTCTTGGGCGATTTAATTGCCCTGGCCTGGGAAGCTGCTTGGCAAAGAAATAAAGTGAGAGTTAGACTTAAAAAACAGAAGATTTGATCTATCAGAGGGGGCACTATCTGTTTAATATACTTGTTTGAATATGATTAAAAGAATGGATGACCCTTAGATATAACTAATTTTTTATAATGGAAGATATGATTTAGAATTAAAATAGCTTTTTTTGATATGGGAAATTTGAAAATAAGAGGATTGGTATGAATTATTTTTTTAGCTATATAAATGTAATTAATATTGAGAAAATTAAAACTGACAAAGATACTTTATATATTGATGGGAAATCAAAATTTAATAATATTAGTGCATGAAAAACAGGATATTGACATGAATTAATATTATTGTTACTTCTATAGGATGAAAATGTTTATACCTAATTTTGTATATATCAATAGTATTAAGAATTGTAATTGTTTAATGAGGGAAAAGGAAAAAAATATGGGGAAGAAAGGAAGATCAAGGAAAAAATACTGGATTGTGAGTCCTGAATAGATTGATATCGAAGAAGTTAATATGAAACATGTGAACCCAGACAACATGTTGTTTACTAAGTTTTAAAGATTGTAATTTTTAAAAAATAATAAAACCTATTAAAAAAGAAAACGAAGATGAAGAATGTTTGCAGGAATTGCATATTTAATGTCGCGTTTAATGTAAAGAAGGACTAGGAGTGACATGATAGCAGTGTTCCAATATCTAAAGGGCTGCCATGAAGAAGAGGGGTTCAGCCCGTTTTCTAAAATACCTGAAGGCAGGACAAGAAGCAATGGGTGGAAACTGATCAAGGAGAGAACCAACCTAGAAATAAGAAATTTCCTAATAGTCAGAATAATTAATCAGTGGAACAGTTTGCCTTCAGAAATTGCGGGTGCTCCAACACTGGATGTTTTTAAGAAGAGGCTAGACCAGACATGTCAAACACAAGGCCCGGGGGCCAGATCCGGCCCGCGAAGTGGTTTCATGTGGCCCGTGAAGCCATCCTGGAAACAGTGAGGGAATGGCCCCCACTGCCTTGGCCCTGGCCCAGAGACCCTCCTTTTACCAGAGACCCTCAGATCTGTCCCACTCCTGCCCAGGCCCCCATAGGCACCCTTGATGCAAACGTTGTAGAGCTGGCCACGCCCACCCAGTAGGCCATACGCACTCTAGCCACGCCCACCCAATAGGCCACCCTGGACACACCCACCCGGCCCCCTGAGGGCAACCGCAATGCTGATGCGGCCCTCAATGAAATTGAGTTTGACACCCCTGGGCTAGACAATCACTTGTCTGAAATGGTATAGGATCTCTTGCTTAAGCAGGGGGATGGATTCACTAGAAGACCTCCAAAGTCCCTTCTGTTGTTATTCTGTTAAAATGACAAGAGTGCAAGTCAAACAGAGCTGCTCCTTCTGCACCTTTTCTCTACATGTGGCTGCATTCGAAGATCATCAGTTGGTTTACTGCACAATAGGACCTATTTAACATAAGCATATTTCACTGTACTACAGGACCTGCCCTGGTTGCAAATAGGCTTACAGGTGCAATTTAAAGTGTTTATTTTAACCTATAAAGTCTTTTATTGCTTGGTCTTTCACTATCTGCTTGACTGCCCTCTCCATGTAGAATTGTCCCTCTAACATATCTCTTAAGAAAATCTACTGGCAGTCCTCCAGTCATAGTAGACTGAGGCCAGGAAACATTATTGGGGGTTTTTTCCATAATACCTCCAATTTTTGGAAAAAAAAATCTCCTCCTAGAGATCAGTTAGCCCCATCTTTGATTTCTGGGAATTAGTTAAGACCAATGGTTTTGAAGTCAAAATTCAGGGATGTACATTATATTGGCACTTAAGTTTCTTTCTTTTTAAACAATGTTTTATTAACATTTTTATATAGCATAATAACTAACAAGAGCTAATATTTAGAATGAAAAAAAGAATGAAAAAAAGAGCAAAGACAAAGGTGCAGAAATCAAAGAAAAAAAGAATAAAGAAGTGACATCTGAATTTCTTTTGTAGTAGTCATATGTATAAATATAAAATAACCTCTTGCTCTGTTGTTATAGCATTTTTTTGACATCACCAGATTTGTGGGAGGATTAGTTTCCTATTTCCCTGAATTTGGTGACTTTGACGTTACTCTGTATTTTTTAAAATCAGCAGGCTAGAAGCCAGAAGACTGTGAGTTCTAGTCTCGTTTTAGTCATGAAAACTGACTGTGTGACTTTGGGCCAATCAGCAGGAGACTGTGAGCTCTAATCCCGCCTTAGACATGAAAGCTGTCTGGGTGAGTTTGGTTTAGTCCAGGCGTAGGCAACCTTGGCTCTTTTATGACTCGTGGACTTCAACTCCCAGAATTCCTGAGCCAGCCTGCTGGCTCAGGAATTCTGGGAGTTGAAGTCCACGAGTCATAAAAGAGCCAAGGTTGCCTACCCCTGGTTTAGTCACTCTCTCACTGCCCAACTCACCTCATAGAGTTGTTGTTGCAGGGAAAATAGGAGGAAAGAGTATGTGGTATGTACATCACCTTGAGTTATTTATAAAAAATAATAAAGGTGGGATAAAAATATCTTTTAAAAAAATCACAAATAAATATTTGGGATAATAATAGAAAACAGTAGGGACTGAGGAACCTTGACAGTCTATGTTACATTATATCTTTTGGTGCACATTTCTGGGTCATTGCTTTAAGTATGGTTAATATTAATTCTTGATTACAATGTTGTGGTTTAGAGTTAATACATAGTGCTAAACCATGTTTAATCATATTTTATTGAACAAATCCCACTGACTAGACACATTAAGTTAAAAAAATCCATACTTTACAAAGCAATACCATGGTTCAAAAGCAAACTATGTTATAGCAATGTGTGAACACAGGAGGTTCCAAATAAGTTACAGGCAAATGAGGTGCAAATAAATCAGGTCAAGTAGAATTCATGTAGTTAACATATTAATCAATCCCATGTTCTCACTACATGCCCAATCAGGTTAGTTAACAACCTAGTGTTGTGCATTTGTACAACATAGTAGTTTTTTTTTAATCACGGCTTTGCACACTGCTTGAGACCACTGACTTTGGTTAGTTTATGTTGAACCCCAACATTTGGTTCATCCAGTAACTAGTCCACAGGATGAATGCACCCTATATCCAGTACTTGTCCATAGGATGAATGCATCCTTTACCAAGTAACTAGTCCATAGGATGAATGCACCCTATATGTTGCCCAGTAAGATAGTTCAGTTGCCTTTCTAATATGTATTTTATTTTGCAAAAAATATGCAATATTAAAGACAAAATCCCCAGTCTTTCATATCAGTGTGGCAGTTCTTGGTAAGATTACTCGATATTTCCAATCTAGTCATTAGGAAACCTGGTGTTTTTTCTAAATTATATTCTCCCATTTATTTTTTGGCTCAAGAATTATATCCCTTTGTGAATATCTTGTTGCAACTGTTTCCTTGGCCTGGAAAGAGAACGCTAGAAATATTGAGCAAATTTACTTAGCCTTGAAAGTAAGCATGATCATGTTGAAAATAAACCTTTCATCCACATATGATCTATTTTTTTTTTGAAGAAAATTTAACAACAATAGTCCAATCCACAACAAGCTGTGAAAAGCAAAGAAGAGACCTCCCTGTGCTCATCTTTTTTATAAAAAAACCCCACAAATCTGCATCTAGATTCACCATCTGCTAGCCCCTCTACAGAGCTGAGATATCATGGGGGATTTTCAATGTGGGGTAGTAAAGTGGCAAGGCACAAACCCTTTCGTCATCATTCATATTTCATTTGGCAAAATTTTGGCAATAAGGGGTGTCCTGAAAGCCAGGAAGGGTGTGGGAAGACAAGGGGTATTAATAATAGGCTCACTCCCCTTTATGCACAAAGTCAGGATGGCAAAATTGGTATAATGGAAAATTTTCCATTATTTTATACCTAGGCTGCAGTTCTTGATTATAATCTGCACTGCTTACAACTGTACAAGTCCCGGTGACTGACCCTGATTGGATTCTGCAACATTACATAACCTGCATTTGTGTACAACAATAGTTATTTTGGACTGAGAATTATTATTCAGGAATAAAAGCATGCAAAGTTCCACCCATAGCAACTTAGTCATCACTATCTCTATACTTCAAGCTGTCATTATTTCTATACTACTCTGCAATCCTGCAATCATATTTTTTGTCTTGCATTATTTTTTTCAATTTAGCATAGTCCATTCTAGTTAATGATCTTTATTATATTATTCATTAAATTTCTTGTAGGATTTGTGATTGCAAATCACTTGCGATGCATCAAAAGCTGGTTGGAAGAAAAAAGAAATTTAGGCACATAGGAATGACAAAATAAAAGTGTTTATACCTTGCTTCGGCAGTTGATGTTAAATACAAGACATAAGGTGATTTGATCACTATATTTGATGGCTTAAAATCAAGCATTTTGACTAAACAAGGTTTGTGGATAAGGCTTATAGATTTTACAGCCTATTTCTAGAAAATGAACTCTGTTTTGACTTTGTTGAAAGTATTTTTTTGCCTTTTAAAGTATTTTAAGGAATACAGAAGCTGGCTGTGGCAATAAATGGAGATCTATTGAAATATTAATCTAGATGGAGATTAAATAATACTGAAAGCAGGAATGTCCTTATCTTGATTTGAAATTTTGTTGAATGTGTCATATTTCCCGTCACAAAAGGGACAAGTGGTGTTTCTTAAAACAACTAGTATTTGCATTATAACAACTCAAGTATATTCCTTGAACGGGTTATTTATGACCTCCATGTAAGTCTCTAAAAAATAATATCAACCAAAAGGAATGCAGAGTGATGCTCAAAATACAGAGAAGAGATGAGGAGAAGAAAAACACAAGAATTTGTCCTATTCTATATGACTGAAAACTACATTTTTAAAAAATGTGCTGGTGAATGGTTTAAAAATGCTTCCATTACAAGTTAAGCAAATAAATCCACAGTACAGTAAAGAAAAGATGGTCACAAGGACATGTCAAACCTATTTATATTCACTTGTATTTCTTTATAAATATAAGTTTACATTTCTTCCTATTGTTTTGGAGCCCTTCCACAGTACTTTGCTCCATATTAAAGTTGTTGCTAAACATGCTACTGATGCTATATACAGTAAATGTGCAAGATATTTCATGGGTGGTATCTGCCACAGCTAATGGTTGCATTGAAAGTAGAAGTTGGGGTAGAACATTACACACACACACACACACACACACACACACACGCACGCAGACACACAAATAAACACATTCACCCAACTATATTTCTAGACCCATTGTTAATGCTTACTATACAACCTTAGGAAAAGTTGGCATTATATGTAAGTCAAAGCCACCTTTACTCAGCTCATGTGCTTTCAAATGAGCTCAAATCCACGATCCAGCTTGCCTGTGATACTTTTACCAAACCCATTGTAAATATTCAGATTTTTCTCCCTGCTGTCACACTGAAGGTTATCTCCCTGGTAGCGACAGGGGGAGGGGGAGGGGGGGTAAATTCAGGTGACAGCCATTTCCCGTGATGCTTTAAGGGCTGTCAAGCTGTCCATCAAGTTGTCACCTGACCAATCACTGCCACGGTTCTTTTCGACTCTTCCTATGACAAATTGAAAGGCACTATTATCTGCCGGTGGTGAAAAGGAACTGCTTGAGCTTTGATAAGATATCAGTAGTCCCAGGTGAGAGCAAGCTGACAGCACATCAAGACAAGACAACACATGGTAACACTGAGCATAGCAGCCGCTTAGTTTACAAACATCTGTTGTCATTATTTATTACCCTTCTCCCAGCTTTTATTTTCTAATGCTGGGCTAGGCTACTTTAAGACCAGACACTCTGTTTCCCATGAACAAGGCAGAGATGATGCTATTTTTGCTGGGGGTGGTGGGGTGGTGGTGGGAGAAAGAGAACGATAGCGCAGCCATCTCTGTGAATCATCTTACCTTATTTGGAACAGCGCATGCTGCTAAGAGTCTAGAAGTCACATGGTGGATTTATCTTGCAAGATTGCTCCACTCGGGTTTTTTTTGTTGTTTTTTTTCCCCGCAGACACCAGAAAGCCTAAAAAGATAGAAAGATTGCTATTATTTCCTTTGCGGCCTGTAGGCTCTGCAATTAACGCTGAGGCTCGGGTTTCCATAACAGGCTTACTATTCCGACCTTTCCTTATTCCGACCTTTCATCGCAATCTCTATAGCTCGAGCTCCCAAATTTATCTTTGCAGCTCCAGCTGAAAACAATGTGTTTGTTAATTACAGTGAGGTTGTGACAATGGTAAAATGTAGTTGGTTGCTAACATCCCCACCTTGTGTACAAATTCTTTCTTGCATGCAGTTTTGTAATGTCATGGAAGAGAGGTAGAGTAATAACATTTTCGATACCGGGAGCTGTTGCTTGTTTGGGGAACTTGTTGCGTAATTTAGAAGAAGAAGAAGAAATTAGGGGGTGAGGCAGAAGAAAAAGAATAGTCACCACCCAGAAATATAAGTGAATATTGCCTGGTGCTAACAAGAGGGGGATTGGAATTGTTTTGTGACTGGGCCATTAAATGATAACTCACAGAGTCTTTCTATATCTTGCATCACCCCAAACTCAATATTTTTCAATGGAGAATAATTTGCATTTTAACTGAAAATGAATTGATAAAAGATAATTTTGGTTAATGTAGCAGGTATAATAAATTTTATACTTTTTAATAAATGCCACACAGGGATGTTATGAATCAGTTTGTATTGGATTAAACAGTATACCAAACTCCCTCATCCTTACTAATGTCTTACTGTAAAATTAAGAGATTGATGGGGTTTGTGTATTAGGTTAATCTGGTTTGCTTAACCATGAAGGCACAACAAATAGCCAGGTTCACCAAAAATCTTCGGTGAAAACCAAATCAGTTACATTATAGTTTAGTATGATATATAGAGAACATCAGTGTGTAAATCTTCGTAACATCTTGGAAATTGGCTAAATAAACCTGGATTATTATATCACCATAATTCAAAGAACATTTCCCATTATTTAACAGAGTCATTGCTCCTAAATAGGGACATAGCATGATTCTTTCCTCGTACACTGATAAATTAGAACTTAAGAGGCATTGGGTTTAATCCCTACTCAAATATGAAACTCAGTAGGTGATCTTGGGTATGTATTATCTTGCCATTTTAAGGGGTGTTCGGTCTGCTTGTGACAGGTGCAAAGGAGCAGAACCAGACATTACGTTGCAGCACAGAAGATTTATTCAAGCCTATATGCAAGAATCCAGTCAACTAGCAGTGAGCACTAAATTGGCACTAAATAAGGATCAAAGGAAATCAAGAGGGGTTGAACTTGGATCATTTGTGGCAATGTAAGCACTCTAAAAGGGATGAGGTGGCTCAGTGGGTTAGGACACTGAGCTTGTCGATCAGAAGATCGGCAGTTTGGCGGGTCGAATCCCGAGTGCCGCGTAACAGAGTGAGCGCCTGTTACTCGTCCCAGCTTCTGCCAACCTAGCAGTTCGAAAGCACGTAAAAATGCAAGTAGAAAAATAGGGACCACTACAATGGGAAGGTAACAGCGTTCCGTGCGACTTTGGCGTCTAGTCATGCCGGCCACATGACCACGGAGATGTCCTCGGACAAGCGCTGGCTCTTCGGCTTTGAAACGGAGATGAGCACCGGCCCCTAGAGTCGGAAACGACTAGCATGCATGTGCGGGGGAACCTTTACCTTTACCTTAAGCACTCTAAGCTGATGACACATTTAACTCTGCCCTCTAGATCTGCCTGCTTTCCACATCTTGTCTATTTCTGAGCTGAATTCAACATTTCCTTTTGAGTTTTACTTTTACAGTTCTGAATTTCTTGGAGTCAAGTATTTTAAAGACCACCTTTTCTCTCAACAGGAGCGGGCACTAAGACAAACTGTTGAGGTCCGCCTCTAAGGGGCCAGTCTGGTCAGTATAGAGCATGTAGTAAATAATCAAACTCTGAAATAGCCTTCCATAGTTGTTCACCAGACTTGCTTCCTTGCAGAAGCCAAGGTAAATTACCTATTTAATCCCCTGGCCTGTTCTAAACTTCCTGATTTACTATTTTATTTTTTTATTCACAGTTCTTAATGACCTAGTTTGATGAACAGCACTATACAGACAATCCTCAACTTACGATTGGTCGTTTAATGACAGTTCAAAATTATGATGGGCCTGGAATAGGGGCTTTATGGTCCATAAAGCACTCTGATTATAGTAGTGTTGTGTCATCCCACCCGTCTGTGGTCACGTGGTTGCATTTCTGGTGCTTGACAACCAGCTCACCTTTATGACTGGTTGTAGCCTCCTGTGTTCATGTGACCAAAAATGCAAGGTTTTGCTGGTTTCCAGCAAAGAATGCCTATTTGGAAGAGAGGGTGGACACTTATGACTGCAGTATTCATATGGGTGTCTCAACTTATGATTGTAATGACTTACAACCAGAAATCTGGTCCCAAAGGTGCTTTTTCATGAGGCAACTGGACTTTCTTTTTTCTCTTCAAAGACATTTCACTTCTCATCCAAGAAGCTACTTAGCTCTGAAATCTGGTCCCAAATGGGATTGTAAATTAAGGACCCTACCAGGTATATAAAGTTTGCATGGCAAACTACAAGGACAGAAGTAATGCTTGGTTCCTATGGTTTGTTTAATGTTAAATAGGGCATTTTAGAGCACTGCTAATCCAATGAGATGTAATAACTTATTAAAACTTCAAATCACAGTTTACTAATCTAACCTAATAAAGGTTTATCTTGTACCATAAACAAATCTAACCCAGATTCCTAAGAGAAAGGAGCAGGAGCAGACAACAAGGGTTAGAGACAATGTTAGAAAAAAAATATAACATATATAATTGAACATAAATATCATGTATGATTCCACTTGTAATCATGGTGACATAACTCACAGAACTCTATTGAACCTAGCTGAGCATCATGTCTGAAGCCACTGTTCTTAAACATGGAAAGGGTAGACAAATAAAACAATTCACTTGAACTCTAAGGTTGAATTGGCTTACAAATGTACTGATGGTAGCTTGGTCTCCTCAATATCCAGAAAAAAATCATATGTCACATTTATTTCCACACCATTGTCAAGACAGCTTTATCATCAAGTCAGCCTCTCTAATATTCACTAGGTTTTGGAACAATTCTTCCAAGAAAAGTGAGAATTGTTATAAATATGGGTGTAAGAGAAGGCCAGGATAAGCCTGAGGGAGGAGTGAAACTTGCCATCAGTCACGAGTCCTAAATTCTACCGCCAATTTGCTTGGGCTATTAATAGTTCAAGTTTTTTTTACAGGGCTTAAGCTTGCAATAAATCTTTATACCCATTTGAATTGCCTGGATCTTCTGATTCTCCTGGCACCAGACAATGGGTTCTCGAAAGAGATCATATTGACAATGGGCTATACCCGAGCACTTATTGTGCTCAAGCAACATATTAGAGACTTGGACCAATCAGCTGTACCCAGGAACGTGTTTTCCAGGAGTCAATCCCCTCTCTTTTTCAGCCCAGCAGAATATTTAAATCAAATAATGGTTCCCAGCATAGGTATTTAATTTGATCTGAAGCAGAAGTTATTGAATTATTTTGTTAACCTGCAGAATTCTAGTCAAGGACCATAATGAATATCTGCTGTTCACTGTACATTTATACTAATCTGGCAAAGTGCTCCAGAAAGATGTATGTTCAGGAATAAAGGCTGCTGAAATCTACTGCAAAAATCAGATAGTTCACATACTGTACATCCATTTTGTCATCTAGGACAAGTGTTCCAGGTCAGCTAGAGGATCTTCTACCTCTTAAATGAATTGCAATACATACAGTAATTGCTATTTCCACAAGGACTACATTCAAACAATGACATCTGAATTCCAAGCTATCCAGATGGCACTGGGCAATGAGCCATACGTCTTCAAAGCTATAAGGATCATATTTTATATTTGATGACCAATTCATGTACTTTTGTTTCTACTAAGAAACTGCTTCTGGGCTTTTCATTTGAAACCGGATAAAAAATAAAACTTTGATTTTAGGTTTTGATGATTAAAATGATTGTTGTTGTAGAAATGGCTTGAAATGCTGAGAAGTGTAAAGGAAAAGGTTGAGGTGATAATTCTTTTTTGTATTCTGCTACACTGGAAAAAGTCACTATTTTTTTCTTTCTCTTTGTATTTTTTCCTTGTCTTTCTCTTCAGTTCCTCATTTTTGTTTCTTTTTGCATTTTTATCTTTAATAAAAGCTTTAAAAACATATTTTATATTATAATAATAATATAATATAATTAATATAATATAATATAATATAATAAATATAATATAATATAATATAATAATATAATATAATATAATATAATATAATATAATATAATATAATATAATATAATATAATATAATATAATATAATATAATATAATATAATATAATATAATATAATATAATATAATATAATATAATATAATATAATATAATATAATATAATATAATATAATAAATATAATATAATAATATAATATAATATAATATAATATAATATAATATAATATAATATAATATAATATAATATAATATAATATAATATAATATAATATAATATAATAATATAATACATAAATTTAAATTTTTATTTTAAATTTATCTCAAATGTAATATATAGAAATATTTTATATCTGAAATAAGCTTAACTATTTCAACTATTTATGGAACGAGTTCAAATGGAAACATTTCCCCCACTTAAAAAAGGGGGGGTAGATAGTTACCTGAGAATGGGATGTAGAATCTATACGAAAAGAAAGGCTTACCACAAGGGTCAAAACAATATAAACCATTAAAATATTAAAATGATAGATATTCACATTAAAATTAACAAATAAACAAAATAAATGCCATTTGGTTCCTGAGGTGTTCATTGATATCCAGCCACAATGTTTCAGCACTAAAAATTTTAGAATTGTTTGTGAAGCATTACTTTGTTATTTAACATAATTTTATTTTTTTACAGGTGAAGTTTGGCTTTACGGATGGTCCAATGTTTATCTGCCCCTCTCTGTGTCTATTAGTAATGGCAATTCTGCCAAGTGCCATTTGCCATCGTTAAATGAGGACTGCACAAGTTTTTACCTCACGTGACTGCCATTTTTGAATCTCTCTCTCTCCCTCTCTCTCTCCCTCTCTCTCTCTCTCTCATACATTATGACAACTGTGAGAGAAATATCTTGATGACATACCGTATATAAACAAACTCTTATGGATAATCTGTGGTAATACTATAGTGACCAGTTTAAATTTGGATGAAAAATGTACCGTAGTGCAGCTGCTACAGAAAGAAGTCAAAGTATCATATTCATTTTGTAGATAAAACAAACACAAAAGAAGTCCCTGATAATGTATCTTTAATCCATATCAGTATTATCTAGAGGTAAAAATGTGTCTCCTCCTGCAAAAAGTCAACCTAAACATGAAAACAGGTAAAAATCCAAACACATATACTGATAAATGCTGAGATTATAGTTGATATGTGGACTTCAACTCCCAGAATTCCCCAGCCAGCTTGTTGAGTTGAAGTCCACATATTTAAAAATGCCAAGGTTGGGAAACACTGTTTTAGAGAAAAAAAATCATGCTTTTTTCTATTTTCTAGTATACCTCGTGAACAAAACAAACAAAATACATTTTTGTATAAGGAAAAATTCAGCATCCTGACAACCTAAGCCTTGAGTTTTCTGGAATTGTTTAAATAAACAAGTTTTTTTATAACTTTTGAACAAAACCCCAGAATTTACAACAGAAAGGGAGCAGTTTCCAAGTAGATAGAATAGTTCTTTGAAGAAAAGAATTGCTTTTTAGTAGTATTCATAGCAATTTGCCCATACTTCTGGGATTAAGGGAAACTGAATAGTTTATACAGGTAGTTCTTGGGTTGCAACAGCAATAGGGACTGGAATTGCCATCATTAAGCAATGCAGTGGTAAAGCACAGAGTCACGTGTCTGTGTCACTTAATGATGGCAATTGTGGCACGGGCCGGTTGCCATCATTTTAATGAGGCTTGCACAAGTTTTTACCTCATGTGACTGCCATTTATGACTTCCTGTTGGTTTCCCCATTGACTGCTGGGGGTGGGGAAGTTGGCAAGGCATGTCAGAAATCACGATCACATGACCGCAGGGATATTGTGATGGCCAGAACTCTGGGGATCTGTCATAAGTCCCCCTCATTTAGCAATGTTACATGTTTGAACAGTAATAATAATAATAATAATAATAATAATAATAATAATAATAATAATAATAATAATAATAGTAAAATAATAATAATAATAATAATAATAATAATAATAATAATAATAATAATAATAATAGTATAATAATAATAATAATAATAATAATAATAATAATAATTAATAATAATAATAATAATAATAATAGTAATAATAATAATAGTAATAATAATAATTTGGAAGAGACCTTGGAGGTCATCTAGTTCAACCCCCTGCTCAGGCAGGAAACCCTATACCATTTCAGACAAATGGCTGGCCAGTCTCTTCTTAAAAACTTCCAGTGTTGAAGCATTCACAGCTTCTGGAGGCAGGTTGTTCCACTGATTAATTGTTCTAACTGTCAGGAAGTTTCTCCTTAGTTCTAGGTTGCTTCTCTCCTTGACTAGTTTCCACCCGTTGCTTCTTGTCCTGCTTTCAACGGATGGAAACTAGTTGCTGAACGAGTGGTCATAATTCAAGCCTCATCTGTATAGATGTATTAAAATGCATCTATGTACTTTGCCTCATAGATGTATAGTACATTGCTCTTCACAACTTGGGCTGAGAAATCATATAGGCAGAAGTAGCAAAAAAAAAATCTAGCAGTTCTCTCCAAGGCAAGGTTCATTCCTCATCAAATTACTACAGATTAATTGACGTAACTGCAATGTGCCGCTAGTTGAGAGGCACTGATAAAATGAGCAGAGACATCCAGCTTCAGAACACAGAAGTACAGAGACGCAACCCCAAAGGTGAAAAGCTAGCGAAGCAAGCCCTATTCTACAGGGAAACCTGGAAGCCGCAAAAGAAGCAAATCAATAACTGGAATTTTAATAGAGATAAATGGTCATGAATGGCTTTCAATTATGCAAAGTCTGGTTTTCATTGCTGCACTGGTCATAATCCTCCCTCTGAGAGGCAAGAAGGAACATTATGTTTTGTTACAGAATTCAAACATAATGAGAAAGTTTGAGCAGTGAGCAAAACCAAACCAAATCTTTTTCTTTGAGCTCATTATTATAGCCTATGTGTAATAATGCTGGGATTGATCCAGGCATAGGCAGCGAGGCTTATACACGTGCCTGGGCCCAACTGATTAATCCAAACAAATTAAAATTCTCACTTGATGAAGAAGGAGTCTTTTGCTTTCTCTGGTAGCTATTCTGACTTAACACTCTAGGACCAGTTGTCATAATGAGAGAAAAAGAGAGAATGAGAGAGACAATGAGAATAAGAGACAGCAAGAGGGACAATGAGAGAGAGAGAGAGAGAGAGAGAGAGAGAGAGAGAGAGAGAGAGAGAGAGAGAGAGAATAAGAGAAACAGAGAGAGAGTCAGTCAGTCATTTGAGCATCTAAAAAGCTAAGTTCACCTGTAAAAAAATCAAATTCTGCCAAATAACCGAGTGATTTTTCACAAACAATTTTAAAATGATGCCTAAAAAGAAAACCTTCAGTTTTAGTGGTGAAAGATTATGGCTGAATGTCAATGGATGCCTCAGGAACCAAATGGCGTTTATTTTGCTTATTTGTTAACTATAATGCAAGTATCTATCATTTTAATATTTAATATTTTAATGTTGTTTTGAGTAAGCTGCTTAGAGTCACCTGATGGCAAGAGGGGGTGGCATCTAAATTAAATAAATAAATAAATAAATAAATAAATAAATAAATAAATAAATAAATAAGTAAATACATTTTGGGGGGAAAAAGCCCTACCAGTTTTAACAGAGCAAATCTTACCAAAATAATATAAATGCTTCTTTTTACACAGGAATCCCTGTATGTGTGCTTATTTTAATCCTATGTGCTCTGAAAGAGCTGGATGGAGGCTAACCGTGTTACACACCCCTTTAGGGTGAACACAAAAAGTTCTCTACAGAAGCAACAGTGTCAAGCTGAACGAGGGGAATGTCTAATTTGCTTTCACAAACCGAACTCCAAATGGGGAAGAACAAGAAAAGGAAACGAAGAGGAGAAAAATTGGATTATTTTTTCTAGGCCTCCTGTGTAAATTTTTTCTCCCCTCTTATCATCTCATCTAGTCATATCTTTCTGCAGTTTGAATTACCCTCTCTTCCTCAATCTGGTAAGGCAATGAAAGGATGTTTGTTCTGCTAATTAACTTTATTACCCTGATAACTCCCTGCAGCCTTTGACGAAAACAATTACCGTTCCTCGATTTTTCCCTCCACTGGCAAAAAAGGGGGGGGGGGGGAGAGAGAAAGAAAAAAAAAAGACTATTAATTAGAAATGAGGCCCCAGTCCCTGCCATGTTAGGCTACTACGTTCTCAGACCCTCAAGCAGGATAGCATTACATTGTCAGTAGTAATTTAGATCTCATCTGTCTCTGCTAATTATTGTCACATTCATCAAATTCATCAACAAAAGTGCTCTCAGAAGGATTGCATATTTGCAGTTAATACAGCATAAACTGGTATTACCCATCACCACATTTGTGATGATGAGAGGGACACAACTTATTCATCCCTAATTAAAGCAAGCTGGGTAATTAATTATACATTCCGCCTTATTACTTCTGAGTTCCCAGATATTGTTTGTCTCGAAAGGGGGAGAGGGGGGGGCCTGAGAGGGGGAAAAAGAGGAGCCTGAAAATGCAAAAATGCAAAAAAGAAAAAAAAAAGGGAGAGGGGGGAGGAAAAAAAGTGTGATGTGTTTTGTCACATGTGCTTTGCCATAATTCCCACCTGACAAACTAGCTGATTCAGTAGAAAATTGCAAGTTGTCAGCAATGGAATAAACTGCCGTAATCGCTGATTAATGATCAGCACCTGTGACAGGTGCTATACGGGACTGTAAACTTGGTTTGATTAACAGTCACTGGACGAATAAATATTAGTGACAGTCATTGGAGAGCAAGTTTGGTTGTTTGATTTCTGTGTTAACAAACCTCACACATTAAAGTTACTGATATTTTCAGAGCCAATTCTACTATTTGCTCCTTCCTTCCTTCCTTCCTTCCTTCCTTCCTTCCTTCCTTCCTTCCTTCCTTCCTTCCTTCCTTCTCCTCCCCTCCCCTTCCTTTTCCTTCCTCTCCAAAGCATCGATAAATCTTGGGAAAAGTTTTTGTTACGTTGTGTTTTAACAAGGTGACAAAAGAGGCAACAAGTATTCCGGGCAAAATTATAAAATTTAGATATAGGACATAACAAGCTTTTTAGTGTCACTCTTATCTTGATTTAGGACTAGGAAATAGAGATCTATAAAATGTACTGTGCAAATACTCAAGTTGTACATTCATAATACAGAAAAGAAAGAATATTTATAGATTAACATTTGTTCCTGTAAATCCAAATAGGAAAGTGGCTTTCTGCAGCATTTACTAAAACTTTTTTTTTTCTTGTTCAATTGTAGACCGGGAATCAATCATCATGACCTTGACTAAATTGTTAACTGTAGTTCTGTAATTTATCTTTACACAATCTACTTTGGAAGGTTTGCTATGATTGCTAAATGCAATGTGAAGAACTAGTAAAAACTTTTACATTTGATTCTGTATCTTTCTCTGAATAGACATCTGCAAAGAATGGGTTTGCTTCTCCAAATTTATTATCGATAAACAGGATTTCTGAAAAAGTTCATGGTTACTTTGTGCTTTTACTGCAGACATGTCAAACTCGCAACGTCATGTGATGTCGCGCAATGACTTTTCGCCATTGCCGGCAATGGGGTGGGCACGGCTTCCGGATGACGCATCCAGCCCATGGGCTGGCAGTTTGACACCCCTGTTTTACTGAATGCAAGAGGAGTTAAAAGATTATTCCTTTTTTCTGAAAATCCTCTGCTCTATAGTATATTGATAATAATCTCATTTAATTCTTCACATTCTTCATTGCCTTTTGAATTGATCTTGGTTTACATCTATGGTCCTATGAAACATCCAGTTGCAACATATGTTATATAAATTACCATATTTAAGAGCCGTGGTGGCACAGTGGTTAGAATGCAGTACTGCAGGAGTATTGCAGTATTGCCAGGAGTTCGATCCTGACCAGCTCAAGATTGACTCAGCTTTCCATCCTTCCGAGGTTGGTAAAATGAGAACCCAGATTGTGAGGGGCAATTTGCTGATTCTGTAAACCAGTTAGAGAAGGCTGTAAAGTACTATGAAGCAGTATATAAGTTTAAGAGCCATTGCTATTATCTATGGGGAAAGTAACAACTTCCTTGAAAAGAAGCACATACTGGTGCACACAAGGTGGCCAAATCCAGTGAATGAAATCCTGACTGGAGTTAAATATCTGTTGATATCTATATCTGTATTTGTATGGGTATATATAACAGATATTATTAAAACTGGTAACTGTTTATAGCCATTCACTGTCTGTAAAATAAGGCACTCTATTTATAAAATTTATTGATTTGTCATTTGTATGGATATACGCAAAATATTATTTCTGTCTCTTACACACAGAGAGAGGGGGGGAGGAGAGAGAGAGAGAGAGAGAACATAGAATCACAGTGTTGGAAGGGACCTTGGACATCTTCTAGTCTAACTTTCACTCAAGGCAGCAGAGCTACACCATTGCTGTCCAGTTTCTTTTTGAAAATCTCCAGTAGTGGAGCACCCACAATTTTGTTATTTTCAGACTTTGAGCCTCTCTTGCTTTCCTCTCCCTTCACCAAAGCTGGCTCACAAATAGGTATCTCAAGCAGGAAGGTACAGCAACAGCAGGATTCTAACCATCCACATGAAGTGCTGGCTTATCTCCCCACTGAAGTGGTACCTATTTATCTACTCACATATAATATGCTTTCAAATTGCTAGGTGTGCAGAAGCTGAGGCAAATGACAGGAGATCACCAAGCCACACAGTGCTAGGACTTGAACCATCTCCACCACCATTAAGCCATTGAGTTATTGCACCTCTTGTCCTAGCAGTAATAGGCTATAGACAACAAACTGGAGAGGGAGACTTGGGTACCAATTCCCAGATTCATCTGAGAAACGTCACAGTGGCTATAGTCTGTCAAAAAAGGCCCTACTAATACCTGACAATGGAAGACCTGAACTCCTAATATAGCTCCTCTTGAAGCTCCATGCTTTTTTTCCAAAGGGCACATGCAGTCTACCATCCCACCTGAGTTCCTTAGCAAGAGTGGAAAACACATTCAGGAGCTGCGTATCAGGTGCAAAGAATCAGGACCATTCATAAGCTTGCAGCATAGAAGAATTGTTCAAGCTTATACACAAAAAATTGGTCAACTAAAGTTTAGTGCTAAATTGGCACTGTTCTGTACCAGCCTGCTACCGGCCCTGCAGAAAAGGCAAGGACAACCCCTTTTACAAGAAGGCAAGAGGCTGGAATTAAGCCTGCCAAATTTATTGATACAAAAACAAACAAGACACGAACCAAGAAACAGGAGCTTTTCAAGCGGTTGCCTTCAGCAAACCAGCCCTCCCACGCATTCCCCTTTTATACAGTTCAGGGCGTGGCTTCTCTCTGCCTCCTTCTGAGGTGCCCCATTGACTTCCTCTGTTTACTCCTGATTGACTGCCTCCTGCGTTGGGCGTCCTTGAACAGGGCCAGCTGTGGGTCATCTTCATCCACGCTGTCAGGCTCACACAGCTGGGTCTCCGTCGTGACCAGGTGGGAGGGGCCTGGCTGAGGGCTCTCATCAGCAAGCTTTTCAACACCCCCTTCCTCCTCCTCTGAGTCGTCCAACCCAACTGCCGAACCCACAGGCTGACCCTGAATCACAACAGGCACCAGATAAAGGTCAATGGAATTCAGGAGCCATTGAACTTAGAGTGCTTGTGGGAACGCAACAACTCCAAACTTATGACAGGCTTAACTGTCTCTCAGCTCTGCCTACTCCTCTCCTGTTGATATGAACTGCTTGTTCCTGGTCAAACATCCAGACACAAGCGTAGTGTATCCTATCAATTCCTGTGTGTTGAAGGATGAAGGGGAGCATACAGATATACTTGTTTTTCCCACCCATCAGCTTTCTCTATGCAGAACTGGACTCTGGGATAACATACACTAAGTTCTCACAGCTGGACTTTATGCAAGCAGGTCTCATCCCAAATTGCAATCCTCCTCAGATCTTGAATAGAATAGAGCTAGAAGGGACCTTGCAGGTCTTCTAATCCAGACCCCTGCTCAAGCAGGAGAATCTATACCATTTCAGACAAATGGTTGTCCAGTCTCTTCTTAAAAGCTTCCAGTTTTGGAGCATTCACAATTTCTGGAGGCAAGTTGTTCCACTGATTAATTGTTCTAAGTGCCAGGTAATTTCTCCTTAGTTCTAGGTTGCTTCTCTCTTTGGTTAGTTTCCATCCGTTGCTTCTTGTCCTGCCTTCAGGTGCTTTGGAGAATAGCTTGACTTCCTCTTCTTTCTGGAACCTCTTTTTGAGATATTGGAAGATTGCTGTCATGTCACTCCTAGTCTTTTTCCTCATTAAACTAAACTAGACATGTTCATGAAGTTCACTAAATAAAGTTTTTAAGAATTCCAGCTTTGCAGATAGCTTATGACCACGGGTTCAGTTACCAGGGAAATATGCATTTTCCAAAGCCACCACATTAACTGAAATCTCTCTATGAAAAATTCTTTCTGACCTTTTTTTTTTTGCACAGATCATGCGGTATATAATTTCTTCATATCAGGAAACATGCACAGAAGTTGAAATTTCAGAAATTCAGAAATTCTCAAAATTGCATCCAATTAACTTATGTACGTGATATGGCTATGTCTAAGAGTAAAGAAAAATGGAATTAATTTTCTATGAGCTCAAAAAAATATCATCTGTACTTATCTGCATACCTGGAAAAATTGGTGGCTAGCCCAATCTCGCAATACAATTTAAAAAAAAAAATCTGCAAAACAAACTTTTTAGCAGAAAAATATATTAGGAAGAAAGATAAAAACAGAGTTTGAAGTTCATACAGTCGGCTATTAAGCCAATGGCCACAACGTACTTCCTGTACAATTTGTTATATATAATGGCATGAAAACACATCTATAGTGGGCAACAAAAATGTGAAAATAATGGCCACAACTACATAATGGAAATACCACCCTCTTTTTAGGTACTTCGCCACTCATGTAAACAATGAAAAATTCCATCCCAGCCACCCTACTGACTTTTTTGACCCTCTCTCTGATGCCTCTATTCCTCCTCTGCAATCCCATCTCTGCTAATAAAGTTGAATAGATACCTGTAGGGACACCAACAAGGTGCATTTCTCTGCTTATAATTTTCCAGTGGTTTCTCCGCTCTGATCCTTTGCTCTTCCCAGGCTACATTTTTCCTATTTTCCCCAATATTAAACATTTTTGAACAGAGGAAAATAACATTGGCAAGGAATATTTTTTCCACTGTGCTTGAAGTAATATTTAAAATCATCTGAATCCTAACCAAAAAAACCCACATATAAAACACTATGTACAGTATGTTTTTTGTTCTCTCTCAGTGGGTATATCTATGAATGTGTGCATGAGAGAGAGAGAGAGAGAGAAAGTGAGAGAGAGAGGAAGAGAGGGAGAGGGAGGGAGGGAGAGGGAGGGAGGGAGAGGGAAAGAGAGAAGGAGAGAGAGAGGGAGGGAGACATAGAGAGACAGAAAACAAGAAAGAAAATTGTGGCTAATCTTCAATGTACTGATCCGGAACCTTAGACATTAAAGTAATGGATTGAAAGCTTTATGCAAAATACATGTAAATATGCCATGTTGTAGAAACGGATGCATAAACATTTGAAAAGGCAAGAGTGCCGCTAACCACTAGTTTAGGAAAGAGGCCAACCTCACATCCAGATGCCCATGATAGAGACATACTGTGAACCATCTTGGCTTCCAGCTGCTAAGCTTCCTAGGACTGTTCTTTTTGTTTGCTTGTTTATTTGTTTGTTTGAAGGGCAGGCAGTCTCTCACAAGTTTATAGACCAGGAGGAAGGGAAGCTTCCCCTAAGTGTTTGTAACTCCCTTTGAAGTTTGCCATTGTGAGCAGGTCTCACAACACACATTACAATACATTTGCAATTATCTTTTTTTTTAAATTATGCACATTACAAAAATATCCTGTTTTGGAGAATTTGTACTGCTATGTTTCATGAACTGGAAACGTATAAGCAATCTGTTAGAGAGGTTTAGCCTAAAAGGCAGCCTTTATTTGTTCTGATTAAATAAAGCCAATAAAACTAGGTCCTGAGTTTTTATATTGGCATTCTTTAGTACATATTTCCAGCTGTATGCTGAAAACTTGGTTTTGAGGAGTGTTTCCCACATTTTAACATTAAAAAAAATTATATGGACAAAGGTATATTAAAATGCATCTCAGCTCTTCAGAACTATTTTTGGTTTGATATAGAAAACTTTAATGAAAATGTCTGATGAAATTAACATCAGCAATTTATAAAATGGCAGAAAAACAAGAAACAGGGGGGGAAAAACCCACTCAAGTCAGAGACATAAGACGGTTTTTCTTAGACTCCAATCTTGAGATCATCTGAGAACACCAATCTTTCTTTTTCTTTTTCTTCTTCTTCTCCTTCTTTCTCTTTGTCTTCCTCCTCCTTCTCCATTCTTTCATGTTTTTAAAGGGTTAAAGTCATAGAGTTGGAAGGAGACATACAGACTGATCCAGCCTCTTGCTTCTTGTATGAATCCACCATGGGGCATCTTTAATCAAAGATGGCTTGAAGCAATTTACAGCTAACTTCCCTCTTCCAGGTTTGATAGCTCCATTACCACAGAACGTAGGGATAAGGAAATGTATCCTACAATTCCAAGAGAATCTGTCTTTCTGTATTTTATGGCTGTCAGTTTTTTTGTCCTCTACTACAGAACAGTAGTAAACAAATTGTGCCTGTTTTGTTTTGGTGTCACAACTGCCATCCTTTGCTCCAGCTTTGCTTTGCTAGATGTCAGCCTGCCATAAACTATGGGAAGAGAGAGCTGGGGCAAAGGGGAAAACCGAAACTAAGCACCCCAGGGAGGAATTTTTTTCATTAATTAATTAATTTTCATTAATTGGGAAACTTTTGTGCACAGGACCTTGTTGTGATTCAGGGTCAGCCTGTGGGTTCGGCAGTTGGGTCGGACGACTCAGAGGAGGAGGGGGGTGTTGAAGACCTTGCTGAGGGGGTTGAAGATCTTGCTGATGATAGCCCTCAGGCAGGCCCCTCCCACCTGTTCCCCATGGAGACCCAGCTGTGTGAGCCTGACAGTGTGGACGAAGATGACCCACAGCTGGCCCTGTTCAAGGACGCCCGACGCAGGAGGCAGTCAAGTAGGAGTAAACAGAGGAAGGCTGTGGGGCTTCTCGGAAGGAGGCAGAGAGAGGCCATGCCCTGAACTCTTTATAAAGGGAATGTGTGGGGAGGGCTGGTTTGCTGAAAGCAACCGCTCGGATAGTGTTTCAAAGCTCCTGTATCTTGGTTCGCGTCTTGTTTGTTTTTTGTAGTAATAAATTTGGCAGACGTAATTCCAGCCTCTTGCCGTTTGTAAAGGGGTTGCCTTTTCTGCAGGGCCGGTAGCAGGCTGGTACAGAACAGACCTCAGTTCTGGCTTTGATTTACTGTAACCACTTGGCTTTTTAGTAAAAGAATTCTTTTCGTTAGATATGGAGTTGAGAATATTTCTTTCCTAGAAGACCAAGCTGGGGTAGGTCTGACATCTTCAGATTCTTGAACTGTTCTATCACATTCTTTATTTTATTTTTATTTTATTGCATTTATATACTGCCCTTTCCCAAAGGACTCAGGGCGGTTTACAGGGAGTTAAAAATCAAACATACAAAAGTTAAAACCAAGTTAAAAAATATTAAATCAACCCTGTACTATTAAAAACCCCAATTAAAATAATTTTCTCTTCAGCCTGGGCCCGAGAGCTCAAAGAGCCAGGTCTTCAGGCCCCGGCGGAATGATCGGAGGTCGGGGGCAGTCCTCAGCTCCACCGGCAGCTGGTTCCAGAGGGCAGGCGCTCCCACTGAGAAGGCCCTATCCCTGGGTGTCACCCGCCGGCAATCTCTTACCGGCGGCACCCTGAGCAGACCCTCCCTGTGAGAGCGCACTGGGCGAAGGGCATTTGAAGCCGGTAGCAGGTGTTCCCTCAAATACCCCGGACCCAGGCCATGTAGGGCTTTATAGGTAATAACCAGCACCTTGAATTTCACCCGGAGGGCAACCGGAAGCCAATGCAGCTCGCGGAGTAGAGGTGTTACATGGGAGTATCGGGAAACCCCCATTACAACTTGCGCGGCCGCATTCTGCACCAGTTGAAGCCTCCGAGTGGTCTTCAAGGGCAGCCCCATGTAGACAGCGTTACAGTAGTCCAAACGGGAGGTCACAAGCGCATGAGTAACTGTGCGTAGGGCGTCTCGGTCCAGATAGGGACGCAACTGGCGCACCAGGTGAACCTGTGCAAAAGCCCCCCTGGCCACGGCTCCTATGTGATCTTCAAAATTGAGCCGTGAATCCAGGAGGACGCCCAAGTTGCGAGGCCTATCAACGGGGGGTAACACCTCACCCCCCATCGTTAGAGGTGGAATAACTTGGTTAACCCGAGATGCCGATATGCACAGCCACTCAGTCTTGGCGGGATTGAGACGAAGCCTGTTTCTCCCCATCCAGACCTGAACCGCCTCCAGGCACCGGGACATCACGGAGAGGGCATCACTGGGTTGGTTCGGGGTGGAAAGAAAAAGTTGGGTATCATCAGCGTACTGGTGATACCCCACCCCGAAACCACGAATGATCTCGCCCAGCGGCTTCATATAGATGTTGAACAGGAGAGGCGAGAGAACCGACCCCTGAGGAACTCCACAAATGAGAGGCCTCGGGGTGGATCTCTGCCCTCCTGTCAACACCGACTGCGAGCGGCCCTGAAGGTAGGAGGAGAACCACCGTAGAACGGTGCCTCCCACTCCCAACCCCCTGAGACGCCGCAGTAGGATACCATGGTCGATGGTATCGAAAGCCGCTGAGAGATCTAATAGGACCAGGACAGAGGAGCAACCCCTGTCCCTTGCCCTCCAGAGATCATTCACCAGCGCGACCAATGCCGTCTCCGTGCTGTGTCCGGGCCTGAAGCCCGATTGGTACGGGTCCAGATAATCAGTTTCCTCCAGGAACAGAGGGAGCTGATGCGCCACCACACTCTCAACAACCTTCGCCAGAAAGCGAAGGTTGGAGACTGGACGATAGTTGTTTAAAGCAGCCGGGTCCAAAGCAGGCTTCTTGAGAAGGGGTCTCATCACCGCCTCCTTCAAGGCGGCAGGGAAGACACCCTCCTTCAAAGAAGCAGTTATTACTGCATGGAACCAGCCTCGTGTTCCCTCCCGAGCCGCATAAGCTAGCCAGGAGGGGCACGGATCCAACAAACAGGTGGTGGTGCTCAGTCTCCCCATGATCCTGTCCATATCATCAGGGGAAACAGGGTCGAACTCAGTCCAGATAACGTGCTCAAGACCGCCTGATTCCTCCACATCAGACTCTGCCCAGTCAGAGTCCAGGCCGGTCCGGATCCGAGCGATTTTGTCTGCCAGATGATGACTAAACTCCTCGGCTCGTCCCTGCAAGGGATCCTCTCTCACCTCCTGGTTAAGGAGGGAGCGAGTCACCCTAAACAGGGCGGCCGGGCGATTATCTGCGGAAGCGATAAGGGCAGCAAAGTAGTTAAACTTCGCCGTCCTTATCGCCGCAAGATAAGACCTTATAAAGGTTCTTAACTGCAATCGGTCGGATTCGGATCGGCTGGACCTCCAACCGCTCTCTAGACCTCGTCTCCGACGCTACATCTCCCGGAGCTCCACAGAGAACCATGGGGCCCAACGGGATCTGCGCCAGGTCAGAGGTCGCATGGGTACAACGCAGTCAAGTGCCCTGGTGGCAGCCGTTTCCCAGGCCTCCACCAGAGCATCGACTGGGCTGTGGGTAATTTAATAATTTAATTTAATAATTTGATTTCTATACCGCCCTTCTCCCGAAGGACTCAGGGCGGTGAACAGGGCAATACACAAAAAAATCAGATACAAAAATTAAAAAACCATTAAAAACCAATTAAACATCATGCCCATAAAATCAATACATATTAAGTTAAAAACTAATTTTAAAAAACCCAACCCCACCCCGTCAGACCAGGCCAGCTTGTTTGAAAAAAAATGTTTTAAGATCGCGCCGGAAGGAGCGAAGGTCGGGGGCCGTCCGGAGCTCAACCGGTAAGCTGTTCCAAAGGTCTGGCGCGCCCACAGAGAACGCTCTCCCCCTGGGGGTCGCCAATCGGCATTCTTTGATCGGCGGCACCCTGAGGAGGCCCTCTCTGTGGGAGCGCACTGGACGGAGGGACGTTGACGCTGGTCGCAGGTGTTGCCGTAGGTAATCCGGACCCATGCCATGAAGGGCTTTGTACGTCATAACTAACACCTTGAACCTCACCCGGAGAGCAACCGGTAGCCAATGCAGCTCGCGGAGCAGAGGTGTAACATGGGAGTATCGGGAAACTCCCAAGACAACTCGCGCGGCTGCATTCTGCACCAGCTGGAGTCTCCGGGTGGACCTCAAGGGCAGCCCCATGTAGAGAGCATTACAGTAGTCTAGACGAGAGGTCACGAGCGCATGAGTGACTGTGCGCAAGGCATCCCGGTCTAGATAGGGCCGCAACTGGCGCACCAGGCGAACCTGGGCAAAGGCCCCCCTAGTCACAGCTCCAATATGCTCTTCCAAAGAGAGCTGTGAATCTAGAAGGACCCCCAAGTTGCGAGCCCTATCTACGGGGGGTAATAGCTCACCCCCCATGGCCAATGATGGGATAATCGGAATTTCCCGGGATGCCGGCACGAACAGCCACTCAGTCTTGTCAGGGTTGAGTCGAAGCCTGTTCCTCCCCATCCAGACCCGGACCGCCTCCAGGCAACGGGACATCACGTCGAGGGCATCGCTGGGGTGGTTTGGGGTGGAAATAAAAAGTTGGGTATCATCAGCATATTGGTGATACCCAACTCCAAAACCACGAATGATCTCACCCAGCGGCTTCATATAGATGTTGAACAGGAGAGGCGAGAGAACCGATCCCTGAGGAACTCCACAAATGAGAGGTCTCAGGGTCGATCTCTGCCCCCCTGCCAACACCGACTGCGAACGTCCCAGGAGGTAAGAGGAGAACCACTGGAGAACCGTGCCTCCCACTCCTAACCCCCTGAGACGTCGCAGCAGGATACCATGGTCGATGGTATCAAAAGCCGCTGAGAGGTCTAAAAGGACTAGGACAGAGGAACAACCCCTGTCCCGAGCCCGCCAGAGATCATTCACCAGCGCGACCAATGCCGTCTCCGTGCTGTACCCGGGCCTGAAACCCGATTGGTACGGGTCTAGGTAGTCAGCTTCCTCCAAGAACAAAGGGAGCTGATGCGCCACCACGCTCTCAACAACCTTCGCCAAAAACCGAAGGTTGGAGACCGGACGATAGTTGTTTAAAATTGCTGGGTCCAAGGCCGGCTTCTTGAGGAGGGGTAAGGGTGATAGGTATAGGCCCAAGCGCCCTCTGGAACCGATCCGGGTCCATTAGGCGCCTGGGGCGGAACCACCTGGTCGGTTCTGCCGCCCAGCAGCGGGGGGTGGCATGACGGAAAACCAGCCTCAGGAGGTGGTGATCTGACCATGACAGAGGGGTGATGGACGGGGAACCCCCTCCCAGATCATCCAACCACTGTCCAGACAGGAACACCAGGTCGAGAGTATGATCCCCCTCATGAGTTGGGCCCTCAATAACCTGGGTCAGGCCCATGGCTGTCATGGAAGCCATGAACTCCCGAGCTAACTCCGATGACCCTCCCAGTGACGGCAGGTTGAAGTCACCCAGGACTATAAGCCTGGGGAACTCCACCGCCAACCCTGAGAGGGTGTCGAGCAGCTCAGGCAGGGCTGTTGCCACACAGCTGGGCGCCAGGTATGTAAGCAACAAGCCCAACTGAACCCAAGGACCACATCTCAAGAGGAGGGATTCACTCCCGGCCATCTGGACAATGGTGGCCTCCCGGGGACACAAAGTCTCCCGAATAACCACTGCCACCCCACCACCCCTGCCCTGAGCCCGTGGCTGGTGCAGCACCCGGAAACCTGGCGGGCATAACTCGGTGAGAGGCACCCCTCCCTCCGAACCCAACCAAGTTTCCGTGATGCACGCTAGATCCGCACATTCCTCCTCGATCAGATCATAGATGAGGGGAGCTTTGTTAACTACGGATGTAGCGTTAAAATAGACCAACCTGAGCTCAGGGGCCTGATCACCCTCATCCCCAGGTAAGAGGGTGCTAATCGGAGGGTCGGAGCGCGCCACCGCTCGGAGATAGCGGGGGCGCGATCCCAGATGTTGATATGGCCCTCCGCGCAAACACCTGCTGCCGTTCCCTATCGCCGTGGGGATTTGAAGCCCCACCCCCATATTCCCAGAACCAGCAGCCACCTCCCCAGACCCCGTCCCGTCAGGACCTCTAACAGGACCAGACTGAGTGCCTATGGATAAATGTATCCATGTTCCTCCATCTCTCTTAATTTCACAGTCCATTGACCATTTTCAGTACCCATATTTGCATTTTCTTCTACTGAAGTGTCTAAATTTCCTACAGGATAGTCCAGGAAACAATATAAAATTTAAGAAATTTTTGAGGAAGGGGGTACCTTTGAATCAGTCTTGACTCCTCATGACTGCCTGGACAAGTCCCTATAGTTTTCTCAGCAAAATTTTGGAAGTGGTTCGTCATTGCCTCCTTCCTAGGGCTGAGAGAGAGGAACTGGCCCAAGTTCACCCAGACGGCTTTCTGCCTAAGATAGGACTAGAACTCACAGTCTCCCAGTTTCTAGTTTTAATGCTTTAACCACTGCAGCATACTGGCTGTCATTCTGAAAGTGAAGTCTGACTAATGCATAAAGTGGAACTGTTAGTTCCTATGATTTGCAAATTGTTTTTATTGAAGCCCTATTTGCATTTTCCGTAGTCATATCACACGACTGAGTCATAGCAGTTTATGATGCACTGGAATTCCAGTATGCTTGTCACATACACAATTACAAAGCCATGTATCCTTAGGCTATGCCTTGCACTTCTTGGTGAGTATATGGAAGGGGAGGACACATGTATGAAGTTTTATGTCTATAATTTTTATAATTTTATACTTTTGGGATTTTACTGGCACTCATCTCTGTGTAATATTCAACTTCAGGATAGCGTGAACTGTAATAAATTCAATTCACTAACTTAACTTACAACAAACACACACACACACACACACAAGCACACACGGATTTGTGAAGAAGAGACCAAAATTTTGTGCACATAAGTGCAGAACATGCTACAATTCCTACCCATATTAGAAATTATATCTATGCTGACATAAAATTGTACCTCTATCATACACTTATGCAAAAGTAACAAGTCTGATAATGACCTACAAGAAGGGATGAATTGTTTGCCAAACCAGATTAATCTATGCTTTTCAGGAATGCAAGGAACAACAAATGTAGTGTTTAGTCCAAACTGCCAGACATTACTAAAAATGCAGGTTGTAGAAAGATCTTACTGGAGAGCAAGAGGGGCTAAATTTTCCCCACGTATATTGGACATTAATAAGTGTTAAGTTGGTTCAGGAAATAATACCAAATAATACCAATGCCAATAAGAATTGGTCACAAAGCATCATACACAGGGGCATAATCTCAAACTGACAGGAGGGAAGTTCAGAAGTAACATTAGAAAGTATGACTTTACAAAAAAGAGCAGTGGAAGCTTGGAACCAACTTCTATCAGAGGTAGTGGGCTAATCAGTAGAGTAACTGGATTTAAACATGCTCGGAAAAATAAGTCTATCTATCATCTGATGTAAGTAAGTAAATAAATAAATAACTGCATAAATACTACTTATAGAATAATAGAATAACAGAGTTGAAAGGGACCTTGCTCAGGCAGAAAACCCTACATCATTTCAAATAAATGGTTGTCCATTCTCTTCTTAAAAACTTCCATTGTTTTGCAACTTCTGGAGGCAAGTTGTTCTACTGACTAATTATTCTAACAGTCAGGAAATTTCTCCTTAGTTTTAGATTGCTTCTCTCTTTGATGAGTTTCCATCCATTGCTTCGTGTCTTGCCTTCAGGTGCTTTGGAGAATAGGTTGACCCCCTCTTCTTTGGGGCAGCTCCTGAGATATTGGATAACTGCTATCATGTTACCTTTAATCCTTCTTTCCATTAAGCTAGACATACCCAATTCCAGCAACTGTTCTTTATATGTTTTAGCCTCCAGTCCCCTGATCATCTTTGTTGCTCTTCTCTGCACTCTTTCTAGAGTCTCAACATCTTTTTTATTTGCCTGGTTTATGTTTTGGGACTGCTCCCTAGGCACCTATTACTATTGGTACTGTACTATCTGTTTTTATAACAACAACAACAATAATGCTCATGCGCTTGTGACCTCCCGTTTAGACTACTGCAATGCTCTCTACATGGAGCTGCCCTTGAGGACCACCCGGAGGCTTCAGCTGGTGCAGAATGCGGCCGCACGAGTCGTGATGGGGGTCCCCCGATACTCCCATGTAACACCTCTACTCCGCGAGCTGCATTGGCTTCCGGTTGCCCTTCGGGTGAGATTCAAGGTGCTGGTGATGACCTATAAAGCCCTAAATGGCGAGGGTCCGGGATATCTGAGGGAACACCTGCTGCCAGCATCAAGCTCCCTTCGTCCAGCGCACTCCCACAGGGAGGGTCTTCTTAGGGTGCCGCCGGTTAAAGATTGCCGGCGGGTAACACCCAGGGATAGGGCCTTCTCAGTGGGCGCGCCTGCCCTTTGGAACCAGCTGCCTACGGAGCTTAGGACTGCCCCCGACCTCCGTTCATTCCGCCGGGACCTGAAGACCTGGCTCTTTGAGCTCTCTGGCCCAGGCTGAGAATTTTTATTTTTTAATTTTAACTGGGGTTTTTATTTTCTCTCAGGGTTTCATTTAATCTTTTTTAATTGTTTTAACTTTTGTTTGGATTTTCTTTTAAATACCCTGTAAACCGCCCTGAGTCCTTCGGGAAAGGGCGGTATATAAATCTAAATAAATAAATAAATAAATAAATAAATAAATAAATAAATAAATAAATAAATAAATAAATAAATAAATAAATAAACAAACAAACAAACAAACAAACAAACAATAATAATAATAAAGTTGGAAGGGACCTTGGAGGTCTTCTAGTCCAGCCCCCTGCTCAGGCAGGAAACCCTATACCATTTTTCTACAGTTCTACTTCTATTTGCAGGTCTTGTGATTTTTTCAGTGCTTTCTTTTCCATTCTGCTGCTTATAGGAACTGCCATTTCGACTATTCAGACTTTTTTGTCTTTCCTGTCAATGATGGTTCTAGCTAATTGTTCTTAGCATGTGTGACATTCTATTTTTTTTTTGTATTCATTTTTCATAAACCCAATCTTTTTTGATTAGGTTAATAAGCAAGTATACAGTATTTGCAATATCAATAACATGCTGTAAAAGCTGCCAAGATTCCTTCTCCAACCCTAAGTATTTTGTTAATTGTTTGTTCATTTATTTCCACCATTTACAAAGCTGACCAATTCAATCAATGTGACTCTGGGAAACATGCAACAATAACAAATATTCAACTAGAGAATCCACCACATATAAAAACATAGTTGTCATGGAGGACATAACCAAAATACCAGTTTATCAGGATTCTGACAAGCGCGGGAAATTAGGAGTCCAGGCAATTCAAAGGAACACATAGCAATAGCAATAGCACTTAGACTTATATACCACTTCATATTGCTTTACAGCCCTCTCTAAGCAGTTTACAGAGTCAGCATATTGCCCCCAACAATCTGAGTCCTCATTTTACCAACCTTGGAAGGATAGAAGGCTGAGTCATGCTTGAGCCGGTGAGAATCGAACTGCTGGCAGTCAGCAGAATTAGCCTGCAATACTGCATTCAAACCACTGTGCCACCACGGCTTATATAAGCTTATTGCAAGCTTAAAGGTCTCTACAAGAATCTGAACTACTAACAATCAAGGCAAATTGGAGGTAGATAAGAGTCAATGGAATGTAAGGTGAGCTGGATTTACATCTCTTGTGGGCACGAAGGGGCTCATGACTGATGATGCATTTGATCCCTCCCTTGGTTTCAGCATGCTCATCTCCTACAGATTCTACCTACTATTCTCTTTAGTAGGTAGAACTTCCCTCCGCCCTGTGCGTTCCCACAGAGAGGGACTCCTCAGGGTGCCACCGGTCAGAGAATGTAGATTGGTGGCCCCCAGGGGGAGATCTTTCTCTGTGGGCGCCCCGGAGCTATGGAACCAGTTACCGGTTGAGCTCCGGACGGCGCCCGATCTTCGCTCCTTTCGCCGCGATCTGAAAACATACCTGTTCGAACAAGCCGGCCTGGCCTGAGGGGGGATTGGTGGGGTTTTTTATTATCATTTTATTGGGGTTTTATTAATGTATTTATTGTTTTATGGGCATGTATTTAATTACTTTTTAATTTTTGTAACTTTGTGTTTTATTCTTGCCCTGTACACCGCCCTGAGTCCTTCGGGAGAAGGGCGGTATAGAAATATTAATAAATAAATAAATAAATAAATAAATAAATAATTTAGTCCCCCCCCATCTCGCATAAGGATGTTCCTTATTGACCCCTGTGATGGTCTCACTTTCAAATATATTAGACTGCCTTTGTTCGTGGTGTTTATTTTCTCATATTTTTAATGACAATAATTTTGACATAATGTAAACACACAGGTGGGGCAGGGATCCTGGAGTAGAAAAGGAGCCATCTATAGATGCTTTGGCACTTCCAAGCCACTTTGGGGGATCCAAGTCATAGCTATCAATACTGGACTGAATAACCATGAGACCATCTTTATGGGATGAGTCTCTGTGCATCAGTCTGAGGACAAGTCATGAATTCCTAGTGCAAACTCTGGGAGACAGTGGAGGATGGGGGGGACTGACTTGCTTTGGTCCATGAGGTTGCAAAAAGTTGGACAGAACTTAGCAACAAATTCCCCATGATGGCACATCAGAGGGGAAAACATGCAAGAGTGGACCGTAATTTTTCAACTGGTCTGAGAAATCTTCCCTTCTAGAAAGAAACCTGCTGTATGAATGGTTGAGATTTTATGGAAATAGACTTATTTGCATTACCAACAGAGAAATCCCAAAGGACCTTTCTGTAGGGATGGCATGCGGTGTTTATATTAATCAATTTAATTAATCTAAAGCTTTATTTTATGGAGTGGCTTCGTTCTATTTTATCCACATAACAAACTTGTTTGGTGGATTAATTGAGAATTTATGGACCAAGGATTAGCAGTGAGTTTTATAGAAGTTGATCTCCTGTATAGCTTGTCTAACATTTTATATTCCACTAAATTTCTTTCTTTCTTGTTGACATTTGTATGGGTTAAAATTTATAGACAATAATCTGGGTTCATGGATACATGAGGGGTAAGTCCTGCAAAATGTATACAGCTGTGATAATTGGTTCACTTCTTTAAATGGGAATATTGGAAGGATAATATCCATTTATTTTTCCAACACTCACTGGAAGTTAAATAAATATGTTTTCTATCATCATATGATTAATCCATTGTACTTCAGCAGGAAATAGACATGTGGAGGGCAAAGGGCTGTTGCGAGAGCAGAATTCCTCTTACTTTTACTATAAGTTGGTACATTTATACATTTCCATAAGCTTAAGGTTGTACCTGTTTTGCTTGGATAGATGTTTGAGACTATCTGTATGTAACTCATGAATATAAATAGTTACCACGATCTAATAACATTTCTGGAACTCTGGAGCTGGGAACAACAGCTGTACAATAAAAGGAATCTTCTAGAAATCAACAACCCTGAAAGAATCTAGTGTCACATTCTTGAGGATGTCAGATTAAACTAACATGTGCCAGTCAATATTGGTACACTGTGACCCTTGGTGCTTCCGAAGCAAAACTATTAAGTCCAACTATTTTCTCCTGTAAGCACTTATCTGTAAAGATGGCTAGCATGTCCTCTGAAGCAGATATTGAAACTGATTGGACAATAGGTAGACACCAGACAGAGGCCTGGGGGGCGACCTCTAGAAATAAGGGGAGAAAAAAAAATCTTAATCTGCAATACAATACAGCTCTCTTGAAACCCTATCATTTTCACTTCCCATGCGTCTGCTGCCTGGCTGTGAATGGATTTGAAAAGGAATGGTTAGTGGTGAAAATTGGATCAGAGCTAACATTCTCTCATTTTTATCAGCAGCTGCCAAAGGTCATCTGACATAATAGCTGATGAATTCAAGCCCAGTGGATTTCATTTGCAATTTTCAATTTACAGAGGCCTCCAAACCCCACCGTGATAAAAGCTTCTCCCATCGTGGCCTGTCACAAACATCAAGGAAACCTCACAAGCCCACAAGAAAAGAAATGGGAGTGCTGTGCAGCATCACAGCCACAGATAAGGCGTACAGGAAGACACGGCATCATAGTGAAAGGTGTGTGGTTGACTCTCTAAATGCCAATTGCAATCAAAAGACTATGAAGAGCAATCAAATAACTTATACAGAATAACATCATGGCAGTGTGTGCATGCATCCATGTATATACCCTGAACAGAAATAGAGAATCTCTTTCCCCCCTCTCTTCTTCCTTTATTCTTAAGTCTGAAATTTGTTCTCCGATCTCTTGCTCGACATCCCACAGACGCAAACTGTATTTATTTAGATGTGGAAAGTTCTGTGGAATTGTTACACTTAACCTAACTGTATTCTACATTTTAAAGATTCTTAAGATCCACCAATAGGATAAATGGTCCTTCGACAGCACAGGAGAGAGGAATATTTAATTGAACACATATTTTTACAACCGCTTTTAAAGAAAAAAAATCACACTTCTATTCCACAGATTTGAATTTTGAAATGAAATCCCAATAATAAACGATGATAGATTTAGAGGTTTTTAATACGAAAAAAACAACACAGGAGGAAAGGATATATATATTATTGCCTAAAAATTGACTATGGTGTTTTACCAACTGCCTTCAATTTTAGCAAAACTACTTACAATTTTAACTTTTTTTTAGAAGTATTTAAAATGTTAGAACATGACGTTGAACATCTTTGCAATTCTGTATCATTTGAATTCTTAGGGTTGTGTAATTTTTTTTTCATTTCTTGATATTCTTTCTTAATTTAAGAATACTGTATTTTCCGGCGTATAAGACGACTGGGCGTATAAGACGACCCCTGACTTTTGAGAAGATATTCAAGATTTTTCGTCTTATACGCCGGAAAATACTTACATGCCAGTTGCCAAGTGTCCGACGCAAGCCCGATTCAGCCCCGTCTGATGCAAATGGTGCAAAGCCACCCTTTTGAAGCCCAAAGGGGCTTTTCCTTCCACCCACCCTTTGAAATACACGCAAGAGCTGCGTTCACACGATGCGCTCTTCCAGGCCAGACTCTGCAAACAGCACGCCAGAAGCCGCAACCACCGCGGGAACTCTGAGTCCCCGCCTTTCAGCAGCCTGCATGGCCAAGCGCGATCTGGCTTTGAGATAGCATTTGCAGACGGAGCAGCCGCCGCGTCTGGAGCCAAGCCCCACCCAGGAGGCGGTTGGCCAGGTGGGCCTGGAAGACGCGCTAGAGAGCCGGGCTTGGGGTGGCCATGCCGAGGCCAGCTGGCAAGGGCCGCTGCATGGTCTGTGGGCAAGAGGGGCACCAAGTACCGCTGTTCCACACTCCGTGACCGGGTAAGCGATTCTTCCAGTTGGCGCAGGTCAGGCGGTGCCTCGGCAGGAGCAAAGGTGCTCCCTTCCTACTGTCCAGCAGCGCACCTCTGGGGACCGCCTGCCCCTCCTCTTTTTGGGGACCTGACAGCCAGCATTGGAAGCGCCAGCATGGCCAGTCCTACAGAGAGCAACGGCAGCGGCTACAGTAGCCGCCCCAGGAGCTGACAAGAGTTTGCCCTCCATCACCCGTTCGCCATTGGCCGCTTAACCACGGGTCTCCATCACCTACCTCCATTCACCCAGCGATCCCGCCGTCCAGCAGAAAAGAGAAAAGATCAGAGAGGTGAATAGTATTTTCCAGCGTATAAGACGACTGGGCGTATAAGACGACCCCCAACTTTTGAGAAGATTTTCATGGGTTAAAAAGTTGTCTTATACGCCGGAAAATACGGTAACTTTCTTAGAAAACAAATACCAGCTTGGCATTATTTTAGGTTCGTGGCTTTTAAATGTACAGCTATTGGCAGGACTGCCTCTCTCCCGTTGTTTCTGCTTGGCCCACCAAATGTAGCAGAGAGGGCACAAGGCACTTTCTATCAAAAGGTGCCATTTTGATGGACCCAGGGGTTGCTTCCTCTGTGACAGTGCTTGCCCTGTGAAAATAGGGCATCCCACTGGCAATCCATATGGTCATGACCCTGTTAGTCTTTTGTAAATCATTAACAGCCTGGCTGTTCCCTCAGGTGTTTTGGCCAGGAAGTTAGGCAAAACTTTTATGAGTTGAGTTTATTGTTTTGACCTCAAGCATCATGGTTGAGATGGTTAAGTTTTGCTTTAATCATGTATGGCGCTGCCCATCATTGGGGGGCCATATACATCAAATATAAAGTCTTGCAAAGAATTGCCATAGTATTTTTCCAGTATGTTGGAAGCAGGGCATCTCATAGAGAAAAAGAGAGTAATAGTCAGCTTCCCATTAAAACTGTCAAGTTATCCAACTTTCTTTTATTCTAAGATCCCAGTACTGTAATGGATAAAATGAATGAAAGTCCAGAAAAGTCATTCCTAGTATGATTATCTGTATGCCAAAGCTGCTGGGTTTTATCCAGCAAATGTCCTTTGTTCGACATTAGTTTTAGTTTTGTGTAAGAGACTGCTCTGATGTCCAGAACCTCTGATCCAACAGAATAAACTCAACTTTCTCTGCTCTGTATGGACTTCATGCAAACTGTATTGCCAACACAGGGGCAAAAACAATTAGTCTATTGAACATCATTCTGTTTATCAAGCTTGAGAGTGAAGATGAATAAATATATAACCATTTTGATCAGTTAGTCCAAAATCATACATTCAGTTGCTGAAAATAATAAAAAGCAAGATAATATATCTAAATATATTTAAAGAAAGGGAAAAGATAGACAAGAAAAGAAAGTGATCTTTATTTTCTGCTTTTTCAAAAAAATTCATTAAGAATAATTGAAGCATCTATGGTGTTTCCCCTTACCTGTATCATGCCTCACTGCTCCTGGTAAACAATTCATTACAGCTTCTTTTATACCATTAATGGTCACATCAAAAGCCTTAGCTAAATAACAGAAGTTTATAGTCTGATTGCTCCAGACTTTCAAAGAGGTTATTTTGTCCTGGGAAAGGACCTTAGCAAAGATTTCTACTATGTGTCCCAGTTTATTTACTTTCCAATATATGGAGTGGCTGAATTTGCAATGTATCCAGAACCACCTTGGGACTGAAGCATCTTACCTTATTGCTACAGACAAGGATTGCATACAAGGCAGCCCTTCCTAAACTTAGTGCCTTCTAGGCTCTTTTTCCCTACAATTCCCAGAATTCCTAGGGGAGCCATGAGAGCCATGCAGATCGAGCATTCTGTAAACTGCAGCCTAACACATTTGGAGGTTATCAAGTTGGAATTACCGAAGCCTAAGAATTTCAAGAGAAGCAGCAAAAAGATATAAATTGAAATAGGCAGATCAATACAACACACTTCATCAGGTTTTGCCATCAACCTGTTTTCTGAACTCCACACTGGACCACAAATTAACAGAACAGGCTGGGGATGACACAATACAATAAGCCCCTGAATCAGTCCAATCATACAAAATACTGAATGAAAAAGTAACAAAATGGGTCTGAATTTTCAATGTGGAACCACAAAAAAGCTAAGCAGGTTTAATACGAACAAAACTAAGTTTTCTCTGCAAATGTGTGTGCTCAACCTGTCAAACAGATTGCATACCTATAGCCAGCTACTATACAGGCAGTCCTTGACTTAACAATCCATTGTTAAGCAAGGCAGTTAGTGAGTCATGTCTGATTTTGGGATGTTTTTTGCCACAGTTAAGTGACAAACAGTCACTGGCTTCCCCCATTGACTCTGCTGTTTGGAAGCTGGCTGTGAAGATCACAGAGGGTGACCATGTGACCCTAGGATGCTGTAACTGTCATAAATACATGCACCCCAATTTTGATTTTGCGATCATGGGGAAGCTGTGATAGTTGTAAATGTAGCGACGAATCATAAGTCTCTGTTTTGAATGCCATTGTAACTTTGAACAGTTAGCAAACAAATGGTTGTAAGTCAAGGACTACTAAGATATTCTCCCAGTCCCATTCCTATGGAAGATATTTCCCCAAGAAACAGTCACACCATAAACAGGATACGTGAACTAATTCTAGGGTACCGTATAGTCAAATTTCAACCATGTTTATCTTATGCAAAGATATTGGAGACAGTATTCCCTTTGGGCTTGAAACCAAGAACTTTTCACTGATGAAAAAACAGGACCTGCGTACAACAATTCTTCTAATGCTGAACATGTATTGCCCAAGCTTGCCCATCACACTGTGGTGGAAGCTTTTTTCCATAATTATATCCTTTTATTTATTTGCTTGCTTATATTTCATATTTCTTAACCACCCTTCTCCATCAGAGAGGGGTTCTGGGCGGTGATTTATTCTGAAATAATTTGGCTTACATTTTTTAAAATATGTGTGACTTTGCTTTTCCCCCTTAAAATTTGTTTATTTGTTTGTTGTTTGTTTATTCTATTTGTATGGCCACCCATCCTGTCTAAGTGACCCAGGACAGCTTGCAGTAGTTAAAAACAACAATCCAATAAAAAAGTTTAAACACCAAATATATAAAATAAATACCCACTAAAAATTATATAAGAATAAAAAGTAATCTTCTAAAGCATTCTATGAAGACTTCAAAATACACCCCACAACACAGCATCTGAAGAAATGCATGTTCCTATATATTCTCATTGTATCTTATGGCCAGCATCAGAGGTTTTATTTTATTTTAATTTTTAAAATTATTTATCTGTTTATTTTTTGATGCCTCTGAATCAGTGTTGACTTCTTTTGACGTCTGGACTAATTCCTGCAGTTTTCTTGCCAAAGTTTTTCTGAAGTGGTTTGCCATTGCCTCCATCCTAGGGCCTAAGGTCACCCAGCTGGCTTGTTTATTAAGATGTAATTATTTACACTGAATCATAACTAATGTAACTTAGTGAGAGGAAAAGAAAGAAAGGTTGTTTAAAACAGCATAGGTATATTTTGCCCTTCAGCATGAGTTTGGAAATGTATATTAAGTTAAATGAAATCCAGCAGATTTTCCATACTGTATAATGTTATTTCATTCCATTATAGTAATAAATGGGCAGAATTTTCCTTCCTCAGATAATTATATATTGATTGATCAAACGTATATGCCACGGAACCATACTTGACTCATGGAGGCTTACCATACAACAGAAGTAATAAAACAACTACAAAATTAGCAGATCAGAGAAACAAACTAAATTAATTAATTAGCAAATCAAGTCTAGTTTTGGGTAGCACTCAATCAATCTCCAAAAACTTCCCTCTGAAGAGTTTAGCCTTCACTACTTTCCAGAAGGATAACAGCAAGGGGCCCATTCTAGTTTTTGAAGGAGTCCTTATAGAAAAACAACATTTTCTGGCTCTGCCACCTTCCCTCACAAAAAATAAGGCACCAATTCTGCCGTATGATTATAACAAACACTTTGAAAAATGGATCTTTGAGTTCTTGGGATGAAATTTGATTTTTTTAAAAAAATGCAATTATTTAATCCATCTACTTTCTTTATTTATATGCACTCCTCTACATATTTCAAGTAGAACAAGAGACAATGACTGGACCTCTGTAGGAGAAGAGCAGGCTGAGTTGGAAGGTGGAGTCAAATGCACCATCAGTTTGGAATCCTTGCGCTCCTACAAGAGACTTTAGACCAGCCCAACCTGAATTCCACTGATTCTTATCTAGTGCCAAATTAGCTTAGGCCATTAATTGACCACTCTTCAGTGCTTTGAACTCAACAAATGCTCCTGGTTATCTGCTCCCGACAACCTTCAACTGAATCTTTCATCAAAATCAAAGAAGAATATCCTTCTGTCCATACAAGAGTAATAAACTAATTTCAGATCCAGGACAAACTGGATGAAACACACCCTAATGCTTACCTCCCTCTCACTACAAGCCACCAAGTGACTGATGGTTCTACTGTGTTCCACAGGGCTTAATTTCAAGGTAATTGAACAGTGTTCACACAAGGGTATAGCCTTAAAGACACAAGGTGTATTCAAACTACCTGTCTGTTTTTTTAATCACAACAACACCAGAGGGATAAAACAGTCATGGGAATCAGGGTGCTGCTCTTTATCCTGTTGATCCATGTATGCCAAGTATCAATTCACTTCTTTTCTCTTTCTGTTCTTTTGGTACTAGACCAACACATGGATGTGTGTTGGCAAGCATAACTTCTTGATAATAGCTGTGTCAATAAAAGAACGTATTGTGTTTTAAGACAGGTTCCTCAAAAATATAAAACAAATATGTGCAAATCAGGAAAAGCGTCTGTTTTGGTAAAGAAAAACATTGCTTTTTATGAACAGAAATAGAGGTATTTACCATATTTCCCTGAAAATAAGACCAGATCGTATATTATTTTTTGATCCAAAAGACGCATTAGGGTGGATGTCTTATTTTTTCAGGTACAGCACTCTATATTTATTCAAATAAATAATGTCAATAATATTATTTATGTATATTTTATATTAATATTATTATTTTATAATTCAATACGTCCGTCATGTGTTGCAATGGACGTATTAAATGTATCTGTCTGGCTGATGATCTTAACTGGGGCTTATTTTGGGGTTAGGGTTTATATTGCAAGCATCCTGAAAAATCATGCTAGGGCTTATTTTCTGGTTAGGTCTTATTTTGGAGGAAACATAGTAACAGTGAGCCAGCCCATTAAAACCAGTTTCAATATTTTTTTATTAAATTTAGTATTTAATAAAATTTGCCCAGCTGGACAGTTTTTCACTCTCATTCCTTTAAAAAAGCAGAAGTTTGAAAATGTGGTTCTGTATCTTTTTATCAGCAGCTTATGAAAGAATTCCAAAGGATACATTCAGCATACTATAATGGCCTAGTAATTAAGGCAGCGGTCTTCAAACTTGGAGACTTTAAGACTTGAGGACTTCAACTCCCAGAATTCCTCAGCCAGCCCTATGTTGGAGCTGTTTGCTGTCTTGAGTTATTTGTAAAAGTCATAAAGGCGGGATACAATATATGTATGTGTGTGTTTGTGTGTGTGTGTGTGTGTGTGTGTGTATAGACGCCAAAGGCGCACAGAACGCTGTTACCTTCCCACCGTAGTGGTCCCTATTTTTCTACTTGCATTTTTATGTGCTTTCAAACCGCTAGGTTAGCAGAAGCTGGGATGAGTAACAGGCCCTCACTCTGTTACGCGGCACTCGGGATTCGACCCGCCAAACTGCCAACCTTCTGATTGACAAGCTCACCATCCTAACCCATTGAGCCACCGTGTCCCATATACACAGATAAGCAACCAAAAAACCCTGAGGAAAGTGTTATAAACTAAAATTGACCAGTGGTCAGATTCCATGGCAAATAGACAGAGGGGCAAAACATGACAAGACCACATTTGAATATCGGAGCTTTATAAGAACCGGTGAGTCTGGATGCGTGATTATTCTGGCTGGCAATGAAGCTTGGAGAACATTTTTTTGAGACTCAGAGCTTAGTGTATCTGACTTGCTGAGAACCAAAGTCTCTGTAAACACCAGATTCTAGTCTATTGGAATTCCCATTTGAAGCATGTGTTTTGTGGTGCTTCATACCACATGAAAACCTTATGAATTATCCCTTCTAGGGAGAAAGACATGTTACCTAAAAAGAATCATTTGAAGTTAACACCAGGAAATTAGGAGCCAAGTTCTGACTAATGCTGAGATGTAATAGTTTTCAAATGAAAGAACGAGTCCCTCTGTTATTGATCATGGCACGGTGCATGATACAAAAAAATGTATGGAAAGCACACTAAGATCTCTTCTGGTTTCTGAGCCATTAGCGGATACTGCTGGGTACTTTCAAGTATTTCCTCCACAAACACGAGGGTTTAAATGTGTTCTTTTCCTTGCATCCATGCCGAGATTCTTATCGTTCTATCAAAACTTTGTTCTACAATTTGCTCTACAATTGCAGACGCATATATCTTTCACAGCTTCCTAGTTAGTACAGCATTTTTATTTTTTAAAAAAGATAGGCTGGCTATTGTTTATATTTCCCATTGCTTACATAGGACTGGCTTATGTACATCTTCTTGGGCTGAGGGGAACCAAACTGGACATCTTAAACTGATCCTTTCTGCTTTTGGTTTTGGAAAATGATTTCATGTAATGTGGCTTAAAACCGGATAACTTGACAAGACCACACTTGGAATTCTGCATCCACTTCTGGTCACCACAATACAAAAAAGATGTTGAGACTCTGGAAAGAGTGCAGAGAAGAGCAACAAAGATGATTAGGGGACTGGAGACTAAAATACTGTATAATACAGCTGATGATGAACTGCACATATATGTACAGTATGACGAACAGTTGCAGGAATTAGGTATGTCTAGTCTAAGAAAATAAAGGAATAGGTGTAACATGGTAGCTGTCTTCAAATATTTGAGGGGCTGTCACAGAGAAGAGGGGGACAACCTATTCTCCAAAGCACCTGAGGGCAAGACAGACGGAACAGACGGAAACTTACTAAGGAGAGAAACAACCTAGAACTAAGGAGAAATTTCCTGACAGTGAGAACAATTAATCAGTGGAACAGCTTTTCTTCAGAAGTTGTGGGTGCTCCAACACTGGAGGTTTTAAGAAGAGATTGGATAGCCATTTGCTTGGAATTGTATAGGGTCTTCTGTTTGGGCAAGACCTCCGAGGTCCCTTCCAACTTGTTGTTACAGTGAATCTGGCTTCTTCATTGACTTTGCTTGTCCGAAGGTCACAGAAGGTGCTCACATGACCTCTGCAACCCTCCTAAATACAAGCCAGATGCCAAGCATCCAGATTTTGATTACATGACCATGGAGGTGCTGCAATGGTCCTAAGTTTGACAAATGGCCATAACTCACTTTTTTCAGTGGCATTATAACATTGCAATGTCAATAAATGAAGGGTTGTAAGCTGAGGACTGCCTGTACTCATTTTTGAAGCATTTACACTAGTCGTCAGCTAAAGTCACCTGGCTGTAATACATTTTATCATTCAGAATCAAATACCTGTGATGGGATCTCTGAGGACTGTAGCAATCGTATAGACCAGTGTTTATCAACCTTGGCAAGGTGAAGATGTTTGGGCTTTGATTCCCAGAATTCCCCAGCCGGCTATGCTTGCCAAGGTTGAAAAACACTGGTATAGACTATACAAGGTAAGCATATATTTAGGAATTAATCCAGCAACTCTAAATGATAGCCCCCGCATGAACTAGTCATACTGACTCTGTTGCCTCTCCGAACATGCATTTAAAGTTTTTTATTATTAGACTTCTGTGTTGCCCATGTAGGCAGCTTCCAGTCATGGAAATAAAACAGCATATAAAACATTAAAACAATAAATAAGAACCGTACAGTTAAAATACATCAGATAAAATTAAACTAATCACAATGGAAAGGAAGGGAGCAAAGCACACATGAGGAGGAGGTGGGGTTCAACTAATTCATTAACCACCTCCAACATGCTCCTCCCCCATGGTTAGAGCATCAGGTCAGCTGGCAGAGCCAGGTCTTCAACCTTTTCAAAAGGGGGTTGGCAGGGGCAGGATAGTCCAAAGGGCGGGTGCAATAGCAGAAAAGGCTCTTCTCTGCATCCTGCCAGCTGGAATTCCTTGACTGATGGGATATGCAGCATGCCTTCTCTGCCAGTGTGGGTGAAGCAGGGGTCATCCCATCAGGATGAAACTGGCCCCTCAGATAACCTGGGTCCATGCCACAAAGCTCAATATTGATGGCTTGTACTGATGTTCGATTGACGACTACCAAGCCCATGCCCCTAGTAGCTATCTCAATAGGTTCTACTCATATCCTTGTCACCATCAAAGCTGACAAGAACAGCCAGAGCATAGAACAACTGAAAGAAGGAGTGCAAGATCAGAAGATGTGGAGAGACCTGGCCCAAAGAATCGCCAAGAGTCAGACACGATTGAATGGATATCATCATCATCATCATCATCATCATCATATCCTTGTTGGACAGCTCAAAATCCACTTGGTTTGCTTGCTTGTGTGAATGTCTATGGAGATTCTCTGTCATCCAGGTCATGATTGTCCCAAAGGTGCTTTTTCGAAAGGCAACTGGACTTTGTTTTTCCTTGAAGATGTTTCGCTTCTCATCCAAGAGGCTTCTTCAGTTCACTTTACCTCTTCTTCAGAATTGAAGAAGCTTCTTGGATGAGAAGCAAAATATCTCCAAGGAAAAACAAAGTCCAGTTGCCTTTTGGAAAAGCACCTTTGTGGTTGGCTTATGTAGTTCTGCATAGGTGGATAGATCCCGGCTATGGGATACACCATAGAAAGACCCTGTGGACTGCTCACTTCTTCCACCCAACACTTTTTCCCTGCCAACACAGGCTTATTGGTAACGATCCAATAATAAGCCCGATTACAGTTAGCCCTGGGAGACATGACAGAAAGAGAGTCCTCATCTCGCATTAATTGCTAGCATTGAAACTATGCCACATCTCTTGAAGCTAGATGTTGCTTAGTATCCCTTTGATATGATAATGACATGCTTCTTAGCAGATGAATATGCAAATGAAAAGCAGTAATTTGGTGGCATGCACCTGCTGACACCGCACTGCCATGCTTACTGGCGTCTCTGTAACACTGCAGCTACACAAAAGCAGCACAGAGGTAAAATTAAATTCTAATGTCGTCTATATTAAACAGATGCTTCCACTCTTCTTTGCCTATCTACTTTCTACGGGGGCTTGCCGTTGGAATCTCGGCTCTCCCTTTGTGCAATTAGTGGACATTTGTGAGCTGTACACAGAAACATACTCAGAGGCTTTTTAAGGACTCTGTTTTTAAAGGAACGGCTTACATGTGTGGCACCCTGAAAGAAGAATACTGAATACTGATGCGCTCCATCTGAAAGAGGAATTTTGAATACTGATGTGGTGTTAAGAGCCCTTCCTTCATCCCCTGTATATAGACAGAAAGGGAACTGCCTGTTCAAGGTATTTTGGCAGCCAAAGGAGATACAACAGCAGTAGAGATTCCAGAGGAACAGCTATGAGAAAGCTGGTTCAAGAAAGCAGAAAAAGCATGTTGTGTTTATATCTGATACAACTGGCTTGTACGAGTTCATGTGCAATGTTACAGGTCTCATACGTTTTACAGCAGTTTATTTCCCCCTAGGAACAAAATCACATGAAGTGTTAGTACCGCTTTATAAAGCCTTAGTAAAGTCACATCTGGAGAATTGCATCCAGTTTTGGTCACCACATTACAAAAAAGATGTTGAGAAAGAACAAGAGAAGATCAACATAAGATGATCAAAGGCCTGGAGACTAAAAACATATGAAGAACGGTTGCAGGAATTGAGTTTGGCTAGTCTAGAGACAAGAAGGACTAGGGGTGACAGGACAGCAGTCTTCCAGTATTTGAGGGGCTGCCACAAAGAAGGTGGGGGGAATCAACCTATTCTCCAAAGCACCAGACGGTAGGACAAGAAGCAATGGATGGAAACTAATCAAGGAGAGAAGCAACCTAGAACTAAGGAGAAACTTCCTAACACTGAGAACAATTAACCAGTGGAACAGCTTGTCTTCAGAAGTTGTAGGTGCTTCATCACTGGAGGTTTTAAGAAGAGATTGGTCAGCTACTTGTCTGAAATGGTATAGGCCATTTCTGAGTGAGAAGGGGGTTGGACTAGAAGGCCTCCAAGGTCCCCAGGTCTATTCTGAATTGAATTGAACAGCAATAAGGATTCCAGAGAAGTAGCTATGAGAAAGAGTCCATTAAAACTCAGCATTCAAATGAATGTGGGCAAACAAATGCCTTCAAGCAAGTCTACAAACAGCGAGTCACACTCTCTGAGTTTAGTAGTCACATACAGTGGTGGGATTCAAATATGTGAACAACCGGTTCTCTGTGTGGATGCCGCTTCCGGAAATTAATTCTGGGCCTGGGCAACAAAAAATTAGCTAACAGTTCTGCCGAAGTGGTGCGAACTGGCTGAATTCCACCACTGGTCAAATATAGCCTATATATACATATATAGGTAGTCCTCGACTTATGACTACAAATTCCAAAAAATTCTGTTGCTAAGCAAGATAGTTGTTAAGTGAGTTTTGCCCCATTTTATGACCTTTCTTGCCATAGTTGTAAAGTGAATCACTGGAGTTGATAAGTTAGTAACACAGTAGATAAATGAATCTGGCTCCCCCATTCACTTTGCTTGTCAGAAGGTTGCAAAAGGGGATCACATGACCCCAAGACACTGCAACCATCATAAATATGAGCCAATTGTTAAGCATCTGAATTTTGATCAGGTGACCATGGGGATGCTGTGATGGTCATGTGTGAAAAATGGTCATAAGTCACCTTTCTCGATGCCGTTGTAACTTCAAACAGTCACTAAACAAATGGTTGTAAACTGAGGACTATCTGCAATGACTAGTAGCCCTTAACAGATTTTTTAAAAATTTTATGAACTTGCTTGATCGCCATCATTTGCACATTGTATGAGAGAAACAGGAAGTAAGCAAATCACACATAGCTATTTTATAATGCCAAGGTTTCTGGAATTCTTCTCTTTAAATCAGAAACATGCTCATCTTTAAAGAAGAATTTAATCAAAACTCCTCAAGGGGAAAAAGAGAAGTTTTTCTCCCATCTCTCTTGGAGGGGAATAGAAGTTTATGGACAAAAATTAAATATAGGCAATTTATTACAGGTCATTTTGCTAATTTAATATCATACCTAATATAGGCTTTGATTTACTCCTAATTATCATGTTTAGTATATTAATTGGAAATGTGTAATTAATTTTAAATTATATATTGAATTAAATTGAATATATTTCCTGTTAACTAACCTTAAATGTTGTTATAAATAGAACTACTGGCAATGGAAGTAAAAAAAAAACTAGCCTCTCTTAATTTTATCACAAAAACTTGGATAAAAAGGAAGGTGGATAGAGAGAAATCATTAATGTGATAATAAAGCAAAGATATTCATTCTGGTCTTGTAATGGTCTACTCTGTCAGATTTTTTTTTCAAAAAGTTAAGGAAAACAAAAAAAATATATTTAAAAAATCCAAGATGATTTCTTGCAGAGAAATGTTTCCTTTAGGCATATCTTCAGAGTTATTTTCTGAGTTAACATATAACCATCAGCAGTTTCTGCTTTCCTCTGAGACGCCATTTTGATCCGCTCGATAAAACTTCTGATTTTGGTGATTGAATGTTGCCTCGGAGTGTGACACAGTTCTCTTTCGTGTTCGTCTTCTTTGTTCAGAAACTGCAATGCTGTGATCCTAGAGATAATAAGTCTCCTTTTCTTAAAGAAAATATTTGGAGAGAATTTAAGGACAGCAATGTATGAACTTTGCCTTATTGCATTCGTTGGAGGAATTTGCCTTCCCCCCCCCCTTCTTCTTCTTTCCAAAATTATTCAATTCTTTTCAATTTTGGGGGATAAAGCAAAACAACACCTTGGCTTTTCCCATCCTCATACACTCCAACCCTTCACATTTCTTTGTGACTGGTGGATCTCTGTGTTGTTGTTTTTTCCTTCCTTCTTTACAAAAAAGTGCTTTCCCTTTAGGGTTCTGATCTTTTCTTCCTTGTGAGATGATGTTCAGCTGAAGAGGTAAGAGACTCTGGCAGTCTCAGACTTGAGGATGCTTTCGATGGCTCCTAACATGATGGCTCCACAGGGCGCCCTTGACTTACAACAAACAGTTCATTCGGTGACTGTTTGAAGTTAGAACAGCACTGGAAAAAAAATGACTTATGAATGAAGGCAAATATACGTGTCCCAGGATAACGATGCGAATTGGGACCAGAGATTTACTGTTCAGAGATTTTGGACTCATTGTTGTGACTCAGGGCCAGCCTGTGGGTCCGGCAGCCGGCTCAGATGTCTCGGATGACTCAGATGAGGGGGAGGAGGAGGGTGTGGAAGACGAACTGGCTGATGATGGCTTGGAGGCTTCGCAGAGCCCCCAGCCGGGGCCCTCTTCTCAGCTGCGTGAGCCCGATAGTGCGGAGGATGATGACCCACAGCTGGCCCTGTTCAAGGACGCCCGACGCAGGAGGCAGTCGAGCAGGAACAAACAGAGAAAGGCTGTGGGACTCCTCGGGAGGAGGCACAGGGAGGCCACGCCCTGAACTCTAAATAAAAGGAGTGTTTGGGGAAGGGCTGGTTGCTGAAAGCAACCCTTCCGTTTGAGTATTCAAGTTCCAGTGTTTTGTTTCTTGTTCTGTTGGTTGAGTAATAAATCTTGGCAGACGCTTCCCAGCCTCAGACGCTCTCCAGTCTCTACTGTTTGAACAGGGGTTTGCCTTATTGCAAGGCCGGTAGCAGGCTGGTTCAGAACACTCATGCTGGAGCCCATCTCCAGGGAAATTCTCTCCTGGAATACCATGTTTTCCCGAAAATAAGATCCAATCTTTTTTCTCTCTCTCTCCTTTTGCCTCCAAAAGAGGCACCAGGTCTTATTTTTGAGGAGTGTTTTTTTCACTCATGTCGCTGCAGCAGCAGCGACAGCCCCGGCCAACCGGCCCACTTCTTCTGTGGCCAAAGGAACAGCTTCATTCTGTAGCTGAGAATGGAGCTCCGGCCTGCATTTTGCAGTCAGAGGATTTCTGGAAAGGCCTCTGCAGCCGGGAACCAAGCCACAGATTGAATCCATAGCTCACATCTTGGCTGCAGAGGCCTTCCGGAAAGGCCTCTGACTGTGAAATGCAGGCCGGAGCTCCATTCTCAGCTGCAGAATTGAAGCTGCTCCTTCAGCCATAGAAGAAGTGGGCCAGCGAGGCAAGTGTCGATCCATGGGAAGCTTGGCTGCAATGGTAAGCTCCACCCCCACCCTAGTGTCATGGTTCCAACAAATGTAACTCTTCAAAGAACTTCAAGGCATTGTTTACCTTAAAGAACCTTTAATAGAAAAGCATAGCTTCGGCACATACATGGTTGAAGCCAAGATCTGAATTCTCTTCCCCTAAACACATCATTGTTGTTGTTGTTGTTAGTTGCAAAGTCGTGTCTGACCCATCGCAACCCCATGGACAATGTTCTTCCAGGCCTTCCTGTCCTCTACCATCTTTTGGACTCCATTTAGGCTGATGCCTACTGCTTCAGTGACTCCATCCAGCCACCTCATTCTCTGTCGTCCCCTTCTTTTCTTGCCCTCAACCTTTCCCAACATTAGGTTCTTCTCCAGTGAGTCCTTCCTTCTTATTAGGTGGCCAAAGTATTTGAGTTTCAACTTCAGGATCTGGCCTTCTAAAGAGCAGTCAGGGTTGATCTCCTCTAGGACTGACCGGTTTGATCACCTTGCAGTCCAAGGGACTTGCAGGAGTCTTCTCCAGCACCATGGTTCAAAGGCTTCAATTCTTTGGCTCTCAGCCTTTCTTATGATCAAACACATCATATCAAAGTACAATTCTCTCCCTTAATTAAACATCATAAATCACAATCTCCAATTAGTTTAAAATGCAAACTTTCCCTCCTTTCTTCAACCCACCAATTCTTATCTTCTCTTATTACAAACAGTCTTGAGATACATTCTCCCTACTCTCCCCCCCCCCCCGGAGTCCACTAATTCTAACTCTAAAAGTAACATACAAGTTAAAGAAAAAGACTACATCTCCCTATGCTGTCAAGCAAGAACATCCGATGTTAGCAGTATTGACACCTAGCTTGATTTTTAGGCATGTGCTGCACCCCAAAACTAGGGCTTATTTTGGGGGTAGGGCTTATAGTAGGCTCATCCTCCAAAAAATCAAGTTTGGGCTTATTTTGGGGTAGGTCTTACTTTTGGGGAAACACTGTTCTGTGAGTCATGTTTATGTGGCGCCTTCCTATTGGCTGCTTGGTGTGTTGATGGCTGGTGATTGGCTGTCATTATCTTGGGCTGCCAAAACCTCAGCTCCTTAGTATTTAATAGGCTGGTGGTAATTCAGCACTCCTGAACTGACAAGTGACCCTTTCCCCAGGCTTCAATCTTTTCCCTGGCTGTCTTTGTACCAGCATGGCCAATGATCTTAGTTGCTGCGAAATTAAATGTGTGTCCTTGTTCACTGCAATGTGAGGCTATCAATGACTTATGACCAGATTCATTTTACAATCATGTTACTAACTTAACAGCTGAAGTGATTTATTTAAGAACTGTGGCAAGAAAGGTTGTAAAATGGGGCAAACTTCACTTAACAACTGTCGTGCTTAGCGACAGAAATTTTGGGCTCAATTGTGGTTGCAAGTCAAGGACTACCTCCATAATCAGTGGAACAACCTGCCTCCAAAAGCTGTGAATGCTCCAACATTGGTAGTTTTTAAGAAGAGACCGGACAGCCATTTGTCTGAAATGGTATAGGGTTTCCTGCCTGAGCAGGGGGTTGGACTAGATGACCTCCAAGGTACCTTCCAACATCATCATCATCATCATCATCATCATCATCATCATCATCATCATCATCATCATCATCATCATCATTATTATCAACAACAACAACATTAGTACATCTGTGAATGCCAGTAGCTATACTCCAATTCCAGTTATGGGATTTTATGGGCATTACACTAGCTTTTACAATGATCCAAAAAGACTCCTCTGGTTAAGTTCGTAAGGATCAGGATTTATTTTTAAAGGCACATGAAGTATCTGTCAAGGTTCTGATAGACGAGACCAAATGAATCAGAACTCCGAGGTTAGAGGTTTCCTCAAAGAACATGTTTATTGTTTACATGTATCGGCATGGGTAAAAGTGAAACCAAGTCTGAAATTCCCTCCAAAGAGTTACACTATTCCAAAGTTAAACTTCCCACCCCATTGCTATGCAATTAGCTACGTTTCCCAATAGAATGGTTTGGTGGGCTTTCTACCCAAATGCTTCCCCTCGCAACCTAACTGGCAGGAATGACCTTGGTTCCCATGGGACACTGACTTGTTTAGACAAGCAGAAATCCTCCGCACCCCCTCTTATCTTTATGGCAACCTAAAACAAGCAAGATGGCTTCAGCCAGGTTCGTGGTAGAGTTGACAGTATCCTCCTTAATTAATAACATATGGAACAATAACACAAAGTATTTTTTTTCAAACAGTAAGCCACTGTTTGAAATATAAAAGTGTGACTGGCTTCACACACTTTCTTGAGTCATAGAACATAGAGCCTAGAATCATAGGGCTGGTTTACCTGAGCACGGCTGGCTCAGGAATTCTGGGAGTTGAAGTTCACGAGTCATAAAAGAGCCAAGGTTGCCTACCCCTGTAATCTAGGCCAACCCCCTGCTCCAAGCAGGAGAATGTATACCATTCAAATGGTTGTCCAGTCTATTTTTGAAGACCTCCTCGAAAATAAGACCTGGTGCCTCTTTTGGAGGCAAAAAAAAAGTCTGGGTCTTATTTTCAGGGAAACACAGTATTTCAGGAGAGAAATTCCCTGAAGATGGGCTCCAGCATGAGTCCGTAAGTTGGAAGAGTAAATCTCTGATCCCGTCTGGATTCATCGAATAAACTAAGCCAAAAACAAACTACATACAGTACATCATTGGGAGGCAAACTATTCTGTGGATTAATTGTTCTCACTGTAAGAAAATCTCTTTTCTTCTAGGTTGGCTCTCTCTTAACAAGCTATAGTGATGTACTGTATATAGTTTAGTAGTTCATTCCATGAATTCAGCCATTGGTATTTAAACCGTAATTTATGTATTATCATAACATACAAAACCAATCAATTGTGGTTAATTTAGTGATCTGCAGTTAAATCAGGACTTAGTTTGTTGTGTGGAACCAGTCAGTAGCTATGGCATGTTTTTTATGTAGCCATTAAAATAAAGGATAAAATTTTATTCAAGATTCTAGTTCTTGAAAGATTACGCCGCTCACATTTATTTCCATTCTTGAAATAAATAAATCTCTATGTAACTAAAAGAATTACCCCCCTCTGGAATCAGTGGGGATACATCATTTGATATTTACACTTTGATCCTAAATGAATTTAAACAAATCCTATAATTGGTGGAGTTTCCAGTAAACACGTTTAGCATAGAAGAGTTGCAATGAGCAGCACCATGGTATCATCACTAAGCAGTCTTGTTGCTGGAGAATAAGTATATACCAGATAAACACATTGTATTAAGACCACTAAGCACCAATTAACATAAATAGCTTAGTTTCAGAGAAGTCACATAGAGACTGACAAACTGTAACAAATTTTGTGACAGTGGAATCCATGTACCAATAATCCTCTGGGCTGTTTTTTGCCAGAGGTGTGAGGGTGAGGTGGTGGTGGTGGGGGGACTAGTTAAAGTAAAAAAAAAAGATACGAAGAGACTCAGTCACAATGGTGACTAAATACAGTTTTCCTGTTTTGTCCTTTCACTCTACCTAATGATTGATTTTCCTATTGCCACGTCACCGCTTTTTTATTCCTTGTCAACTTTAACTGACTTTTGGGGTGGTGTGGGGATACGAGTTCCTGTTTCAGAAAGAAATTGGGTATTATGGGAAGAACCATTAGCTTTGCAGCTATCAACCTGTGCCTTAGGAACAGGGGTAAGCATACCTTTGGCAATGGATTATTCATGGCAGGCTGGCCCACCTTATTTCAACCCTTCTTTGACTTGGGTGTGCAGCTCTCTCTCTGGTGAATTCCTAGCTTTTTGTGGGGGGGATTATGCATGCGTCTGTCTGTCTGCCTGCCTTTCTATATCTGCCTGTCTGTCTGTCTGTCTGCCTGCCTGCCTGCCTGCCTATCTATCTATCTATCTATCTATCTATCTATCTATCTATCTATCTATCTATCTATCTATCCAGTCAGTCAGTCAGTCAATCAGTCAGTCAGAGTCAGTCAGTCAGTCTGTCTGTCTGTCTGTCTGTCTGTCTGTCTGTCTGTCTGTCTGTCTGTCTATCTATCTATCCATCCATCCATCCATCCATCCATCCATCCATCCATCCATCCATCTATCTATCTATCTATCTATCTATCTATCTATCTATCTATCTATCTATCTATCTATCTATCTATCTATCTACCTATCTATCTCTAATCTGTTTCACAAATCTATCATCTCTCTCCCTCCTATCATTTGTCTATTATGTATCATCTATTATTTGTCTAAAGGGACGCGGTGGCTCAGTGGGTTAGGACACTGAGCTTGTCGATCAGAAGGTCGGCAGTTTGACGGGTCGAATCCCGAGTGCCGCATAACAGAGTGAGTGCCTGTTACTCGTCCCAGCTTCTGCCAACTTAGCAGTTCGAAAGCACGTAAAAATGCAAGTAGAAAAATAGGGACCACTACGGTGGAAAGATAACATGCGCCTTTGGCGTCTAGTCATGCCAGCCACATGACCATGGAGACGTCCTCGGACAAGCGCTGGCTCTTCGGCTTTGAAACGGAGATGAGCACCAGCCCCTAGAGTCGGAAATGACTAGCACGCATGTGCGGGGGAAACTTTACCTTTATTATTTGTCTAACTAGCCATCCAGCCATCCAACCATCCAAGCATTATATGGGTACATAAGCAGTCTTGAAAATATGAAATCTCTGAGCCAGTGGTGGGATTCAAATATGTGAACAACCGGTTCTCTGTGTGGATGCCGCTTCCAGAAGTCCATTCTGGGCCTGGGCAACAAAAAATTAGCTACTGGTTCTGCCGAAGTGATGCAAACTGGCTGAATCCCACCACTGCTCTGAGCCATTTAGGGTTTCGTAAACAACGCCTTGAATTGCATCAGAAACATATTGGGAGCCAGTACAACTACCCCAGAAAGGTTGTAAATCCAACAGTGTTACTGTGTGAAACCATCCCAACAGCAAACAACCTCTGAATGAAATGGAAAGGAGAAGACCTCTTATCATGGAATGCTACATGAATGGCTTGAGATCAAGAGGGGTCGTCTGCGGTCAGTTGTGGAATCTGCAAGAGAGCAAGGAGACAAATGATGAGAGGTCCACAGTGAGATCATCAAGCACAGGCCAACATCACTGTGAGTAGGTCATTGTTTTTAATATTGTTGTGGTTGGATGCAGATGCTGTTTTTCCTGTCTTTTGGGATGTGAAGCTGGAGAAGTACTTTGCCAGGCCTTCAAGATTCCGTACCCTACTAGCCATAAGATTATTTCCAAAAACCCAAATGGTTGTTATGTCCTGAGCATGCCAGTTTTGCATTACTTGGCAGTCTGAAAATGGGTTGGGAACAATTGTTACTACAGATCCGCCATAATCCTCAAATGCCCGGTCACTTTTTATAATCTTTTTTTCTTTTCTTTGATTTTTGCTCCTTCCTTCCTTCCTTCCTTCCTTCCTTCCTTCCTTCCTTCCTTCCTTCCTTCCTTCCTTCCTTCCTTCCTCTAAATGTTAGTTCTCAGTAGTTTTTATTCCGTTTCAAAATTCTAATAAAGGATACTTGAACAAATGCAGTACTATGTTCATCATACAACCTAGTAAGTACAATGTTCTTTTCCAATGCAGAGGAAGGAGGCTAACACCAATTGACAAATCAGATAAATATGTAGATGGTTAGGGAAGATTTATATCTCAAGGAATGCTATAGATTCAGTCCATATTTTTGTGACTTTTCAAGTCAGTCTTGATGCCTAGTAAGCGCTTGGACTAATCCCCGATATTATATTGGCAGGATTTTCAGAAGGAGTTTCCCCTTGTCTTTTTCTTCCAAGATCTAAGAGAGGGACTGGCCCAAAGTCACCCAGCTGACTTTATCCCTAAGGCAGAACTAGAACTCATAGAGACACAATTTTTAGCTCTCATAGATTTAGTACCCGTGGTAAAATCATCATCATCATCATCATCATCATCATCATCATCATCATCATCATCATCTTAAATTCAGAACTAGAAGGACAATTATCTCTGCAGGTTTGGACACTTGAGTTTCCATCTTTGTCTAAACAACACCGTTTTGATTGAGTGAAAATGGGGAGTTCATGCTTGAGAAGGGGGGGTCTCTTTGCCACTTAAAGGAGAGGGGTCTGTCCTCTTCTCAAGAAACCATCGCTGGATCCCATCAGACTAGGCAACATTTGAACAACAGCAAACGTCCTGTAGGACGTAATCAGAGGGTGGGTTTGATCAGTCTCTAAATGAATGTTATAAATTGAGGACTACCTGTAACAGAATAACAGAGTTGGAAGGGACTTTGGAGGACTTCTAAACCAATTCCTTCTCAAGCAGGAGTCTCTACACCAGGGCTTTTCAACCTTTTCACCCACTGTATCACTTTTAGGATATGGCAACATCCGAGTACCACCAGTCACCTAGCAAGGTGTCAAAAACTCAATGACCAAAAAAAAGGAAAAAAGTGATGAAGTACAGGTAATCCTCGACTTACAACAGTTCGCTTAGTGACTGTTTGAAGTTACAATGGCACTGAAAAAAGTGCCCCCCAAGCCACAGCCGAGCAAGACACCTACCTGCCCACCCAGTGGCGCTCTTCCTCCTGTCCGAGGTTTTCATTGTTGTGAGCATTTCTGTTGAGGATTGGCAGCAGGGGTGGGGTGGGGGTGTGTGTTTGGTTTGTATTCCCCCCATCTGCTGGGCGGTTGCAGCAGGTTTTGGTCACTTCACATGACCCTGGGACACTGTGACTGTCATAAATATGGATCAGTTGCCAAGCATCTGAATGTAAATCACAAGACCCTGGAGATGCTGCAACATTCCAGCTGATTGGCGCGTCTTCTGGGCCCAGGAGTGCCAGGATCAGTGCCAAGCTCCAGCTGGAGCCTGGCGCTGATCCTGGTGCTTCCACTGAGCCCTGACAGCCCTACAGCTCCAGCCATCTCTCACTCAGGCTTGTGCAGTGCTGCCACCGGTTCAGTTAATTCCCCGCTACCACTTTTCTAGGATGGTGACGTACCACCTGCCAGGTGCCAATGTACCAAAGGTGGTACCTGTACCACTGGTTGAAAAGCCCTGCTCTATAAGAACTGTGGTGGCGCAGTAGTCAGAATGCAGTATTGCAGGCTAATTCTGCAACTGCCAGCAGTTTGATCCTGACCAGCTCAAGGTTAACTCAGCCTTCCATCCTTCCTAGGTCAGTAAAATGAGCACAAAGATTGTTGGGGGCAAAATGCTGACTATGTAAACCGCTTAGAGAGGGCTGTAAAGCGCTGTGAAGCGGTATATAAGTCTAAGTGATATTGCTATTGCTATACCATTCCAAGCAAATGTCTGTCTAATCCCTTCTTAAAAATCAATGTGAGTGATTTGGTTTCTGAAACCATTAATTAAGTTCTGGATATGTTTGGTTAAAACCTGGTGAGCTTGATCACAATGCCTTAAACCTATGTGACACAGAGATGAACATTCTGAAGTGGAATCTCAGTGAATATTTAGGCACTGCAATACAGATTATTAAACCACTTTATTTATTTTTAAAAAATGGTTTATAAAGCTCACATTCTTCATTATTTGTACATTAAGGTTTCTGGTAGGGAAAATAAGCAACATCACCTTGACCTCTCAGTCTACCTACGCAAAGATTTTATAATTAATCATAATTAAGTGATGGGAGACCAGTACAAAATCTATGGGCCCATCAGTGATAATCAGTGTATGTCGAGCACTGTGGTTTTGAACGTAAAAGGTCTAAACAAGAAGTAGCATTAATTAGAGGATGAAAAAAAAGGTGTCCTTTGTGGTGTATTTGTAAAACTAAAAGTCCTGAATGAAGGTGATCTGATTTTCTGAAGTGCAATTGATGAACACGTGCAGAAGCGCGAAGACGCAGGTTTAATTAAGAAAGAAATATTTGTCAGCAAGTATGAATGGATGTTATCAAGGTGGCTGGTGTGTGTGTAAAAGTAGGAATTCATAGGTCGGTGATAACGGTATTTTACACTCCAAAGAATCCTGATAATGAAAGAACCAAGGATGACTTTTGGAGAAACTGTGCAATGTTCTCAGTGAACGTGATTGACAGAAAAAAATATTGTCTTGGGTGACTTGAAGAGATGGGTGGGACGAGATGAGAAAAAGTGATTCGGCTCTTTGGAGACTCATGAAGGAATAAGAAGGTGATAACTGAGTTTTTGTTTAGAAAGAGTCTGTTTTTAAGCTAAAGTCCATTCATATACATAAACCCCAGAAATGAATTACAAGTAATCCTTGACTTACAATCAGTGTCCAGAAGGCAAGACAAGAAGCAACGGAAGGAAACTAATCAAGGAGAGAAGCAATCTGGAATTAAAGAGAAACTTCCTAACAGTGAGAACAATTAACCAGTGGAACAGCTTGCCACCAGAAGTTGTAAATGCTCCAACACTGGAGGTTTTCAAGAAGAGAGTGGGCAACCACTTGTCTGGAATGGTATAGAGTTTCCTGCCTGAGCAGGGGGTTGGACTAGAAGACCTCCAAGATCCCTTCCAACTCTCTTATTGTGTTATTCTGCCTTTTGAAGTTACAATGGCACTGAAAAAGTGACTTATGACCATTTTTCATACTTACAACCACTGTAGCAGCCCCATAGTCATGTGATCAAAATTTGGACGCTTGGTAACTGGCTCATATTTATGACGGTTGCAGTGTCCCGGGGTCATGTGATCACCTTTTGCAGCCTTCTGACAAGTAAAGTCAATGGGGAAGCCAGATTCACTTTCCAATTGTGTTACTTAACAATTACAGTGATTCACTTAACATCTGGCAAGAAAGATCATAAAATGGGGCACAACTCACTTCATAGCTGTTTAGCTTAGCAACAGAAATTTTGGGCTCAATTGTGGTCATAAATCAAGGGCTACTTCCATTAGGTGTCAAAAAGAAATTGATTATTTATTAGGAAAGATCAAGACAAATAGTGAAGGTCTGAAAAATTAGGGAAGGATTAATCTCCCAACAGAATGTCTATGGAGATTCTCAATCGTCCCGGTCATGGTCGTCCCAGAGGTGCCTTTTCAAAAGGCAACTTGACTTCCTTGGTTTTTTTCTTTGAAAACAATTATTAGATCTGAAGATGCTATTTGGATGAGAAGGGAAAAGTTTTCACGGGGAAAAAAAACCCCATCTCACTTCCTTAATTGGTCTTGCTAAAGACAGCCGCTATCCCAACTTCATTAGCAGAAGAACATCATGAGTAAGACCATAAGGAAGATGATACTTTTGTTGCTCCATCCCCAATCTTGCTCAAGATCACGTCAGATCTTACAGTGAATCAAGTGATCTTGGGCAGGGATGTTCAGGGAACTGGGGAAGCACCAAGGGTTCCCTTCCTTCCAGCACCCTCCTCCAAGTGACCAGCCTGGTGATTACAAACCAATTACATATATGTCACAGGTGACATGCCGTATCATTTTTGGTAACATGCCAGGCCTCCAGACCTCTGGAAGTCACCCAAGAGGCCCTTGCTACAATGTGGTCTTTGAAGCCACCCCAAAACACGCAAGAACAGGGTGTTCTTTCCAGATCTTTTCAGAGGCTGCAAGATTATGCCATTTTTTTTGAAGTATTCATTCATCCATCCATCCATTCATTCCATTTCTATGCCACCCATCTCCCCTATAAGGTGCCTCTTGTACAGCCTGAGCTGCCTCAGGTAGCTATATTTACAATTATTTATTTATGAGATCATAAATTTAAATTAATTTAATTCCTTACTTTTTGTTATGAATTGTTTCTCTTTTGTCTGGAGGAGTGGAGTGTGACATATGCCAGTAGAATCAAGGTAGGCATTTTCTGAATGTTTGACACACCGAGGCAAAAGGTTCACCATCACTGAGCTATGAAGATTCTCAATCACCCAGGTCATGGGTTATTCCAAAGATGCTTTTTTGAAAAGGCAGCTGGACTTTCTTCTGGGGTTTTGGGGTTTTTTGGTTCATTTGTTTGACAACGTTTCGCTTCTCATCTAAGAAGCTTCAAATGAAGTGAAGCCTGGATGAGAGGTGAACTGTTTTCAAAGGAAAAAAAAAAGGCCACATAATTTTTGGAAAAGCACCTTTAGGACATTGCTGATTAAGGAAGTAGGAAAGAAAACACATCCATTGTAAAGCAGGATCCAGCAATTGTTAGCAGTGCTGCAGACAGGAAATCTTGGTGTCTTCTCCTCTCTCCAGGAGATCCTGTTCAAAAGAGCAGGTTTTCCGCAGGGAAAGAGAGTGAGAAACCAACAATTTGTGCACCACAGCCCAATTGCAGGGTGATTATCGGGGCAGCGATGAAAAGGGGCAAACAACCCAGGTCCTATACAAAACAAGACTCTGAACTAGATGCAGTTTAGAAATTTCCTACTAATGCTTAACTCATGCTGCGTGAGCCCAGTACTTAGCAAGTAACACTTAAGACAAGGAAGCATTGCCTATTTCTTTTCTTTTCTTTTTTAAAGGCTTCAGGATTAAAATGCTGGTTGTCCTGTCTGCATTTAGAACACACAGTTCTCTGAATTGCAGCCTTAAAACAAGGCAGAATAAAATGGATTTGAATGCAGGAGGGACATGCAAAACACCTTGCTTGATATGATGTTTATGGCATCAAAGCCTGCACAATCAGGTATGGGATAGGACCCGTCTTTTCATTTGAGGCTATTATTTTGTAATATATAGGGGGAAAAGGGCCAGAGCTGGTCAATTTCCAGTGAAGAGAGTGGCTGTTATTTTTAATGTCTTTTAAATGCATTTTAGCTATCAGATAGCAAAACATCCTTCACAGGGAAAAAAAATGAGAGTAACATTTCATTTGAAAAGGTTCCACTGAATTTTAAATGCCTATTGTTTAATACACCAAGACTTGCAGATGACCTTGAGCAATAATGGTTGGTCGGCAAGGATGGTCCACCAAAGCAAAACCTTGAGTCTTGATCTATTAATAGAGAATAAGGATTAATGAAGGATTATGTCATAATGAGTCTTCCTGCCGAGTAGCCTCAATTCTTGTCTTTTGCTGCCAAAATACAGTTCTCATTTCCAGCAACAAAGTCTATCACAGAGAAAGCCCACAGTACCCCCCCACCCCACCCTTTAGAAACTGGAAAGTCCATCGCATAATAATGAATCTCTAGCTCCTCTTTTGCCAAAAAGCTTCAACACTTCCAGGGTCAAAGGGCACCGCAGTGATGCAAAGGGGGCCTGATCCTTATCTAAGCTCTTGCCACAAAATTAGAATGTGCCGTAGTCTTATTAAAGAAATGTTTGTTCCTTCATCAATGGACTGAACAGAAAGCATCTCAGTCGAGGTTTTGCCAAATGCTATAACCAAATGTCTTTGGCTAGCTGCTTTCTTTTAAAACACTGAATAATTCCATGTGCAAAAGAATTCGTATTGAGGTTTCATTATTTTTTTTTGTAAAAAAAAAAGGTGAAATGAATAGCCTAATTCGGTTGGATAGCTGCCTGAGGTTTTCTAAAATAGATTTTTTTCTTATTTGCCATACCACAAATACTTGTAAAGCTTTTTAGAGAGAGAGAGAAAGAAATACTAACCTTTTGGCAAAAATGGATATAGGCAAAACAATAATAATAATAGTAATAATAGTAATAATAGTAATAATAATAGTAATAATAATAATAATAATAATAATAATAATAATAATAATAATAATAAAGTCTTACCACGAGGAAATACAATTCTGCCTAAATATAGTATATTGTAAAATTAATGCTTATTTCACATGTGATATGTAACACACACTGTCATGAGAGGGATAATAAAAAAACTGTATTATTAAAATTGAATTTGTAAATACAATTTCAGAATGGATATGGTTTGATTAAATTAGCGAAAAAAGTCTTACGTAATGCATTTAACTCTTAATGTGGGATTTCACCCCAAATAAGTTCTTGTCATGCATGTGGATACAGGGAACTGAAGCAGAAAACATTTTAGAAAGTAAATAATAAAGCATTAAGACGAAGCAAACGATTCTTTCCAATTTGATTCTTATTTGCCAGACCCCACCCCGTCCCAGAAAACAAAGGGAAGGAAAACAGCAGGACAAAATTATTCTTTATTTTAATATGCTGTCAGTGAATGATGCAGCTAGTTACAATATTATTGCTGAAAGACAGAAGACTAAGCTTTAAAATTAGAAAATTGATCAACTGGGATTATATCAAGAGAGAGATTTCATCAAAGCCTTGTCACAATCCATCCCCATGTACTATTTAGACATAGCTAAGCTACATGAATAAATTGACCATTCAGGGTCTCAAAATCTGCCATGTAGGTCCCAACTTTTCACAGAGGCTTTTAAATATGTATTTGGTAGGTACAAAGTGCTGAATATATTTTCAGTCTTTTTATATTAAGATTTACAACGAATGACCTGAAGCAGTGCCATGTGTGTAAAACAAAGTGATCAGACCACCCTGATTTGAACAGACTTGAGGCATAGAATCATACTTCATTCTCATTCAAATTTTTGGTGGGCCAGGAGAAAGCAAAAACCAAATCATTGTAATATTGCTGAAACCGCTCCCTTGTTTTCCCATATTTGTAATTTTGGCTGTCTGGATTCCCTTTAAGCGCCGGAGACATTTTCCAAACTGCATGCCCAAGGCCAGAAATACAAAAATCTTGTAAAAGTAGAGCTTTAAATTCACTCCCAACCCCAAAAAGAAATCCTGACATTCAGATAGCCCAACTGGCAATATGCCATTCCATACCCACATAGAAAGCGGGCTATTTTCTATTACACCACTTTTAATAAAAAGAGCCCCTTTCTTTAACGATAGTGGTTGGCATATTGCCCCTTTCAAAAACCAACGTAACTGTCATCTTGGATGTAACAAATTAGTACATTCACGGAATAATAATAAGCACAGGCTATGAAAACACTATTGTTTTTTTCTTTTCTTTTAATTTCTTTTTTATTGCTAGGAGGTTGGTTCTTGGGGGAGAAAAGTATAATTCCCTTTTAGCAAGCATAACTTTTTTCGTCAGAGGATTGCCTTGGGCAAAAATAAATCCTGAATGTAAAAAATATATAGATAGTCTGAAAGGAAAAATAGGTTTGGGACAGTCTTGACCATAGTTTTGGAAGCAAAGTAAGTATCAGTTGGTCTAATCTAATGACATAATGTACCAACAATTTATGAATTTATCACAAATAATTCTGTTCCCTGAAGTTTTGCATCAATTAATAGGGGACTGTATGAGTGCATATTAGGGACTGTCTTTCAGATTGAATTTTTTTCCCACTAGATTTTTAGAGAAATTTTGGCTGCAGTTTTTAGAAAGACATTTCTACCTATTTGTCACAAACAATTAAAAACTAAATTGTTTCAATGTGGAAACAATCTTCAGAATATTCCCTAATGGGCACTTCATATATGTAAAATCAAAAAGACATATAAAAATAAAGCTCTTCCTAATAAAAGTATTACTCACAAAACAGATTATTAATGCTTTCATATGATCAAGCCATAGCATCCCCAAATGCTATCCATAAATACGTTTAAAAGACATTTTCAAACAATATGAATTGATAAGTTCTCTTTTTCTCCATTAGTTTTTTTTTAAATTTCCTTTTCTAGCTTTCTAAAATTATTTCAGGCAGATTGCAATTATGAAAATGGTAGCAACTGATTGTCTTTCTTGCCTATCTTCTGGCAAACCTATCCTGAATAATGAAAAGAAGACTTCTCGGGAAAAATCCTCAGAGTTCATTTTTTCCCCCACCACCATTTAATCACTCTTTCTTCTTGAAATTCAGATATTGACCGGGATTTATAACAAGAATATCGCCTACCCTATAGCTTCTAAGCAACAGATAGCACTTAAATTAATATGACACGTTAACAAGTATCGAAGTCTCCAATAAGTGTATCTTCAGGATAGGCTGAGTGCCTTTTCATTTTAAGGGTCTGCTAATTTTAACAACTCATATGGAACTAATCACGAAGGATGTATTACAGCTCAAGCTTTTGTAGTCTAGACATGTGTCAGACATACTTCGTCAGAGGCAACTGGCAAAGTGCATCCTATTTTATAAACCCTGCTGTCAAAATAAATATAAAAATCTTGTTGTAACAAAGTAACATTGGCATTCCCCATTTGTGAGATAGGCAGTTATAAAAAACCTGATGAATAAATAAAGAAATAAAATGGTAAATCCAATCTTGAATGTGCGAATCCACATTTAAAAAACAAACAAGAACCTATTTGTAAAATTCTATTTACAACTACCAGAATTTGATCCGTTACATTTAGTTACTTCAGGTAAAAAAGGAAGCAATTTAATAAAACTTCGTAGCTCAAATGAGTGCAAGAATATCTCATTATAAATGGAAACATTCCTGAAAAAGCAGCCGAGCATGACTAAAAAGATCATTCTTTTATACTGAAAAAAAAATAGTCTTTCTATTTTGCCTTTTGTCAGAAAGTCATGGGGGAAATATATCTCCTACTTTAATTCAAATGATAAACTTCAACAATTGAGGCATATCCTAAAACAGTTCTGGGTGAAGTGTAATAAAGAGAGGTTTTTACAATCCCAGTTCTAAAACATAAAAGTGATAGAGAATTGTGTAATTATCTCTTAGAGTAAACCTGTAATGAAAAACTTTGCTGGGGTAGAAAATGTACATGGAAGGCAGCACAAGGGGAGTTACTGCAGATTATTCTGCATGCAGAATATGTCCAAGCATTGAAATAAATTAGCAAATTCCTGATCACACAACTAAAGTCTTAGAATAAATGGAGGTCTATTATATGCTATCTTATTTATTTATTTGGTATTTATCCTGCTTGTTTATATCACACATTCAAGATATCCGTTGTCTTAAAGAACATAGTTTCTTGAACATAAAATAAACACATTTAAGAAAAAAACAACCTTTTTGTTGGTTGACTAGGTGCATCCGAGACATTTACACATGCCTGGGTCAGAAAAAAATAGATTCAAAGATGAATTATTATAGATAGTATATTCACTATCCTGGTATAAAGTTAGATGTTATTGGGTTTTGCTACCAAGGGTTAAGAATCACAGAGGATAGCAATTGCTTCTTCATTTTTAACAAAAAGTCCATTATCTCCTTTCTTGTGGGATCAGAAAACTGTAGATTCCCAAAGGAGAGAAATTTTAGAGCAATTATAGTTTCTCCATTAAAGATATAAGCTTGTTATATCTATTTGGTTTGTTTAAAAGAAGCAATATTACGATCCACAAATTCAACAATATGTAAGAGACATGAGATGACAATACCATATTTACCTATTTTCAAATAACAGATTATTTATGGAAAACAAAACACTAGTTCAGACTCAGGTTTGTTGCTTTCCAGTGAAAGTCCTTCAAGGCAAGGCAAAAGTACTAAGAAATACAATTTTACTGATTTGGCTTAGAACATCCATCTGTGTGGTTTTATTTCAAATGTTATGAAGGCAGTAAGAAGATAACAATAATAACCCCTACTTGATAAGAAAGACCAAAAAGTCTGGATACTGTACAGGTAGTCCTCGACTTACAATCATTTGTTTGACGTTACAACAGCATTAGAAATGTGAGTTATGACCGTTTTTCACACTTATGACTGTTGCAGTATTTGCATGGTCACATGATCAAAATTTGGGCGCTTGAAAACCGGGTCATATTTATGACGGTTGCAGCGTCCTGGGGTCACGTCATCAGCTTTTGCAACCTTCTGACGAGCAAAGTCAATGTAAAAGCCAGATTCACTTAACGACTATGTTACTAACTAAACAATTGCAGTGATTCACTTAACAACTGTGGTAGGAAAGGTCGTAAAATGGGGCAAAATTAACTTAACTGTCTCATTTAGCAGCACAAATTTTGGTCTCAATGGTAACCATAAGTCGAGGACTATCTATACATTGCAGTACCTGAAGCCAGCAGAAGAGAAGAGAAAGAATTGGAGAAAATCAAAAAATACAAAGACCTGCTAATAGAAGTAGAATGACTGTAGCAAAAGAAAGCAAAGGTAGAGGCAACGGTAAGAGGCGCGTTAGGTGCAAACCCAAAACACCTGGGCCACCTCATGATGCCATTAGCACTGTCAAAATTAGTCAATTACCTGGAACAGCTTACATCCTGCAATGGTATTTCTAACACCATAAAGCAACATGTCTGGCTATCCCAGATCCTTGGGGAGGATTTGATAGATGGATAAAAATGCCAAAAAATAATAAAATAAAATAAAATAAAATAAAATAAAATAAAATAAAATAAAATAAAATAAAATAAAATAAAATAATAAAATAAAATAAAATAATAAAATAAAATAAAATAAAATAAAATAAAATAATAAAATAAAGTAAAATAAAATAAATAAAATAAAATAAAATAAAATAATAAAATAAAATAAAATAAAATAAAATAAAATAATAAAATAAAATAATAAAATAAAATAAAATAATAAAGTAAAGTAAAATAAAATAAAATAAAATAAAATAATAAAATAATAAAATAAAATAATAAAATAATAAAATAAATAAAATAAAATAAAATAAAATAAAATAAAATAAAATAAAATAAAATAAAATAATAATAAAATAAAATAAAATAAAATAAAATAAAATAAAATAAAATAAAATAAAATAAAATAAAATAAAATAAAATAAAATATGTCAAGTTTCTGACGTATGGGCTTTTCAAGTGACTCTGAGGCATTGTTTACCTTAAAAGTCCTTTATTAGCCTAATACACCGGCAAATGCTTGCTCGAAGGAAGCTGGAATCTGACGTCTCTGCCCCTTGCACAATATATTAAAACACAATTTCCCACCTTTCTAATTTTGTCATTAATCATATTCTCTAATTAATTTAAAGAATCAGTTTCCCTTCCGTTAGAAGAACGCCAAAGCCTTATCTTCTTTAGAGAGACAAATGGCCTTGAAAGTGCATTCCTACTCTTCCCTCCTCCCAACTTTAAACTAAAGCAATACACAAGTCTTAAAGCAATACACAAGTTTAACATATGAAAGAGCTACTTCTTCATCTCTTGTCAAGCAATAACATTCGATGTTAGCAGCGTTGACATGAATAGAATAGAATAGAATAGAATAGAATAGAATAGAATAGAATAGAATAGAATAGAATAGAATAGAATAGAATAGAATAGAATGGAATGGAATGGAATGGAATGGAATGGAATGGAATGGAATGGAATAGAACATCTGCCTATTTCTTCATTTAAGAAAATTTATATGGCTGCCCAACTCACTTTCAGTGACTCCAGGCAGCTTACATGGCTAAAACTCCAGTACAAAAACAATATCCCCCCACTTTCCTAATGACAACTATCAGATGAGCCACTTGATGGACTCCATGTCATTCTGGGGTGACCAGGGCCCTGTTGGCAGAATCATGTCTCTATGGCTTTGTGAAAGAATAGCAAAGTGGGGGTCCAATTTTATTTCTGCAGTGATGTTTTTCACAGGGAGGGAGCCACCAAAGGTCTTTCTTCTTGGTCCCACTAGATGAACCTCCTTTGAAAAGGGGACCCATAGCATTCCCTGCCTCCTTGCTATGTTGGGTTGGGTAGATATGACTGTGAAAAGATAACCTGGTCCCAAATCATGTGGGACTTTGAAGACAACAACCAACACCTTAATTGGACCCAGAAGCAAATCAGCAGCCAACACATGTGCAAATCTAGGCTTGCACAAAACCTTTGGAACCATGGCAAGGACTCAATAGGTGGACAAATATGTCAGGTCCAGTCTACACATCTGGCTGGCTGTGTTACCAACCATGCTACTGTATGCTACTGTATCCTCAAGATGATGATGGATCACCTATACCAGGGGTCGGCAACCTAAAAAAGAAAAAGAGCCACTGGGAACCGGTTCCATCACAAATTAAAAAAAGAGGGAGCCGCGTGCGTGTGTCCATGCACGCGCATGCGCAAAAAGGTTTTTTTGCGCATGCGCGGACGCACGCGGCTGCCATTTTTTTAAAAATGAGATGGAACCGGTTCCCGGTTGCCCGATGGCGACGGCCCGTCTGCAAAGCTGCCGCTTTCGGCAGCTTTGCAGACGGGCCGTGGCAGCTTCCTCAAAGAGCGGCGCCCCTGCCCATTCCGAGAGGTGCGCGCGCACCTCTCCGAACGACCGGAGTTGCGCGCGCACCTCCCCAAACCTTTGGGGAGGTGCGCGCGTACCTCCGTGCGAAGGGGCAGCGGCGCCGCTCTTTGAGGAAGCTGCCGAAAGCGGCAGCTTCCTGAAAGAGCGGCACCGCTGCCCGTTCGCGCGGAGGTACGCGCGCACCTCCGGTCGTTCGGAGAGGTGCGCGCGCACCTCTCGGAATGGGCAGGGGCGCCGCTCTTTGAGGAAGCTGCCGCGGCCCGTCTGCTAAGCTGCCGCTTTCGGCAGCTTCACAGACGGGGCGCGGCGGGCTTCCTGAAAGAGCGGCACCGCTGCCCATTCGCGCGGAGGTACGCGCGCACCTCCGGTCATTCGGAGAGGTGCGCGCGCACCTCTCGGAATGGGCAGGGGCGCCGCTCTTTGAGGAAGCTGCCGCGGCCCGTCTGCTAAGCTGCCGCTTTCGGCAGCTTCACAGAGGGGCCGCGGCAGCTTCCTCAAAGAGCGGCACCGCTGCCCGTTTGGGGAGGTGCGCGCGCACCTCCGCCCATTCGGGGAGGTGCGCGTGCACCTCTCCAAACGGGCGGTGCCACTCTCCATTTGGAGAGGTGCGCGCGCACCACTGCCCGTTGGAAGAGGTGCGCGCGCACCGGGCGGCTGGGAGCCGCAAGAGACGGCTCAAAGAGCCGCATGCGGCTCCGGAGCCGCAGGTTGCCGACCTGTGACCTATACAGAATCTTACTTGTATGGGAACATTTTAACATAATTAGGTACAACTGCTTTGGCACAGAAAGACAGAATACAGTGCTTCCCTGTAAGGGCCCCAAATTCAACATCCAAAGCCTTCTTTTAGACATGAGAGTAGCTCCTGCCATGAAAGCTGTTTGGAAAGCAAAGAAGACAGATGTTCTGCAGAGCTGGGTGTGATTGAGGGTCATGTTGGATAGAAATAATGGTACGGATTTTGGCTGAGATGCTGGAGAGGATGAAGACAAGGATGAAAATGATGACCTAAGTTATTGCAGATGTCTTTATTCATTTACTGTGAAAAACTTTAATGTTAGATTTTATTGTGGATGCTCTATCATAGATCCATTTACTCTGGACAATTTTCTGAGTATATTCTTCACACTGAATATTTTATTTCTGCTGCTGCTACGGGTGCTTAAATTTTGTGTTTCTTGTTTTTAATGTTTTAAATAATTTGTAAACTGTCCCAAGGCAGGGGGAGTCAGGCAGCATATAAATAATGAAATTGTGATTTTGATTCTATTTACTAATTTAAGACAGACAAATTCATGCATACTTCCTAGCCACTATAATTGAGTGCTTGAGCACCTACTGGAAAAAGAGAAGTTGCTAACTTAAAAGAAATGTACCTGCAGTTGACTGAGCAAAAATCTGAATTGGAGCTTCCAAATCCAGTATAAAACGTATTGTCTACATAGCATGTTCTTCATAAAATATAGAATTGTAGGGCTGGAAGGGACCTCAGAGCAGTTCTCGCCCAATCTCCTGCTCAAGGCAGGAGACTTTATACAATCCTGGTCAAATGATTATCCAGTCTGTGTTTGAAAACCTCCAGTGATGGAGCACCCACAACTCTGGTAAGCAAACTATTTCACTGATTAATTGCTCTCACTGTCAGAAGGTTTCTCCTTACTTCTAGGCTGGCTCTCTCTGTAACAAGCTTCCACCTATTACTTCTTGTCCTGCCCTTAGGTGCTTTGGAAAGTAAGTCAATTGCCTCTTCTCTGTGTTGTTGTTGTTGTTAGTTGCGAAGTCGTGTCCGACACATCGCAACCCCATGGACAACGTTCCTCCAGGTCTTCCTGTCCTCTACCATCTTCTGGAGTCCCTTTAGGCTCACACCTACTGCCTCAGTGACCCCATCTAGCCACCTCATTCTCTGTTGTCCCATTCTTCTCTTGCCCTCAATCTTTCCCAGCATTTGGCTCTTCTCCAGTGAGTCCTTCCTTCTCATTAGGTGGCCAACGTATTTGAGTTTCAACTTCAGGATCTGGCCTTCTAAAGAGCAGTCAGGGTTGATCTCCTCTAGGACTGACCGGTTTGATCGCCTTGCAGTCTGTGACAGCCCCTCAAGTACTAGAAGTCAGTAATCATGTCCCCCCCCTGCCAATTCTTCTCTTTGATAGGCTAGACATACATAGTCCTTCAACTGTTCATCATATGGCTTAGCCTCCTTTATCATCTTTGCTGCTCTTCTCTGCATACTTTCTAGGATCTCAGCAATTTTTTTGCATTGTGGTGATACAATGCCCAAGCATACATATTAAGAGAGACTCATATGTTGGCTTCCAGAAGAGTCCCTATCAATTTAACATATCAATAATCTATATCTTTCCTTTAGGAGTGAATAAAAGGGCCCGGCGGAAGTTACCAGTTTATTGGGAATCCCTGCTAAATAGAGGAAGATATTGCAAAGCAAAAATAATGAATGATAATTCTGCAACCATAAATAACCCTGTGACCAGGTGTGTGGTTTTTAAAAGTCAGGTGTGCTACTTAGAAGGACAAAGAAAATTCCTTGTGAAATTTAAATGTCTGAGTCTTTGGAGAATACACAAAGTCTGCAATTAAGATGTCTATCATACCTTTGGTCCACAATCACTAACTCAAAGGAACTATACAATTATAGGCAAAGAGAACTAGAATTGGTGCAAACATTATGGTAAAAGACAGAATAATAAGTGATCTAATACACTGCAAACAAGATGGTGCAGGATAATCAATTAGGTCAATAAATGCCATGCAAGAAGGGATCCACCCCAATGACTTTTGGCATAGAACTATTTTATGGGCTTTGTTCAAGAAATCAAGGGCTGATTTTAGGTGATTTTACTCTCTAATTGTGTGGACAAAAAGTGCCTACAATTTAAGCCATGATGTGCACAATTAACTAATTGCCTTTACAAATACATGTAATTAGCTTATGGGATTTACAGTTCATTGATCTGTACATATATACTCTTTGGGAGAGTAAGATCTGCTTTGAGGCCTGAGACTTTGGAGAAACAATACGGCATATATATATATATAAGGTAAAAGGTAAAGGTTCCCCCGCACATGCGTGCTAGTCGTTTCCGACTCTAGGGGCCGGTGCTCATCTCCGTTTCATAGCCGAAGAGCCAGCGCTTGTCCGAGGACGTCTCCATGGTCATGTGGCCGGCATGACTGGACGCCAAAGGCGCACGGAACGCTGTTACCTTCCCACCGGAGTGGTCCCTATTTTTCTACTTGCATTTTTACGTGCTTTCAAACTGCTAGGTGGGCAGAAGCTGGGACGAGTAACAGGCGCTCACTCTGTTACGCGGCACTCGGGATTCGACCCGCCAAACTGCCGACCTTCTGATCGACAAGCTCAGCGTCCTAACCCACTGAGCCACCGTGTCCCTTATATATATATATATATGGGACGCGGTGGCTCAGTGGGTTAGGACGCTGAGCTTGTCGATCAGAAGGTCGGCAGTTTGGCGGGTCGAATCCCGAGTGCCGCGTAACAGAGTGAGCGCCTGTTACTTGTCCCAGCTTCTGCCCACCTAGCAGTTCGAAAGCACGTAAAAATGCAAGTAGAAAAATAGGGACCACTACGGTGGGAAGGTAACAGCGTTCCGTGCGCCTTTGGCGTCCAGTCATGCCGGCCACATGACCACGGAGACGTCCTCGGACATGCGCTGGCTCTTCAGCTTTGAAACGGAGATGAGTATGTATACACATACACACAGAAATACACACACATACATACATACATATATACAGACATATATGTGTGTGTGTGTGTATTATTCAAGATCCTCACTCAACTCATATATGTTCTAATCTGAATTATAAATTTGGTAAACTGTGCATTCTTTCATCCATACTTCAGTGGCCAACCAGTTGGTTGTCCCATATACTGTACAAATACCAATTTAAATCTAATACCCTTAGAAATTGTTCTCAAATCATTGATTATACACATCTGCACTACCTATTTTTGTAGATTTGTATCACTTCCTTCATCAATGAGCTTGACATACAGTGGTACCTTGGTACACAACTGTTTTGAAACTCATCAAATTTGGTACTCAACGCATTTTGACATGAATTTTTTTTCCTGGTACTCATTGTTTCTTTGGTACTCAACACCAAAACCAACAAAACTTGTTGGTGTAGGCTGCCTTATGACTCACTATATTATTTCTTATGGGAAAAAATTGTTTAGTACTCATCGTTTTTGGTACTCATTGCAACTTCCAGAGCCAATTAACGATGAGTAGTGAGGTACCACTATGTTTATATTTAGTTATACTTTTTGCTGGCATTCAAACAGCTTCATAACAGTGAGATTAGATAAAGAATGGGGTGCAAGTTGAATTTACAGTTTTTGGCGCACTGTTTTTCCCCAGTTATGCCTCTTCTATGAACAGCGTAAGCAGAGAATAGTTCAGATCACACCACCATCAGGAATGTGTCAAGCTGCAACATAAATATGTGAAGTGTTATTCTCAGATCTTTTTTCTTGATATCAGGTAGAATTCCTGAATTTCTTACTTGAAAACTAATCCAGTTCAGTTCTTGTAGTCACTGACAGAAAAACCAGCAGGGAATATTTCAGCTATGTGCTTTGATACGCCATTGAAAATATCACTGAATAAAATATCCCTGAAGGTTTAATGCCTCCAGTTTTGGTGTATATTGTTTGAGGGTCCTCAAAAGTATGTTAGACATTTAACCTTAGAAAAGCAAATGACAAAGAAACAGAAGAGATGAAGGTGGGGGGAACCCAGATAGTTATCAAAAGATGATCAAGACAGGTGGGTTTTTAAAACTCTCTAAAATTCAGATTTTATTTCTGAAAATTATCTGGGAACATAAGATTTATTTTTTTTCTATTGAATTCATACCTTCTGACAGGGGTCCCCAACCCCCCCCCCATCCGTGGACCAGTACCGGGCCGCAGCATGCCAGCAACCAGTCCACACAAACAAGCAAAACTCCATCTGTGGGATGCAGGCAGCACACAAAAACATGCCCCCTCCAGTCTGTGAAAAAACCTCTCTCCATGTAACCGGTCCCTGGCGCCCAAAAGTTTGGGGACCTCTGCCTTATGACATGCAAGCTTTTGTATGATAAAGACATACACATGGTAAATATGTCGATGAAGATTCTCAATCATCCAAGTAGCACTGTCTGGAAGTTGAGTCAGAGAAACTGGACTTCTTTTGTTGTTGGTTCAAAACGTTTTGCAGCTTATCCAAGTAGCTTCTTTAGTCTGAACTAGCTGGACATATATGGAGTCCCCTAACCAACTTGCTCAGGTTGAAGAAGCTAGATCCAGCATATCTCTAAATAAATATCTCTATGGTAAGAGAAACTGCAAGTGAATGCACACTGAGCATTATCTCCTTAGAATGTTTCCGCCACTATTTCGATTCATTCCAAAGCCTCTTTTCAATTCACAAATAGCCCGGACATTTCTGATTAGCTGCACTACATCCAAGCTTTTTGCAATTACAGATAGTCCTCACCTTAAGACCATAATAATAATAAATAATAATTTATTCTTAGACTTGTGTAGCCTCTGCTGCTTTTGAAAGTTCTTAGGTTATTCTAGTCCAAATGCATTGCTGAGGCATAAATTCTGTTTCAGAAGTTCAATAGCAGAAATCTTGGGTTTGGCTTCCTGGAAAAAAAGTCATGTAATCTAGAAGCAGTTTAAGATCCTTCTTTCATCGCTTTTCCAATTTTTGGTACTTTGCTTCGAGTTTCTTGGAATATGCATCCAGTGTCATGACTCCGACAGATGAAGCTCTTCAAAAGAACTTCGAGGCACTGTTTACCTTAAAGGATTTTTTATTTGAGTAGCATAATATCGGCACTACATAATGGAAGCCAAAAACTGAATTCCCCTCCCCTGGGCACCTAGTATCAAAGCACAATTCCCTCCTCCAATTACCAGTCATAAATCACATTCCCCAATTAGCTTGAAGTGCAGGCTTCCTCTCCAGCTCTCCAGCCTGCCAATTCTTTATCAGCTCTGGGCTCAATAACCTTGATTCTCACACTACGTTTAGTGTTGTTATGTCTAGCTGGACTCTCATTCACATCCCCCACTCCCAGCATCAAATAATAATAATAATAATAATAATAATAATAATAATAATAATAATAATAATAATAATAATAATAATAATAATAATAATAATAATAATAATAATAATCTAACTCTAAAAGTGAAAGGGAAAAAGATGGCTACATTTCCATCTGTTGTCAATACAAAAACATCCGATGTTAGCAGCATTGACAACCAGCTTGTAGGCAGCCTGTTCCAAAGCTGCAACTTGCTCTTCAATCTGACTGATTTGTTCCAGGTATGGCTGAAGTGCAGCATATTTCTGATTTAAGTCTTTCAAAATTCTGACTTACGTTTATAGCAATCTCTTTCATTTCCAGATACTTCAAACTAGTTAGTTTGTTCGTGTTTTCCAGGAGTTTGTAATCTTCACTAGTTGCAGTCAGCTCACCTGTTGATAGCCATTTTAGTGAACATTTCCTTACAAAGTTCATTAATATCAGCTTCTGCTGGCTCCGTGGCTTCGTCTGCAGTTTCCACAACAGGTTTCCACAACAAGGCTGGGTGGTGGACCTCCAGGTTGTCTTCTAGGGATGCGGCAGCGGCTGCCATGGCAGCCTCCCTGGAAAATTGAGTCCAAAATTTCTGTTACTAAGCAAGACAGTTGTTAGGTGAGTTTTGCCCCATTTTATGACCTTTCCTGCCACACGTTTGTTCATTTATTCATTCATTCATTCACTCATAAAATTTATTGGCTGCCCATCTTACCACAGGGTAGCTCTGGGTGACTTACAGTCATAAAAATGTATCTATCCATGTAAATTAAAACGTAAATAAATTAAACCCAAACATTTGTTGCATGAATCACTGCAGTTGTTGAATTAGCAACACAGTTGTTAAGTGAATCTGGCTTCCCCATTGTCTTGCTTGTCAGAAGATTGCAAAAGGGGATCACATGACCCAGGGACACCACAATCGTCATAAATATGAATAAGTTGCCAAGCTGAATTTTGATCACATGACCATGTGGATGCTGCAACAATTGTACGTGTGAAAAACAATCATAAGTCACTTTTTTCAGTGCTGTTATAACTTCAGAGAGTCATTAAATGAATTGTTGTAACTTGAGGACTACCTGTAGGCACTGGGTTTTTTTTAAGTCATTACTTGTGTCTGCAAAAAACCATAGAACTTTACATATGTTTAAGCAATACTTGATCATCAGATCTCACACATCATCAAAAAAGTTCTCAGATGGTCTTTTGGCTAAACAATGCATCTTTAAACACCTGCTCACATGTACATTGTTGTGACTGTATTATTTATTTTCCCTTTCCTTCCCTAACTGAATTTTAAAATAACTGATTTTTTTTCATGTAAAGCTTTCTAAGATGATGAGTATAAATACAACTCTTTTAACATTTTAAAGTTGCTTGAATACTTGACCTTTGCATGAATTATCCATAAAAGAAACAAAATCAGTTATCCAAAGATGGTAAAAATGCCATCAAACTATCATTTTGCTCATCATTAATGACATACAGTCAACAGCTAATCTACTGTCCATTAACAGCTGCATGAACATTTAAGCATAGGTTTTTAATACTGATTCAGCATTTTTCTTTTAAAAAAAGAGCTCAATTCAGTTCCCAAAGATTTGCCAGCTGCATAACGATGAAAGGCCAAGAAAGAGGTTGAAACCCAGAGTTATTTATTTATTTACTTACTTACTTATTTACTTACTTACATATTACCTATTGACTAACTAACAAATACCCTGGTGAGTATTCAAGGTATAAAAAACAAAAAAATGGGGGGGAAAACCAAACAGCCAAAGGTAGTAAGGAGAAATACAGCTGAAATCCTCCTCCAAAACTATGAATGCACAATCCCAATAATTTCATATGGATGTTAAATAGCATGTAGAACTCCACTTTGCACTCTGAACATGGTTAGAAAGGTACAGAACCATTATAAAACAGTGTCCGAAGGCCCAATTCCACTCAATGATCTAGAAAGATGGTCAACAGTGCTGGAAGTCAAAAAGTTCAAAATAGCAAAACTGCACACCTCCCTAATCAGTTTCTGGCGCTGGTCATCCCCCACAGTGACAAAACTAGTTAACAGAATAACAGAATAATAGGGTTGGGAGGATCTTGGAGGTCTTCTAGTCCAACCCCCTGCTCAAGCAGGAGATCCTATATGATTTCAGACACATGGTTGTCCAATCTCTTGTTAAAAACCTCCAGTGTTGGAACACCTGCAACTTCTTAAGGCAAGTCGTTCTACTGATTAATTGTTCACATTGTCAGGAAATTTCTCTTTATTTCTAGGTTGGCTCTCTCCTTGATTAGTTTCCATCCACTGCTTTTGTCCTGCCCTCAGGTGCTTTGGAGAATACGATGTCCCCCCTCTTTGTGGCAGCCCCTCAAATATTGCAAAACTGCTATCCTGCCACTCCTAGTCCTTCTTTTCATTAAACTAGACCAGGGGTAGGCAACCTCGGCTCTTTTATGACTCATGGACTTCGTTGCTCTTCTCTGCACTCTTTCTAGAGCAGGGGCATCAAACTGCCAGCCCGTGGGCCAGTTGCATCATGCGGAAGCCACGCCCACCCCAGCTCCAGCAATGATACATCGCGACACGTCACGTGATACGGTGCGTTTGACACCCATGTTCTATAGTCTCAACATCTTTTTGGTGACCAGATTGGACACAATATACCAAAACACAGTTTCCACATCTCTATAGCGTAAGATTTTTTTATATTGTGGTGACCAAAACTGGATGCAATATTTCAGTCTTACCAAGGCATTGTAAAGTGGCATTAATGCTTCACGTGATCTTGATGCTATCCCTCTGTTAATGCAGCCTAGAACTGAGTTGGCTTTTTTGGCAGCTGCAGCACACGGCTGGCTCATATTTAAGTGATTGTCCACTAGGATTCTAAGATCCTTCTCACAATTCCAATACATATTCTACCTGAAAACCATTACCATAGATCCAGCATCTGGAATTGTAAGACCTTCAATAGAAATTTTCCTCCTGACTTCTTTAGATAAGGGGGAACCCATTCATGCAGCAAGAGAGCATTAATCAAGTTCTTTAATAGGGACAGACCCACTCTAGTCAGTATAATCACTAAGGAAGGGCAAGGATCAAATCAGGCATGAAAAAACCCATATAGCAGACAAGCAGTTGCTAATGTTACATACTTGCCCTAATGAGTCAAGACAGTCCCACTGACTCTGTCCACAAAGAAGAATGCAAGTTGGTTACAGCAAGTCACCAATATTTTTGACTCTCTCCCTTCTTTTTTCTTCTTCTTAGCTTTTTGCTGTCTCTTTTGAACTGTGTTTAAATCAGGCTTATTTCCATGTGTCTATTAAGGGTTGATTTGGCTAAATGACAAGCTTCCAGGAATTCCCTAGCCTAGCATTTTCAGATTTAGCTAGGTCTAGGATGCTCACAGTTACTTGATTTGTATACTAGTGCACGGTTATGTGGTTCTAATAGTGTGTTGATTGTTTCTGAGATATTCTGGCTCCATGGTGATCAGTGGTGGGATTCAGCCAGTTCGCATCAGTTTGGTAGAATTAGTAGCTAATTTTTTGTTGACTTCGGTGAACCGGCTCATGCCCTAGCCCTTTTTCGCAAGGCCCAGAATGGACTGCTGAAAATGCATGGATGCCACTTCCAGAAGTCCGTTCTGAGCTGGGGAAGTTTCCCAGGCCCAGAATAGCCCACTGGAAGTGTGTGGATGCCACTTCCGGAAGTCCGTTCTGAGCCTTGGAAGCCTGGGGGAGACCTCCCAGGCCTAGAACGGCCCAACAGAAGTGTGTGGATGCCCCTTCTGGAACTCCGTTCTGGGCCTCAGAGGCCCAGGCCCAGAACGGACTTCCAGAAGCGGCATCCATGCAGAGAACCAGTTGTTCAGGTATTTGAATCCCACCACTGATGGTAATGTTATCCTTTTCATAACTTGTGTTGGTTGTGCTATAATAGGTTGAGTAGTCAGGTATTTATTTTCCATTTTGTTGGAAAATGTTGCATAGGTGATCTTTTTCCTTTTTCTAGTTGCTGGAATATATTTGTGCTGGTGTAAATAATGTTCTTACACAGTTCCTCCTGTGGCAGCTTGGGTTATCACTTTGTAATGGAGCATTTGGTTAATGTGGGTTATTTTTTGATAGACTTGTATTTCTAATTTGCTGCCACGAGGAGATCTAGAACGGTTAATTTGTTATTGTTTTATTCCCTTGTGAATTCCTTTGAAACTGTTATTATTACATGTGACTTCTGTAGTTCTTCTTTTGAAATTGACATTATCATCTATATCCTGAAGCCACAGTTTTGGTTGTATATATGAGAATTCTATAGTTTCTACATATTGCATTACAATCTCTGCTAGGAGTCCTGAGAGTGGTGGTCCCATGGGTGTTCCTCTGATCTGTGGTTATATTTTAAAGTAGGGACTGGGGCAGAGGTTGATGAAGTCCATGATTTTGGATATTTTGATCTTTGTGTATGACTAGATTGAGTATGTGGTGTAATACTTCTACCATGGATTCTTTCACTAGTTCTGGATCTATGGACATAAAGAGTGCTCTGATATCTTACAAACCTATAATTTCATCCTCTTCTATTTTTAGATCTTTGATTTTCTGGAGGCACTGTAATGTGGAATTGAGAGAATAGTCATTCCCCTTTGTGAGATGTCCAATAATTTTTCTATGTCCTTGACTGTTTGTAAATTGGGATCCCTAGTAATGATGCAGTTGAATAAAGAGGTATGTTGAGTGTGTACATCTTTGGGTATCCACCGAATCATGAAACGATGGGTCTACTGCTTTTTATACAAGGGGAACTCATCAAATTTGTAGATGACACAAAGCTTGCAGGAATATCCAACACCCCAGAAGACAAGCTCAGGTTCCAAAATGGTCTTGACAGACTTGAACAATGGGCCCTATCCAATACCAGGAAATTTAATGTGGAGAAAAGCAAGGCAGGGAAAATCGAAGATACAAGTACAGATTAGGCGAGACCTGACTCAAAAACAGTAACTGTGAGAGGGATCTTGATGTCCTATTGGACAATCACTTAAACATGAGCGAGCAGTGTGCAGCAGCAGCCAAAAAAGCTAATACGGTCCTTGGTTGTATAAACAGAGGCATAGAATCAAAATCACCTGAAGTATTAGTACTGCTTTATAAAGTCTTAGTAAGGCCACATCTGGAATACTGCATCCAGTTTTGGTCACCACATTACAAAAAAAAAAGTTGAGACTGTGGGAAAAGAACAAAGAAGAGCAACTAAGATGATTAAAGGCCTGGAGACAAAAGCATATGAAGAACAGTTGCAGGAATTGGGTATGGCCAGTCAAGAAAAAAGAAGGAGCAGGGGTAACACGATAGCAGTATTCTAGTATTTGAGGGGCTGCCACAAAAAAGAGGGGGTCAACTTATTTCCCAAACACCAGAAGGCAAGACAAGAAACAATGGATGGAAACTAATCAAGGAGAGAAGCAACCTAGAACCAAGAAGAAATTTTCTAACACTGAGAACAATTAACGAGTGGACCAACTTGCCTGCAGAAGTTGTGGGTGCTTTTTTTAAACATATATTCAGTTTTATTTTTCCATTTCTTCCACAAACAAGTCAACAAATATACCGCCATACATAAATACATACACATAAGTTTGGATGCTGCTCATCCATTTCCCCTTTCACTGTATCCACCCTCCTTCTCTCTCTTCCCTCTTCTCTACTTTCTTTCTCCCTTTCTCCTTTCTTTCCTACTTCCCTCTTCTTCCTCTCCTCTCCTCTTTCCCTCACCACTCCCCTCCCGTTTCTCCCCACTTCTCCTCCTCTTTCCCTCCAACCTTCCTACTTCCTTCCCTCTCCTCTACTCTCTTCCCTCTCTCCTCTCCTTTCTTCCCTCCCATCCTCCTTCCGATACAATTCAGGGGTTAAAAAAAACTTGTGGGTGCTTCATCATTGGAGGTCTTTAAGAAGAGACTGGACAACTACCTATCTGAAATGGTATAGGGTCTCCTGCTTGAGCAGGGGGTTGGACTAGAAGACCTCCAAGGTTTCTTCCAGCTCTATTCTGATTGATTGATTGATTAATTGATTGACCACTGTTCTTTCGTGATCTTATTGGTTAGGTCATTGAGGATTCTTTTGATGTGTTTGTCCAGTTTCTGCATTGAGCTGAAATACAGAAATGCATTTGGCCGAAGATTACAGTTCTTCCATAATGAGAGATTCCATAGAGAGGAGACAATTGTTGGTGCCCAGTAGCAAGCAGAGCATCAATTCCTCAAGGAGCTGTGTGATTAAAGGTAAAAGGTAAAGTTTCCCCCACACATGCGTGCTAGTCGTTTCCGACTCTAGGGGATGGTGCTCATCTCCGTTTCAAAGCCGAAGAGCCAGCGCTTGTCCGAGGACGTCTCCGTGGTCATGTGGCCGGCATGACTAGACACCAAAGGCGCACGGAATGCTGTTACCTTCCCACCGTAGTGGTCCCTATTTTTCTACTTGCATTTTTACGTGCTTTCGAACTGCTAGGTTGGCAGAAGCTGGGATGAGTAACAGGCACTCACTCTGTTATGCGGCACTTGGGATTCGACCCACCAAACTGCCGACCTTCTGATCGACAAGCTCAGTGTCCTAAACCACTGAGCCACCACGTCCCTAAATTTAATAATACTTAACCTTTAATCTATATTATTGGTATGTCAGTAATTTGTCCCTTATTATCTTCCAAGGATATTACATCAGATTGGGGTGAAAATCTTGTATTCTTTTAGTTTTTGCATTGATACCCTGTAAAGCATTAAAATTCCAGGTGCCAGATGTTGACCTGAAGATGCACTGCACATTGCAAAATAAGGCACTATGCTTTTAACCTAGATTCAATAATGTCCATTGCAAGTCAGATACAATTTGAGCTGTAGCTATCTCCTGACCAGTTCATTGCCTAGAACTTCTTAGGAAACCTGGGCTTCCAAGTCCTTAAAAGGACTCCTAAGGGACAAGAGTGTCAATTACCCATTCAGTTTTCCCATTCCAAAGATCAACAAGGAGTTTGGGAAAACCACTAGGTGATGCCTCTGGACATTTTTAGAGCATTCTAGGATATATCAGATGTTATAATATTAGAACACAGAAGATAGAAGAGTAGAGTTGAGAGGGACCGTGGAGGTCTTCTAGTCCAATCCCCTGCTCAAACAGGAGGCCCTATATTATTTCATATAAATGGTTGTCCAGTCTCATTTTGAAATGGTATAGGTGATGGAGCACCTACAGCTTCTGAAGGCAAGCTGTTCCATTAGTTGTTTGCTCTCACCTTTAGGAAATTTCTCCTTAGTTCTAAATTGCTTCTTTCCTTGGTTAGTCTCCATCCATTGTTTCTTATCTTGCCTTTTGGTGCTTTGTTCAAATATTGGAACACTGCTATCATGTCTCCCCTAGTCCTTCATTTCTCTAGACTAGGCATATCCAATTCCTGTAACTGTTCTTCATATCTTTTAGCTTCCAGCCCCCTAATCATTCTTGTTGCTGATCTCTGCACTCTTTTCCAGAATCTCAATATTCAAGAGGCAGGCCATTCTCAGCTGAATTTAGTCAACTAATGTTCAAAGCTAAATTGGCGCTAGATAAGAATGGAATTCATAGGCAGCTGGACTTGGGTCCCCTGTGGCTGCACAATGATTCCAAACTGATGACATGTTTAACCCTGACTTCCATCTCAGCCTGCTTATCTCTTACATCAACCATTTAAATTTATATAAAGAGTCCGATATTTGCATTAAAAACAATACAACATCAGAGGTATGACATGAAATGAGGTGTGTGCAGAAGGTATGGATATAGGTAACTGTCCCTAACATGAGGCTTGATCTTTTTGTTTTTTGTAGAATATTTGGGGGTTCAGATTATAGATTTGAAATTCTTCAAAAGGAAACCTATTCAGTATAAAAGAGTCCCAGATGATCTGTTTGGTTCCATCCTAGACCAAAACTATCTTCCATTCATCCATGTCACTGTCTAATGTTTTAAATTCCCACCATCCAGTGATATTAATGTTAATTGCAGGGAGGGTCAGGTTATTGTTTAATTCTTTCATTATGGTCAATTACTGCCTCCTTTTAATTTCTCATCAACACCACCCACTTAGTGACGGATGAGGCTCATGCCTTTCTTGGTGCTGCCAAAGTGAGAATGACTGAGTGGGCGACGGAGGTATGAAGGCCGAGGGAACAAAGGGGAGGAGGAAAAGAGGGTGACAAGGGGAAACAGATGAAGATCAACACAGGAGAAGAGAAACATGGAAATTGAGAAACACAGAGCCTTAAGCAATGGGGCTGAGGATTGGGAAGGCAAAAAATAAAAAATAAAAAATGAGACAACGAAAAACAGAAAGAAGCAGGAGAAATATGTTTATGGAGATGAATTTAACCTATAGTGCATAACCAAAATATTAGGATATTTGCCAGACATTTACAGTATACTTGTCCAGACAGGTCTTTCTAATTACAAACTTTCATCAAATTTATAAAACGTCAGTAAAGTAAAACTTAGATTCCTCCCACCCCAGACTTGATGTTAAAACTTTCCCGTTTAAAAGCCCTGTCCACCTTCTTATCGTAAAGCAAATATGCATGCCATCCATATACCAAATCCCATCCCTCAAGATGAAGTATTCTCTTGTTGGTTAAATTAAGCCAATCACTAACCCACGTCAAGGCAACCGCATCATAATACAATTTCAAATTCGGCGCCTTGAGTCCCCCTCTTTCCCTAGCATCTTGTAAAATCTTAAATTTAACTCTTGGTTTTTTCCCCGCCCAAATAAATTTATTAATACCCTTCTGCCATTGATCAAGGTTGGCATCCTTTTTCAATATAGGTATCATTTGAAACAAAAAGAGAAACTTTGGTAGAACATTCATTTTAACAACTGCAATTCTTCCCAGTAATGATAATTGTAATTTTTTTCCAATTATTTAAGTCCCTTTGTATACCTTCGACCATAGTGTTTCATAATTATTCTTATACCTATAGTGCATAACCAAAATATTAGGATATTTGCCAGACATTTACACTTGTCCAGACAGGTCTTTCTAATTACAAACTTTCATCAAATTTATAAAACGTCAGTAAAGTAAAACTTAGATTCCTCCCACCCCAAACTTGATGTTAAAACTTTCCCGTTTAGTCTCTAAAGCTTATGTTAACTTGACTGAAACTCATTAAAAATTAAAGGTGTTGAAAAGTCATAGCAAATACCAGTCAGATTTAATTTTAATCACGGTTAGTTTAAAAAAGTGTTAAAATATTGCTCTCGTGAAAGTTTCTTGGTTTAATCCAACTTGATATATAAGGAAAAAAGTGAATCATACTTCCAAAGGATGAACTGTATTTTCTTCTAATTTCATCATATGTTACTCAGTCAACCTTTCCATACAGTATTTTTATATTGTAATTTTTAATGTATCTTTCACTTTTTCCCCCCTTTCTCCTCTTTTCTCTTTAAAATAATAAATTTAAACAGCAGGGGAAAAGATCAATCAGGATAAGTCAGCTTACAAAGAGTTTACACTTCTTTGAAACAAACAGAGTGGGAGAAATGAACAAACATAAGACTATGATAAGAAGTTAATGATTATTAATATTAGTATTACTCTTTACATATACAAAATAAATATAATTTGATATTATTTGGATATGCCACCACTTCTGATCTCTTAGGTACTCCACAAGCCTAAAAAAGTAAATCTTAAAAAAAGACATAATAATATTCATTAAAACAATACAAAATTAAAGTAGCACACTGTCAGACAAATGGCGGGCAAAGTGCAGATATTAATTACGGAAGGCTTGTTGGAACAGCCATATTCTGACAGTTTTCCAGAACATGATTAAAGTAGAGACAGCACACTAAAAAGCAGAGACATCACCCTGTCAACAAAAGTGCGTATAGTCAAGGCTATGGTCTTCCCAGTTGCAATGTATGGCAGTGAAAGCTGGACCATAAGAAAGGCTGAGCGCCAAAGAATTGAAGCCTTTGAACTATGGTGCTGGAGAAGACTCCTGCGAGTCCCTTGGACTGCAAGGCGATCAAACCAGTCAGTCCTAGAGGAGATCAACCCTGACTGCTCTTTAGAAGGCCAGATCCTGAAGCTAAAACTCAAATACTTTGGCCACCTAATGAGAAGGAAGGACTCACTGGAGAAGAGCCTAATGCTGGGGAAGATGGAGGGCAAGAGAAGAAGAGGACGACAGAGAATGAGGTGGCTGGATGGAGTCACTGAAGCAGTAGGCATGAGCTTAGATGGACTCCAGAAGATGGTAGGGGACAGGAAGGCCTGGAGGAACATTGTCCATAGGGTCGCGATGGGTCGGACACGACTTCGCAGCTAACAACAACAACAACAACAACAACAACACTTTGACAATAAAGGTTCATTAATTAATCTATAATCTGGCCTTCTAAAGAGCAGTCAGGGTTGATCTCCTCTAGGACTGACCGGTTTGATCGCCTTGCAGTCCAAGGGACTCGCAGGAGTCTTCTCCAGCACCATAGTTCAAAGGCTTCAATTCTTTGGCGCTCAGCCTTTTTTATGGTCCAGCTTTCACTGCCATACATTGCAACTGGGAAGACCATAGCCTTGACTATACGCACTTTTGTTGACAGGGTGATGTCTCTGCTTTTTAGTGTGCTGTCTAGATTTGCTATTGCTTTCCTTTTAATTTCTTGGCTACAGTACCCATCTGCAGTGATCTTGGAGCCCAGGAAAATAAAATCTGTCAAAGTACAACCATGTATACGTTGAGATTGGCTAAGCCTCCCTTCATGCCCCCACCCCCCAACTCACAGTGACAACAAACCTCCATCTTATTACACCATGTGAACTAATTGCACCACACACTGGCCTCGCAAGTCAATTCTGCATAAAGTTTATAAAAATTATTTCCTGTTCAAAAGCCTAACAGCCCACGGATAAAAGCTGTTTTTCAGCCTGTTGGTGTGGCTGGCTATACTCCTATATCTCCTACCCAATGGTAAGAGAGTAAAGAGATACCGACCAGGGTGTGAGTCATCCCTGAGAATTTTCTTCACTCTTCCAAGGCAGCGAGCCCTGGTGATGTCATCCAGTGGTGTCAGGGGACAGCCCACAATGTCTTGTGCTGTGCTCATTACCCTCTTTAATACTTTCCTATCCACGGCTGTCAGACCAGCATACTAAACCACAATACCATACGAGAGGACGCTCTCTATAGTAGAGGGTCATTAGCCGTTGTTCTACCCTGTTCTTCCGCAAGACCCTGAGAAAGTGAAGCCTCTGTTGGGCCTTTCTAGCCACCTGGGTTATATTAACTTTCCAGGTAAGATCTTCACAGAGATAGACTCCCAGAAATTTAAAGGAGGAAACTCTCCCCACACAGTCCTCCCCAGTTTAAAGGTTCCTCCTTTTTTCTCTGAAAGTCTAGCACCATCTCTTTCGTCTTGCTGATGTTCAGGTGCAAGTTGTTGTTACTACACCATTGGATAGTTTTTGTACCTCCACCCTGTATGCTGTCTCATCCCCATTAGTAATAGCACTTAGATTTATATACCGCTTCACAGTGCTTTACAATCAGGCTGCAAAAATCAGGACAACCTCTAGATGTGAAAGAGAGTTTTTTTATATTTCTTTACTACCATCTAGTGGTCATCTAGTCCAATTGTGGCAGTCCTACCAAATGACATGCCAGGTAACAGGATTGAAAGCTAACCAAAAACATGTTCAAACTCATATATATTTTCCATCTATGTAGAAGCATGTTCTACTTGGGAAATGCCATTCCACCTAAGAAGACTAAATGGTCATCTTAGCTAAGTAATTAAATCAGAACTTCAAACTGCTTTAATGAGAGGAGCAATGATACATCATTCACCAAGCTAGATGGTCTCCTGGGTAAACCTGTCTTCTGAACTTCCAAGCCAACATGTTGAGAATTCTGGAACATGACTTGTACCTACTTGGAGGAGACATGGTTGGAGATGAGACCTGGAGGTAGCAATTATAAGTTCTTGACGCTTCTGATTACTAACAGGCAGAAGGCTCATGACAGTTGGTGAAAAAGGTCACCAGAAGAAAGCAAAGTCTACTCAATTGAAACATCAGGATTCAGACCTTAATTCTGATTTTCAGTGAGTGGCTTTATTCTGTTACTGCTGCTCTGCCTCAGCTCCCCATCTCTTACAACGTATCCCAAAATACCTTTTTAATACCATAACTCTGTTTGTAAAATCGAATGAGGTATTTCTGTAGGATACAATTAGGGTAAGTCACTGGGACCAGAGGTTTAGTCTTCCAAGCTTTCAGACTTGTCCTGGAGCCCAACCTGTGCGGGTTGTGATGGGGGTCTCCTGATACTCCCATGTAACACCTCTTCTTCGCGAGCTGCATTGGCTTCCAGTTGTCTTCCGGGTGAGATTTAAGGTGATGGTGATGACCTATAAAGCCCTAAATGGCATGGGTCCGGATTATTTACGGGAGTACCTTTTGCCGGCGTTAACTTCCTATTGTCCTGTGCGCTCCCACAGAGAGGTCCTCCTCAGGGTGCCATCCATCAGGAAATGTCGACTGACGGCCCCCAGGGGGAGAGCATTCTCTGTGGGTGCACCTGACCTCTGGAATCAGCTCCCTGTTGAGCTCCGGATGGCTCCCGACCTTCGCTCTTTCCACTGCGACCTGAAGACATGGCTATTTGAACTTGCCGGCCTGGACTGAGGGACTGGGATTTTAGATTTTAAATTTTACATTTTACATTTTAGAACATGTTTTATTGTTTAGGGCAGGGGTCAGCAACCTGAAACAGTGAAAGAGCCACTCGGAACCGGTTCCCTCACAAAAGGAAAAACTGGGAGCCACAAAAAATGTGCGCGCATACATGCGCACATGCACAGAACAGGGTTTCACTGAAGAGTGGAGCCAAGGTGAGATATGCACCTACCCTGCATATTTGAATTGATTGGTTGAAATTTTTTAGTTCCACTTTTTTGGGGGGGTACTGCACATGGCAGAGGACTGGGAGCCGCAGGAGATGGCTGAAAGAGCCGCATGCGGCTCCAGAGCCGCGGATTGCAGACCTGTGGCTTAGGGCTACTTGGTTTAATTTATTTTAATTTTTGTATATTATGTGTTTTATATAGTGTTTTAATTGCCCTGTACACCGCCCCGAGTCCTTCGGGAGAGGGGCGGTATATAAATCCAAATAATAAATAAATAAATAAATAAATAAATAAATAAATAAATAAATAAATAAATAAATAAATAAATAAATAAATAAATAAATAAATAAATAAATAAACTTCTCTCTAGAAGACACATTCTGCATGAGTCTGAAAGCTCAGAAGACAAAAATTTCTGGTCTCTGTGACCCACCTTGGATCCTGCAACATTATCCTGGGCCACTTACCGTATATTTGCCTTCATTCGTGTGAGATATTTCTGCTTCTTATTTTGCTTCCCCTATAATGAACATATTCTTAGGCACAACTGCTCATAAATTCAATACTAGGTGAAATAATATTAAAAAATATTTTATGCAAAACAACTTTGGATAGGTGATCCAGTAGACTGGGAGAGTTAGGAGAATGGATGATATACAACTAATGAAAAAGCCACAAAACCACTATTTAAAATCCACTGGATTCAGTCGGTGGGGGAGGGGTGGTGAAAAAACAGAATGACAAATAGTTTCTCACTGATGCATCATCCATGAAGGAAAATAATTAAAAAAAATCTTTTAATGACATAGAAAGAGGAGGAGGAGGATTAGTAGTAGTCCTAGTTATTTTTCTTTTTCTGAAAGGGGAATTAAACTATTAAAGGACACCTTGTTAAGTAATTATCTAGCAACATCACTGCACAATTAAATAGCCATCAGTCCCTGCAGCTGAGAAATTTCAGGTAATTATTCAAAGATAATTTAATAGGAGAATTACTGTATTCAAGAAAGCATTAGCTAGTAATCTACCTCAATTAAAGTGCCCAATTAATTTCAGCACCTTGATAATAGTTGCCTTTTACAGAACCCTCCTCCTTCTGCCCAACAGACTTGAACATACGTTTTAAAATATTCTTATAAATACATTATACATAAGGGAAAATGACCAGAAATCTAACCCAGCATTCAATACAGGCCCATAAAGAAATTATTAGATGAATACAATCGTCATGAATATATAACAACTTCCAGTGTTGGAGCATTCACAACTTCTGGAGGCAATTTGTTCCACTGATTAATTGTTCTAACTGTCAGGAAATTTCTTTTAGTTCTAGGTTGCTTCTCTCCTTGATTAGTTTCCATCTGTGGCTTCTTGTCTTGTGTATGTATTCACCATAAAAGATGTTTAAATGTGTACTGGTATTTTATCTCTTCATGTGCACATAAATTGGATATACTGGGTTTTGCTGGACAGTCTTACTTTCAGCATCCATCCCATCAAATAATACAAGGATGTTCCAAAATAATGGCTCCAAATTATACAGGGTGTCCCAAGTCTTAGTGCAGTTTTGTATTTTAACACATACTCTCTATGTTAAGCTTCTATCTATAAGGTCCGAATAAAGTATCTGAACATGATAGATTGGGGATCCATTTTAAAAATCTTATCACCAATATCGCTCAATGGTATAAAAGCAGAATACGGGAAACTCGGCATTACAAGACAAAATAGAAAGACCCACGCATGGATTAGAGCACAAACGAAAGTATATGATGCCATCAAGAGAATAAAAGAATTGAAATGGAAATGGGGCTGGTCACACAGCAAGAAGAACTGATGGCAGGTGGACCAAGGCAGTCATAGAATGGATCCCCCATGATAAAAAGCGTCCACGGAAGACACCTAAAACAACAGCAAGTGTTGCGGGCCCAACTGGCAAAAGAAAGCCCAGGATCATATTGGTTGGAAACATGCAGAAGAAGCCTTCATCCTGAAGAAGATAAACAATGGCTAGAAAGGTGATAATGGCGACAGGAAGGAACAGCTTGCCAATCATGATTCTGCCCAATTAGTTTAAATATTAAGGGAGTTCTGTTCTAGTTCCTCTCATATGGGAGGTTAAGAGGACTTGGTCCAGGAGAAAGGCCTTCTCAGTAGTAACCCTCACTTTGGAGCTCTTTTGGTGCTCTTTGAGTTTGCTTTCTTGCAGACATTTCATCACCAGACTAAAAGAGACTGGACAGTCACTTGTCTGAGATGATATAGAGTCTGCTGCTTGAGTGGGGGGCTGGACTAGAAGACCTCCAAGGTCCCTTCCAGCTCTATTCTATTCTATTCTATTCTATTCTATTCTATTCTATTCTATTCTATTCTATTCTATTCTATTCTATTCTATTCTATTCTATTCTATTCTATTCTATTCTATTCTATTCTATTCGTAAAGGTAAAGGTTCCCCCGCACATGCGTGCTAGTCGTTTCCAACTATAGGGGCGGGTGCTCATCTCCGTTTCAAAGCCGAAGAGCCAGCGCTTGTCCAAGGACGTCTCCATGGTCATGTGGCCGGCATGACTAGATGCCAAAGGCGCACGGAACACTGTTACCTTCCCACCGGAGTGGTCCCTATTTTTCTACTTGCATTTTTACGTGCTTTCGAACTGCTAGGTGGGCAGAAACTGGGACGAGTAACAGGCGCTCACTCTGTTACACGGCACTCGGGATTCGACCCGCCAAACTGCCCACCTTCTGATCGACAAGCTCAGCATCCTAACCCACTGAGCCACCGTGTCCCTATTCTATTCTATTCTATTCTATTCTATTCTATTCTATTCTATTCTATTCTATTCTATTCTATTCTGTTCTGTTCTATTCTATTCTGTTCTGTTCTGTTCTGTTCTGTTCTGTTCTGTTCTGTTCTGTTCTATTCTATTCTATTCTATTCTATTCTATTCTATTCTATTCTATTCTATTCTATTCTATTCTATTTAACAGATAGGAATAGAATCTCCAAGTACCAATATTAGAGAAGCTACTTTTGACCATAAATAAGTATATACAGCTCCTGCCCAGACCTAATAGAGCTCTGATGAGGTCAGGAAAACTTTACTGTGGTTAATTTTATGGTTGTTATAAAAGGATTCATTCTGAAATACCTCTCAGTAGAAATTTTCTATGGATTTTAATCTGAAATGCCTGTAAATGTCTGTGTCTTTTTTTTCCCCCACGTTGCAACTCCACAAAAAAGAGTAACCAGCGGCGTTCGTTGCTTTCTGTTCTCCAAGGACTGGTAAATCTTCTTTTGGAGCAAAATGTTTTTCCTTATTCCTTGGTTTCAATTAAAACTGAGTCCAGGTGCTCTTTGAAGAATTTATTTATTTATTTATTTATTATTGGGACTTATATGCCGCCCTATCTCCCGAAGGACTCAGGGCGGCTAACAACAATAACATACAATAAATACAGAAGTTAAGATACAATTAAAATAAAGGCCCCTGTACAATAAATTAAAATTAAAATTAAAATAAATTAAAAATTTACATTTTGAATACAAAAAACTCCCTCCTAAAAAATTAAATAAAATAATAATAATAAAAATAAATAAATTAAAAATTAGAGTTAAAAATTAAAAACATAATTAAAATCCCTGTCAGTCCAGGTCAGCCAGGTGGAAAAGGAGTGTTTTGAGGCTGCAGCGAAAGGACTGGAGATCTGGGGCCATCCGAAGCTCAGGGGGGAGTTGGTTCCATAGGGCTGGTGCTCCCACAGAGAAGGTTCTCCACCTGGGGGTCGCCATTGTCTAGCTGACGGTATCCTGAGGAGGCCCTCTCTGTGTGAGCGTACTGGGCGATGGGAATTCGTTCCCGGCAGCAGATGGTTCTGCAAGTATCCCGGGCCTAAGCCACGTAGGGCTTTAAAGGTAAGTACCAGCACCTTAAATCTCACCCGGAGGGCAACCGGTAACCAATGCAGCTCACGCAGGAGGGGTGTAATATGGGAGTATCGGGATGCTCCCATCACTACCCGCGTGGCCGCATTCTGCACCAGCTGAAGCCTCCGGGTGGTCTTCAAGGGCAGCCCCATATAGAGAGCATTGCGGTAATCTATACGGGAGGTAACGAGTGCGTGGGTGACTGTACGTAGGGCATCTCGGTCCAGAAAGGGGCGCAACTGGCATACCAGGCGAATCTGGGCAAATGCCCCCCTAGCCACGACTCCAATATGATCTTCAAAACTGAGTCGTGAAAATATAGCTAATCTGGTAAGAACTGAATCAAAATCCCAGCTGATTGTTGTCTTGCTTTTAACTGATTGAGCTAATCTTTTTTTTTTAGTTTCTCCTATAGCAGGGGCCTCAAACTGCAACGTCACGTGACGTGTCGCGACATATCATGACTTTTTTTCCATTGCTGGCAATGGGGTGGGCGCATTTTCGGCATGATGCATCCGGCCCGCGGGCCAGCAGTTTGACACCTCTGTCCTATACGCTGCCTCAAACTGGTAAAGTTGGAGTTGTTTATGCCATAAAATAAATAAAATAAATGTAATACAGGTGGTCCTTGACTTACGACCACAACTGAGCCCCAAATTTCTGTTGCTAAGCAAGGCAAGGATTAAGCGAATTTTGCTCCATTTTACGGCCTTTCTTGCCACAGTTGTTAAGTGAATCACTGCAGTTGTTAAGTTACCAACACGGTTGTAAAGTGAATCCGGCTTCCCCACTGACTTTGCTTGTCAGAAGGTCACGATAGGGGATCATGTGACCCCGTGACACTGGACCCAACATAAATATGAGTCAGTTGCCAAGGGTCAGAATTTTGAGCAGGTGACCTTGGGGATGCTGCAGTGATTGTAAGCATGAAAAAATGATCATAAATCACTTTTTTTTCAGTGCCATTGTTATCTTCGACTGGTCATTAAATGAAAGGTGGTTAATCAAGAGCTACCTGTAAATAAAATTGGACTTGCATACTTTCCGGAGTCACTCTGGGAGAGATACCATTTCTAAATTTGATATGTAAATAAATAATAAAATGCTGTGTTTGACCCCTCTCCTGCTGTAGTTCCAAGCCAAAACAAGAACATTTCAAGAAGAATCAAAGAGCAAAGCTATGGCCAGAGATATATTCTTTCCTTTCTCCTTGATGTGCTAAGCACTTATTCCTTATTAGCCAATTCTTGTGCTCAGCAAAAAAAAAAAAAAGGTAATAACTGGAACTTAAAAGATAAGGCTAATGCCTCAGAACCTCCAAAGAAACTTCACTTCCCAATAGTTAGCCTCACAGATCTCTAGGATGAATGTAATACCAACAAAATACATAAGTACAACAGGTGGAACCTCTATAAAAGGGGGTATTAAAGAGAGACATAATTTCCCAGGGGACCTGAATAGTCATTGCTAGGCATCATGCTCTGAGAAGATTTAATTTTGCATAGGATAGCTCATTGTGCTTTCCAGGGTTCTGCGAAGGACAAAGAGAAGGAGAAAGATTTACTTCTCCTATTCAGGAACAAATTCCTCCGGGTTTGCTCCCTTCTCTTCTCCCTCCTTCTTGAGAAGTAAAATTTTGCATGCTTCTGCCAAAGAGAAGAGAGAATGCCCTTAGGAAAAGGGTGTTCACTCTAGATTCTCCTAATCCCCAGCCTGATTTTCGTAACCTTGAGTCCTGACGATTAGTTTACAAGGTTTAGGGCCCTGCTATGAGGATGTTTGAATCTGGCCCTTAGAGTAAGAGTTTATGAACTCAGAGGTTACAATCTGGGCTTGTAAAAAAGAAAAGAAAAAGCAGAAGGACTGTTTCTCAATTTTGAGATAGGATGCTAAGCAAACAGTACGGTCAGCTTTAATACGTAAGTTTAACTTTACTCAAACAACCAAAGACAAATCTAGATTAAATGTCAGCTATGACTGATAGGGTGAAAACATTTGTCTATACGTGTCTTTTAAAGGATTTTTTTCTTGTAAGATCTTTCATGACAGGTAACAGAGACCTTGATGGGTTGTTCCTATTTTCTTAATATTCTTCCTTGCTTCTTAAGTGTAATCTCCCTGTCTGTATGTTTGTAGGCACAGTTAGAGGTTGAGTTGGTTGATTGGATGCATAAACAGATGGTTCCCTCAAAGAAGCACAGGAGCCTAATGCTGGGAAAGATTGAGGGCAAGAGAAGAAGGGGACGACAGAGAATAAGGTGGCTGGATGGAGTCACTGAAGCAGTAGGCATGAGCTTAAATGGACTCCAGAAGATGGTAGAGGACAGGAAGGCCTGGAGGAACTTTGTCCATAGGGTCGCGATGGGTCAGATATGACTTCACAGCTGACAACAACAACAATCTTTAATATAGAGGATTCTTAAACTGAATATAAAAATAAAACCAGATACTTTTCTTTTAGGTTAAATGCACAACTTTGAAAAAAACGGAACCTTGTTTTTATATATATGTTGGCAGCAAGAATGCTTTATGCACTAAAGTGGAAAGATACTTCAATTCTCACAATGGATGAATGGCTGGAAAAACTGGTAGAGCTAGCAACAATGGCTAAACTGACTGGTTTATTAAAAAAAGAACATATCAAACTGTGTTTCTGTTTGGAAACCATTTCTGGACTTTGTGCCTGAGCTAAAAAAATATATGAAATGTTGACTTGGTGTTTTGCTGATTAGAAAGTTTGTTTTTATAAAATGGCTAGTACATGTTACAGGTAGTTCTCGGCTTACAATAGTTTGTTTAGTGATTGTTCGAAGTTACAACGGCACTGAAAAAAAATGACTTGTGATAGTTTTTCATAAACTCTCATAAGCCTTGGGAATAAATATTTTCTTCAGAATAGCCCCAACAAATCTGGATGAAACTTAAGTAGATCAGATATGACAAGCAACAGCTAAATTGCAGATGTTAATTGAGTAAAAAAAAGATTAATCATACCTGCTAAATTAAGACAGGGTGTAGAGTCAGAGTTAGGTGTGGCTACTTAAGCCATCAAACCTAACTCAGTGCTAAGCAGTTAGTTTATTAGGCACTATGAAGTTGGGGATAATTTCTGGTGAATGTATGGATATGGAGGACTGTCTGCCATATTGTCCCAAAGGTTCTTCTGAGGAAGCTTCTTAGATGAGAAGCAAAACATTTTCAAAGAAAACACAAAGTCCAGTTGCCTTTTGAAAAGCAGCTTTGGGACAACAATGATCTGGATGATTGAGAATCTCCACAGATGTCTGTCATATTGACTTGTCCACAGGGGGTCAAACTTGCCGTGTCATGTGACGTGTGGGGTGGGCACGGCCTCTGCATGATGCAACCGGCCCGCGGGCCTGGCAGTTCGACACCCCATTTCCAAGGACATTCCTCTAATTTCCTTGGATCTGTCCATCCATTTCATCCAATCTCTCCTCCTTCTCCTTCTCTGAACCTTGTGAAGCATCATAATTTCTTTTAATCTATCACCTGCCCATATTGTATGCTCCAGATATCTGAGGTTTTACTTGCTGTACATCAATTAAATTCTGTATTTATTTTGCCAAGATCTATGCACTGATTCCACTTGCAGCCCATGGTACTTTTAGGCCATTTCTTCATTTAGTAATTCTTAGCAATTTCTGGTGTCACCTAGACATCACTATGGTAATATAAAGCATGTATGATTATACAGATGTAGCAATGACTGAAGAATGTAATGGGAACCTATAAATTACTAATGAGGAAATAGCCATAGTAACTGTCTCCAAATACATAATTTGAAGTGTATTTGTTCTTCTTTCAGTCCTTCTCCAGCTATCATAGATGTACATTATTTCCAGGGGGAAAAAAACCTGTTGTGTTTTAAAAACCTAGTTTTAAAAAATTAATGGGAAGGAAACTTGGTTAGTTGAAGAACAAATACACACAGCAGTTTGATGGCATGTATGTCATTATGCAAATAACTTAAATGAATGGAAATGACATATTTGCCTCATTTGAATCATGAAATTATTCCATCCAAGGTGCAGCAAAATTTGGTCTGCTGTGTTGAGGTCCAGTAAATCCAGATCGCTTGTCATAAAAATGTCTTTATTCTTCATGATAAAGTTTGTTATTACTTTCCTCAATAGGATTAATCTCCTCTTTGTATCTTTAACAGTCAGTCTGTCTTTATTCTAGAGGTCATTCACCCATATCTTCATCTATATCAAACGTGTTCAGCCTTGCCACACCCAACTCATCATGCCCAACTTGCCACGCCCAACTCATCATGCCCAACTCACCATGGCCAATTCATCATGGCCAACTCGCCATGGCCAACTCAGCATGCCCAACTCACCACACCCAACTTGCCATGGCCAATTCATCATGCCCAACTCACCATGGCCAACTCATCATGCCCAACTCGCCACGACCAACTCATCACACCCAACTCGCCATAGCCAATTCATTATGCCCAACTCACCACGGCCAACTCATCATGCCCAATTTGCCATGGCCAACTCATCACGCCCAACTCGCCATGACCAACTCATCATGCCCAAGTCGCCATGAACAACTCATCAACAAATCAACAAATAGGTGTTGCCTGAATATCTCAATATGTTTGTTTTCAAATTCAACTTTGATTCCATTTGTCATCCTTTCCAGATTTGCTATTCTTATTTTTTATTTGATCTGTAAATTAATTGGATATGGGGACTGTATCTTTTTTCTCCTTTCCAAACTCTGTTCTTATTTTCTTGTTTTTTGCAAAATGTCCTCAGAAAACCTATTAGGTATTCTGCATCCCCATTGATCTTAATATATTCTTCATTCTGGTCCAATCTCTAAACCCTTTGCTGATGTCCATTAAGTAAAAGTAGACTCCATATCACTTTCTCTTGCTCTCTCTCAATTATTCATCATATATTAGCTCTCTGATCTCAAGTCCCTTTGCCTACTTGGAAATCAGCTTGTTCATTTGGTATCTCTCCAAAAGTATAATTCTTTTCTTCTTTAGCTCTAGATCTAATGATACTTTGCTTGGGAGGAATTTATGGAAGAGATTTGGTAATATACACATTTTTCAGAACAGCTGTATATAATGACCTTTTTTCATCTCTACACCACACAATCTTGTTTTGTATTTGAGGATATACATTTGCTAGCATTTCATGACTTCAATAGTTTTAAAAAGTTCAGCGTGAATTTATCTGTGCCTGATGTAAACTGTTTTTTAGAGAAGCTGGCCTTGACACTTTCTCTCTACAAATGTTCCTGTCACTTTAGAACACCAGTTTGTAAAAGTGTTTGTTGCACCCTTCCATCTTCCTTTAACCTTATTTGTCTCTATCCTTGATGGAGTAATCTTAGCTCTTCCTGTAATTTTTGCACCTCTCTGTTACCTTTTCTTGTTATTTTTCTCTACTCACTGACAGTCTTCACTGAGATATCTTTTCTTGTTTCTTACTTGGCATTGGCGGTCTTTGTTCAATAACTGAATATCTTTCTTCTTGACCAAGGTTTTAATCATCCGTTTTGAAGTGAAAGAGATTTTCCCCATCAAAGGCAGATCATCTCATCTTTTCCACATATTCTTAGAGGAACACAACTAAGTAAGTCATCATAGATGTACCAACCATAATCTTGGGCATGCAAGTTGTTTGATTCTTCTCAGAAATAAATTGCTGATGAATAACCTCAACACTTCATTGTGAAATGTTTGAGCCACTTGTCAATCAGCATCTGGAAAATGATGTAATAAAGTTAATTTTCCCAGAGGAAAAATGGTAATTTGTCTTGCACACAAATGATAATTAGTTGCTTGGAGAGAAAATGCTTATAGAGTAGATTTTTCTTCTGGACAGAGAAACGTGGAGCTCTCATGGTCCACAAGATGAAGATATATACTATAGGCCACCCAACCAAACAGAGAAAATAGATGAACTTTTTGCTAGTCAGCTAACTAAGGTATGTAGGAAGCACATCACAATAGTAATGGGGGACTTTAACTACCCTGACATCAACTGGGAGACAAACTCTGCACCAAGTGGAAGATCAAACAGATTCCTAGCAGACAATTTTGTCACCCAAAAGTAGAGAAGGGAACTAGGGGATTAGCCATTTTGGTTCTAATTCTCACTAACAGAGATGAAATGATAGAAGGTGTTGAAGTCACAGAAACCTTGGAGGAAGTGATCATGCAATATTGGAATTCAACATTATGGAAGCACAAGCAATAGAATACAGTCAAACTAGAGTCTTGGAGTTTAAGAGACCTAATTTCAATAAACTTAGAGAGAGCTTGGGAAGGATTCCATGAATGAGAATCCTCAAGGGGGAAACAACTCAAGAAGCTTGGGAAATTTTGAAAAGTGAGATAATAAAAGCCCAGTTTAGTACAATACCAACAAAGAGGAAAAATAAAAGCTCTCAAAAGAAAACAGCATGGCTGCATAAAGAACTCTCTGATAAATTGAAAGATAAAAAGGACAAGTATAGAAAGTGGAAAGAGGGGCACATAACTAAGTCAGAATATCAGCAAATAGCCCGAGCCTGCAAACATGAAGTGAGAAAGCTAAGGCTCAAAATGAACTAAGGCTTGCGACCAAAGTCAAAAATAACAAAAAAGCTTCTTTCAACATGTAAAAAACAAGAAAAAAGTGAAGGAAATGATTGGTCCATTAGCGAGTGAAAGTGGCAAGAAAGTGACAAACAACAGGGAGAAAGCAGAACTATTTAACTCGTTTTTTGCATCTGTCTTTACACAAAGGGGAAAAACAGACCAACCTATCAAAAACAGTGCCATAAAAAACAGAATAGAAACACAAGTTAAGATAGGCAAAAAAATGGTAAGTGAGCACCTGTCCAGCCTAGACGAGTTCAAATCACCAGGACCAGATGGATTACACCCCAAGGTTCTGAAGGAACTGGCAGACGTGATCTCAGAACCACTGAACTGTATTTTTCAAAGATCCTGGAGCACTGGGGAACTACCAGAGGACTGGAAAAGAGCTGATGTAGTTCCCATCTTCAAAAAAGGGGAAAAATGGATCCAGGAAATTACAGGCCTATCAGCCTGACCTCAATACCTGGGAAGATTCTGGGAAAGATAATCAAACAATGAATCAGCAAACCTACAGGCAAACAAAGTCAATACTAAAAGCCAACATAGGTTTGTCAAAAACAGATCATGCCAGTCAAATCTTATTACATTCTTTGACCAAGTGACAAAATTAGTGGATCAGAGGAATGCTGTGGATATAATTTACTTGGACTTCAGTAAGGCATTTGATAAAGTAGATCACAAACTATTACTTGATAAGATAGACAAATGTCGGTTAGACAGCATCACCACCAGATAGATTCGTAGCTGGCTGACTGGCCGTACTCAGCGTGTGATCCTCAATGGAACCGCATCTACATGGAAGGAAGTGTGTAGTGGGGTGCCCTAGGGCTCTATTCTGGGCCCAGTGCTCTTCAACATCTTCATCAACAATTTGGACAAGGGGATAGATGGGGAACTCATCAAATTTGCAGATGACACCAAGCTGGCAGGAATAGCCAACACTCCAGAAGACAGGCATAAGATACAGGAGAATCTGGACAGACTCGCTATCTAACAAAATGAAATTCAATGGTAAAAAAAGTAAGGTTCTACATTTAGGCAAGAAAAAGCAAATGTACAGGTATAGTATAGGGGGTACCTTGCTCAATGGTATTAACTGTGAAAGGGATCTCGGAGTCCTAGTGGGCAATCACTTCAATATGTGCCAGCAGTGTGCTGCAGCTGCCAAAAAAGCCAACACAGTGCTAGGCTGCATTAACAGAGGGATAGAATTAAGATCACATGAAGTATTAATACCACTTTACAATGCCTTGGTAAGGTCACACGTGGAATACTGCATCTAGTTTTGGTCACCACGATGTAAAAAAGATGTTGAGGCTCTGGAAAGAGTACAAAGAAGAGCAACAAAGATAATTAGAGGTTGGAGGCTAAAACATACAAGGAACGGCTGCTGGAATTGGGTATGTCTAGTTTAATGAAGAGAAGGACTAGGGGTGACATGATAGCAGTGTTCCAATATCTCAGGGGCTGCCACAAAGAAGAGGGAGTCAAGCTATTCTCCAAAGCGCCCAAAGGCAGGATGAGAAGCAATGGATGGAAATTAATCAAGGAGAGAAGCAACCTAGAACTAAGGAGAAACTTCCTGACAATTAGAACAATTAACTATTGGAACAACCTGCCTCCAGAAGCTGTGAATGCTCCAACACTGAAAGTTTTTAAGAAGAGACTGGCCAGCCATTTGTCTGAAATGGTATAGGGTTTCCTGCCTGAGCAGGGGGTTGGACTAGATGACCTCCAAGGTCCCTTCCAACTTTACCATTATGATTATTATAAGATACAAGCATCTGTTGAGGTACAAGTACAGATTAGGCGAGACCTGGCTCAAAAACAGTAACTGTGAGAGGGATCTTGGAGTCCTAGTGGACGATCACTTAAATATGAGCCAGCAGGGTGCAGCAGCACCCAAAAAAGCTAATCCAATCCTTGGCTATATAAACAGAGGTATAGAATCGAAATCACCTGAAGTATTAGTACTGCTTTATAAAGCCTTAGTAAGACCACACTTGGAATACTGCATCCAGTTTTGGTCACCACATTACAAAAAAGATGTTGAGATTTTGGAAAAAGTGCAGAGAAGAGCAACTAGGATGATTAAAGGTCTAGAGCAGGGGTCTTCAAACTTGGCCCTTTTATGACTTGTGGACTTCAACTCCCAGAATTCCTCAGCCAGCCTGGCTAAGGAATTCTGGGAGTTGAAGTCCACAAGTCATAAAAGGGCCAAGTTTGAAGACCCCTGGTCTAGAGACTAAAACATACAAAGAATGATTGCAGGAACTGGGTATGGCTAGAGAAAAGAAGGACTAGGGGTGACATGACAGCAGTATTTCAGTATTTGAGGGGCTGCCACAAAGAAAAAGGGGGTCACCTTATTTTCCAAAGCACCAGAAGTCAGGACAAGAAACAATGGATGGGAACCACTCAAGGAGAGAAGCAAACCTGAAATTAAGGAGAAACTTCCTAACAGTGAGGACAATTAACGAGAAGTTTGCCTTCAGAAATTTTGGGTGTTCCATCACTGGAGATTTTTAAGAAGAGACTGGACAGCCACTTGTCTCTAATGGTGTAGTAGGGTCTCCTGCTTGAACAGAGGGTTGGACTACAAGACCTTCAAGGTCTCTTTCAGCTCTCTTCTGGTTAATTGACTGAGATGACTGCCCTCGAACAGTTCACACAGTAAATGAATTGGGCTATGGAGTCTGGAGTATAAGCATGCAAGTAAAAAAGAATGGACTGAAACAGTACAGAATATGAAAGTTGATTATGACATTGATAGGAAATTTAGAAGCTGTTTCCTCCACTACCAATAAATGCAGAGTACCTTGCCTTCACAAGACAGACTAGGCTACAGGGAATCCTCAGCTTATGACCACAATTCAGCCAAATTTTTCATTGCTATGCAGCCAAGTTAACAAGTTAAGTTGTGCCTCGTTTTAGGATTATTATTATTTTTGCCACAGTTAAGTGAATCAGCAGTTGCTAAATGAATAATATGGTTGTTAAGTGAATCTTCTCTCTCTCCCCCCCCTCCCAATTGACTTTGATTGTTGAAAGCTGACTGGGAAGGTTACAAATGAATGGCTGTAAGTTGAGGATTACATGTACCTTCCTTTTATCTTAAAAATATGCAAGGAAACAGAGCTTGTAAATCCTGACTTAGATCTACGCATCTAACTGAAGTTTAGTCCTCGAGTGGCTACTAGTTTTAACATTTTAACATTTCCTCCATTTTTAGCAGGAGTGTATGTCAAAGGAGCAGAAGGTTCAAAACAAGGATGGGATATTAGGACAATCTTTCTACCTCAAATGTGTTGCTGAATCATAAACTGAGACTTTATACAAGATGGCTGCAATTCTGAATATGCTTATTTCGAAGTTTTCTCCATACAAATTAATACAATTAATGTGGCAGGATCCAATCTGGGTCGGTCACCAGCAAGAGTCTGAAAGCTGGGAAAACATAACCTTTGGTCCAGGTGACCAGTCCAGATTGGATCCTGCAGCATTATCCTGGGACATGTATGTTCGCCTTCATTCATGATAATTAATTTCCTTGAAGGTATATATGTGATAAAACAATAATGTGGGACATACCAATATTTTTCTTCTAGAATTCTAACATATGTAATAAAACTGCCACTCCCATTTCAAAAATGCTGTTTCTTCCACCTTTGTCTATGCTATTTTTTTTCCTTATGAACCTAGCTAACCCAGTAGAAGGGACGTGGTGGCTCAGTGGGTTAGGATGCTGAGCTTGTCGATCAGAAGGTCGGCAGTTTGGCGGGTCGAATCCCGAGTGCCGCGTAACAGAGTGAGTGCCTGTTACTCGTCCCAGCTTCTGCCAACCTAGCAGTTCGAAAGCACATAAAAATGCAAGTAGAAAAATAGGGACCACTACGGTGGGAAGGTAACAGCATTCCGTGCGCCTTTGGCATCTAGTCATGCCGGCCACATGACCACGGAGACGTCCTCGGACAAGCACTGGCTCTTCGGCTTTGAAATGGAGATGAGCACCGGCCCCTAGAGTAAGAAACGACTAGCACGCATGTGCGGGGGAACTTTTACCTTTACCTTTAACCCAGTAGAAATAACAAAAAGGATAAGATACTGTTTAGTTTGGTGGTGAAGGCATCGGGCTAGAAACCAGGAGACTGAATTCTAGTCCTGCCTCAAGCATGAAAACTGGCTGGGTGACTTTGGGCCAATCACTAGGAGACTGTGAGTTCTAGTCCTGCCTTAGGCATGAAAGTCAGTTGGTGATTTTGGGCCATTACTCTGTCTAAGCCCAACCCACCTCATAGGGTTGTTGTTGTGGGGGGAAGGAAGGAGGAGAAGAATATTAATTATTTATATTATACACAGACACACAGACACATCCCTGTTGTGTAGAGAGGTTGTAAGCAGTGCTTCTTTAGTGAGGATCCAAAGGTTTTGATGTGCCCAGCTTTAGGGATTCATCAATGTTTTTCTCTTACTGTACTAGCTGAAAGAACACAGAAGTTGGAAAAACGTTATTCTCAAGCCATTAGACAATAAATGTTTGTTTGTTTTTTTCTAAATGGAGATTGCCACCTGAGGATTCCTGACCAGGGCAAGGGATGGGATCAGAAGACTTCCATGTTCGCTTCCAGCTGTAGAACTCTAAGTAACTATTTTTAAAATTGTATTTTATATTTTATTGTTGTTTTGAATTTTGGAAATCTTCCTCAAAATCCGGGGAGAGGTGGCAAAATAAATATTGTAAACCTTGTAAAGAAGTATCAACAAAACCTAGAACTTAATAGCTTCTACCTCCTTGTTCAACGTTAACCTAGATAAGAACAAGGATATTGCGAAGGGATGAGAATCAATCGTACCAGGTTCAGCCTGTACCCAGCTATTAAACAAGTAATTCACCCTGAAACTGTAATCATAAGAGGCAGGTTCCTTCTGTGATTAGACACTAATTAGCTGAATCCTTTTTATCAAGAAAAAAAGGTCAATATCTTCCAATGAACCAAATGCAGGTCACCAGCCATTGCCTGATATAATTTTGACAAATTTTGGACTGTCGGTGCACAAGAAATAATAATAATAAAAAGGAAACAGGCTTAGGGAGGCATATGAAAAATGCACTTTGACCAGCTCGTGCATATGTATTTTTGTATATTTATGGCTTCTTTCTTTCTTGCTCCTGTGTATGTGAATTTAAATCAAACTTGACACCAGCAAGTTACAACTTTGAATGTCCCCAGGGTACTAAAATAATACTCTTTACAGAACAGCAGGTAGACTATTTTAGGCTTCAGATTTCTAATTCTAACAAGCCCTTTTAAAAAAAAATTAAAGATGCTAATCACAATCTCAATTTGTGCATTGCTGAGTATTAAAAATATGAGGCTGCAAACTGACATGACAGCAGAGCATTATGCGGCTAAGAGGGAGACATAAATAGGTGGGAAACTCAAGATGAGAGGTCTGGCTGGGCTGGCTATATCACAAAGGTCAACATAATTGGCCACCTCGAGCAGAATCAGCCCCCAGCCTCTCCCGTCTGCAACTCGGCCACGGGAGAAGCACTGTTTTCCCACTGGGCTAAGTGGTGCTCTGTGGTAAGAGAAACAGGGGGCATCGAAATATTAGATGCAAAATTAAGAAACTCGGGAAGGTACCATCAAATTTACCCTTGAGATGCCTTGTAGCCAGCTGAGTTTGCTGGGACTGCAATCCACCACCCACTTCCTTTGGGAGGATCCCGTCGACCTTGTGGTTTGGGAGGCGGAGGAGGAGGGGGGGGGAAAGGAGGGCTGGTGTTGAATTCAGTAAAGAATTCACCCGAGCTGAGGTTCAGTAAAAACACCAAGTTTTATACATTATTTACTAGATAGCATTTGTTTAATTAACAAGTCAGATGTTCATTCAGGATTACGCTCGATGCTATTAAATGACCGTAATTTATTTATGAGCGTGTTGGCCTGCTTGAGGATAGGGCGGATAACAGAAGCAGGACCTTTTTAATGATCATGTCAGGATTTTTCTTTATCAAATATACACGTGGGAAAAACTGTTGAGCTTTTTGCAGATCTGAAGACTCCAGCTGATTTATAATTCTGCCAGTTGTCCCAAAGGTGCTTTTTCGAAAGGCAACTGGATTTGGTTTTTCATGGAAGAGGCTTCCCGCCTCATCTAAGAAGCTTCTTCAGTTCTTCTTCAGAACTGAAAAAGCTTCTTAGATGAGAAGCAAAAACATCTTGGAGGAAAAAAACAAAGTCCAGTTGCCTTTTGGAAAAGCACCTTTGGGACCACCTTGACCTGGATGACTGAGAATCTCCACAAATCCTGCCAGTTATTTATCCATTTCTAATGGGAAAGATAATACATGACACTAATTTAAATGTGCAAAAGCTGATTTACTCTACCAAGGTTTAAAAGAAAGTTGGTCTTTCCAGGCTGTTGGTCTTTTTTTTAACTCCAGGTGTTTTTTTTTGGTGTTTTTTTTTCCATTTAACCTATGTGACACATATGAATTGCCCCATCATTTTGGAATCTAGAGAAAGAAAGACAAATATGTGGCGCAGTCTTCAGTCTTCTTCATATGCATAATTATGATACAGTCGGGCAATTCTCTTGTTAAAAACCAATGGCTTAAAATATCATTGAGGTGAACATGCATTCGATGTTTTTCCAAACCATCGTAATTGGTTGCCAACAAGGAATGTACTAACTTGGTCTCTGCTTATAGCTTTTGGCCTTATCTGGACAGAAATAGCTTTGCTACAGTTATCTGCTCTCTGCCAGCTTCCGGCTAGGATACAAGAATAAAAGAATTTGCTAGTTTTACTTCCTTCTCGATTCAATTACTTCTAATCTCTTTTGTCTTAACGATGAAGAAATATACTGTTTGCGTGCAGGAGGCTGACGTTTTGTTTAAACCATATTGAATTCAGCAAGTACAGCTTTTCCTGGACTTACATGGCCCATAATTGCACCTATCTCATGGGGAAAAGAAATAGCATCATATCTAATTCAGCATCTGAAAGTTCACTGAATATATGTAAGACCATGTGTGTACTTTCAAATGCTTCACTTGTTTCTTAGCTGTTAGAGAGCTAAATTTTTGAGGATGCTCAGAAATTATCTGGTTATGTATTTCATAAGACTCTGGGGTTCTAGTCTGGTTGATTCTTGACAAACAAAAATGAATACTTTTGAGGCAAAGACCATGGTAATTATTTCTTCATTAATAAGAATAGCAATTTAGTGTCTTGGAACTCTTCTTACGCCTATGAAGAAGATTAGTTCTTTCACTGTAAATCATTTTTATTTGCATTCCTTATTCTACTTTTCACCTTAGCAGATGAGTTTATAAACTTTTGCTTCTGATTTTGAACAAATCAAATCTCTACTCGGAGGCTCCAGCTGGTGCAGAATGCAGCCGCGCGAGTGGTGGTGGGGGTGTCCCGATACTCCCATGTAACACCTCTACTCCGTGAGCTGCATTGGCTTCCGGTTGCCCTCCGGGTAAGATTCAAGGTGCTAAATGGCATGGGTCCGGGTTACTTACGGGAGCACCTGCGGCCAGCATCAACTTCCCTTCATCCAGTGCGCTCCCACAGAGAGGGCCTCCTTAGGGTGCCGTCGGTCAAAAAGTGTCAACTGGCGGCCCCCAGGGGGAGGGCGTTCTCTGTGGGCGCGCCAGACCTTTGGAACCGTTTACCGGTGGAGCTCCGGACGGCTCCCGACCTTCGCTCCTTCCGACGTGACCTAAAAACATATTTATTTGAACAAGCCGGCCTGGTCTGATGGGTTTAGGGGTATTTTAACGCTATTGTATTAATTTATTGAATTGGGCTGTTGTATTTAATATTTTTTTAATTCTTATATATTGTATTTTATTGTATTGCCCTGTACACCGCCCTGAGTCCTTCGGGAGAAGGGCGGTATAAAAATTAAATAAATAATGAACCATATATAGAGTATATACAGAACTGTATATAAAGTACAGTTTTCAGTTTTAAGGGGCTCCTACAAAGATGATGGGGTCAAGCTAAACAGCACCAAAGCACCAAAAGGCAAGACAAGAAACGATCGATGGAAACTAACCAAGGAGAGAAAAAATCTAAAACTAATGGGGAAAAAAATCCTAACAGTTAGAGCAATCAACCAATGAAATGGCTTGCCTTCAGAAGTTGTGGGTGCTCCATGACTGGAGGCTTTCAGAAAGAGACTGGACAACCACTTGTCTGAAACGGTAGGGTCTCCTGCTTGAGCAGGGGGTTGGACTAGAAGACCTCCAAGGTCCCTTCCAACTCTACTATTCTACGTTTCTATGTTATTTTATCCCATAAAGATGAGCACCCAAACCCCATCCTTTGAATGAGAATTTGTTTACAGGAAGACTTGCAGCGAGGCTAATTCTTTGCTTCATAGCCCTGTGCATTTCTCATATCCTTGAATATGCTGAGTAAACAATCTGCAAAATGAAATGCCGTCGAGTGAAGAGGCATTCAAGCACTTGGAGAGAACAAGGCCAGAATCTTATTTTACGCCTTCCCCCCCCCCCAAAAAAAATAATATTAACATTAATATGCAGACTCCCCCCTTTTACCCTGTTCCATTTTTTTTCTTTTTTTAAAAAAAAAATCACTATTATTTAAACGCTAAGAGAAACACAAATGCAGGAGACAAAAAGTACTTAGCCCTGCAGGAATACAAAAATTGTAGAAGCTTAGGCAGGGCTGCAGAGGAGAAATGCCATTCACTCACAAAGAATTTTGTCCAAGTAGATGGCTGATTAATTGTTGGCCTGCCTAGACAAAACTACAATGAGCCGGATACTGTCAGCATGCCATCTGTTGCCATGGAAATGCACAATGTTTCCGACAGGCCCTTGAATACTGGATAGACTGTGCCATATGTAAATAAGGCAAATTAGTTTTCCTATATCTTTCAGGCGAGGTTAGAGTAAAAAGAAAATAGATCTCTTTTACACATTCTCTCTAATCCAAGGTGCTAGGAATCTAGCTAATTTTGCTTCTTTGCTGCTTGGGTTTTTTTTTGTTTTTTTTTTTTAAAAAGGACTGCAGATTATTGGCCAATCTTGAAAGATATAATTAATTCTACAGTCTTGGGGCTTATAAAACTCCTGTTCTTCTAAAGGCTACGGTGTGTTCTTTCACTATGGCGATTACTGAGGTCATCTCTTCTTTTAGTCAAGGATCTGATTTCTTAACGATGCCTCTAATATTACAGTTTTACCCTGGAGAAAGCATTGTCTTCCTTCAACTGATTGTTTTTTTTTAAAGGGAAAATAGTCAGAATCCAGCAGAAACAAAGAAAGCACCATGGACCAAATCATTTTCATCTGGCCAGCTGTAGGCCATATGATGCTGAAAGCACCTGCAAAAAAAAATAGTTTTGCACCCAACCAGACTTTATTTTTGAAGGTTCCTAAAATTAGGAAGGAAGGGAAGCTTGCATGTTGCAAACCACTCATCTCTATCATCATCTTGGTTTCAAATATTCTGAAAACAAATACTGCACTCCCTTGCTGCATTTTCAGTTGCTACCATATTAACGTCTGTACTATTACACTTACTTGCCATAAAAGAACATCCCCCAAATAACTCCTTAGAAGTAACTCCATTTATATTTCAATAAATGTGTGCTTAGTGTGCTTTTTAACCACTTTTAGGCATAACAGAACGAGCACCCGCTCAACTGAATCTTCTGGATTCCTAGCAGCTATCTCAAGCTGAGACAACTCATAGCAAAAGACATTGAAACCAAAAATGGCCATATATTCTCCCTTGTGAACAGTCAGTTCCAAGCCAACTCCATGTCAATTCCAAACCCTTGAGTAGCTTACAGTGAAAGAGCAACTTGTAGGCTGAATGACCGGTTTTAGTTCAAGGCGTGGGATCCACTCTCCAGTGGCCGAGTAAATGTGAGCACTAATAGTTCAGGAACATCTGCAACAGTGTTTCTCAACCTTGGCAACTTTAACATACGTGGACTTCATTCCCCAGAATTCCCCATCCTGCAAGACTGGCAGGAGAATTCTGGGAAATGAAGTCCACGGATCTTAAAATTTGCGAAGGTTGAAAACACTGGTCTACAGAAAGGGTCAAAAATGATAAGATGGTGGAAGGAATAGTGGTCTTTTCAGAGAGAGGGAGAGGGAGGGAGGGGGAGAGGGAGAGGGAGAGGGAGAGAGAGAGAGAGAGAGAGAGAGAGAGAGAGAGAGAGAGAGAGAGAGAGAGAGAGAGAGAGAGAGAGAGAGAGAGAGAGAGAGAGAGAGAGAGAGAGAGAGAGAGAGAGAGATGTTAGAGATGTTATGGATCCTGTCGATCCCTTTTAAGGCATTCAGGAATAGAAACAAAGGTGAAGTGGAAATGCCCATATTCTAATCTAAATAATGTTATGTATGTTAAAATGCATATATGTAAATATTACACTGTATCTTTCTCTCTGCTTCCCACATAAATGCTCAAAGGGCTTCCATGTTTGAAAGTATCATTAAAACGAACAATTCTAGTCAAAACATAATGCCCAACAAAATCAGCAGGTATCCGCTGATATATATTTTATTCTAGATGAATCATAGCCTCAGTAGCTATAGTAACAACCGATTGGCATGCTTAGTAAATACAGTATATATTTTAAATGCGTTCTTTACACTTTATACTTCTTTTTTGTTAAAGGAAAAATATTGCAATTATGAAATGTTTTTTTTCCCAGTTACAACTGCACGGGTTTTTTCTCTCTCAAAATCAGATGTAATCCCGGAGCAAAAGGAAACGGAGATGTAAGCCATTCCTGTAGATTTCATACGAAGGACATAAATGCACTTTAATTGCTTGCTTGGAACATCTGCACAGAGCATATTCAGTGACTGCCAGGACAAAATACACAATGAAGTTTAACCTGGCAAAGGGATAGACTGGCTTGAAATAGCAATTTGGTTTGGTTCCTCCTAGCAGATTTGAAAGAGCTCTTAATGACTTTTCCAAAATTTAATCAAACTAATTGATAAAAGTCTGGCCTCCATTTCAGTCTGGAAATGAAACGTTCTCCCCATATGCATAGGAATTATACACATCCCCATCTATTTGCTTTCTGAAATTCTTTATTTGTATCAAGCTTTTCGGGTTTGAATAGTTTATATAAAAATATAGGAATCTGTGGTAACCAGAACTGTACATAATATTGCACTTATTGTGCAACATATCGGCCACATTCCAGATGTTCCCATTTTGCCCCAGAGAATCAGGAAAGTGAAGTGATGAAAGTACTATTACCAGAGAGATGCAGGTCCCAATACAGCTTTAACCATCAAAACTCACTTTGAGCCAGCTCTCAATCATAGCTCAAGCACAGACTTAGTATGGCTAAGAATATCTATAGATAGAATTCTTATGAGAATGATTCCCTGGAATATCTGTGTGCCCAAATTTTGTCTTCCGTTGGCTTCAGTCTAAAAATCTGAAAACAATTATAGGTGGTCCTCACTTACAATGACCTGTTCAGCAACAGTTTAATTTATGACAGTGTTGAATGACTGGTCCTTACAACCAGTTCTTGAAGTTCTGGGCATCCCAGTGTCCCTGTGGTCCAAAAGCAGAAAAGCTCAGTCAGAATATGACCACAGACCATTCAGATAAAGAGACTTGATTTAATATCGGACCAAATAATGAAATGTGCCTATGGTGGCACAGTGGTTAGAATGCAGCGTTGCAGGTTCACTCTGCCCACAGCCAGGAGTTCGATCCTGACTGGCTCAAGGTTGACTCAGCCTTCCATCCTTCCGAGGTCGGTAAAATGAGGACCCAGATTGTTGGGGGCAATATGCTATAGTAGTGCATAGTAGTAAAGCAGTATGAAGTGGTATATAAGTCTAAGTGCTATATAGTAGCACATAGTAGTAAAGCACTATGAAGCGGTACATACTGTAAGTCTAAGTGCTATATAGTAGCACATAATAGTAAAGCACTATGAAGCAGTATATAAATCTAAGTGCTATTGCTATTTTTCCACCCTTGACTGAGCTAGTTTATTACTGTTTTCTTTCCCAGTCAATCACACATTTGATTAAGTCCTGAATATAAATTTAAAAGCAATCTTACTTTTGGGTGCGATTTGTGACTTCCATCTACATCTTGTTTCCACAGATTGTATCTAAATGCATACACTATACAACCTTCTAAAACCTTCTAAAGCCTTGGTGGAGCAGTGGGCTAATGCCTCCTTAAGTAACACCAGCTGCCTGCAATTAGTGCAGGTTCGCATCCCACCAGGCTCAAGGTTGACTCAGCCTTCCATCCTTCCGAGGTAGGTAAAATGAGGACCCAGATTGTTGGGGGCAATAAGCTGACTTTGTAATAATGCCGCTTGGGGTGTGTGTGTGTGTGTGAAAGCCCTAATAAGCAGGCATATACATAGAATGAAGGCTACTGCTAAGCTTGTAAGCCGCCCTGAGTCTTCGGAGAAGGGCGGGATATAAATGGAATTAAAATTTAAAAAAAAACAAAATTGATATGTGGCATTATTTCTGTCCCAAAAGAAAAATGAAAGCATAGTATATCAATGAAGGCTATAAGTGGACTGAATACATCAAGACCTACTGTACATTAGATGAAACCACCAATCTCTTCTTAAAATGTCAGATATGTTCCTATATGCAGAAAACAAACGTTTGTTATACCTCTTGTAGTTTTAAAGTTATAGATCCAATTCTATCTACCAAATACGGAAATTTACTCTTTTGTATCTCTTTTTAAGATTACATGTTTATTTTATAGGACTTACAGGCCACTCTAATCGCAGCCAACTCTGCGGATTCAGATTGTGTGTTTTTTGTCGTGTTTTCTTATTTTCAGTGTGTAATAGCAACAAGAAAAATGTGAAATATATGTTTTTCCTTGTTGTTATATGCTCAAATCTTGCTTCTCTGTTGAGACGGACAGATTCCACCTGCTGGGTTATCTGTTGAATGACTAGATTACAGTAACATTTCTTTTATTATGAGATGTGTTGCAAAAAAAAATTAAAGATGACTTCTGCTAATCGGACAATATCTTCCAGCAAGATTCACGATGGGCACTGCAATTTAGGCCGTTGGGCAGCAAACTTCTTTTTCTTTTCAGCTGAGCTGAGAAATCGTTTTAATTACGGCATATCATTTGTTTGTTCTCACACAGGGAAAGAGATGTACTTAAGCACGCTTGATTGTAGATTTAATGAGCTATTTATTTAACATGGAACTTTGCTCTTTGGACATTTCGAAAATCATCCACCACCTTTTGAGCCCAAGAGGGGAGGTTTTGCAAGTTTCTCTTTATGAATATTTGAAAGTTTTAATCACTTTACAGGAATTTACAAGAATTAACACGAAAAGAGAGCAAAAGCTTCTCTTTTTTTAAAATGCTCATCCCCACTCAAAGTTGTATTTCCTGATCATGAGCTTAGCAGATAACTAAATATGCTATATTAGGTTATACCACTGAACCTCATCATTTCTGGAAGTCTAATGTGACATTACTTAGTCCTGTGAAAATATTACATAAATACATGATTACCCCTATTGTGTTATTTTACAAATTTGAACATCCAAAAAGTCATCATTCCAATTTACCCAAATTGGCATCATGTTTTAATCATTTAAATCATAGGACGAGCAGTTGAGGAAGCTAGGAGGGACATGATAACTATCTTCCAGTACTTGAGGGGAATATCACAGAAAAGAGGGGATTGACTTCTCCAACGCATCTGTTCTGTACCAGCCTGCTACCGGCCCTGCAGAAAAGGCAGGGACAACCCCTTTTACAAGAAGGCAAGAAGCTGGAACTAATCCTACCAAATTTATGGATACAAAAGCAAACAAGACACGAACCATGAAACAGGAGCTATTCAAGCGGCTGCCTTCAGCAAACCAGCCCTCCCACGCATTCCCCTTTTATACAGTTCAGGGCGTGGCTTCTCTCTGCCTCCTTCTGAGGTGCCCCATTGCCTTCCTCTGTTTACTCCTGATTGACTGCCTCCTGCGTCGGGCGCCCTTGAACAGGGCCAGCTGTGCGTCATCTTCATCCACGCTGTCAGGCTCACACAGCTGGGTCTCTGTCGTGACCAGGTGGGAGGGGCCTGGCTGAGGGCTCTCATCAGCAAGCTCTCCAACCCCCTCAGCAAGCTCTTCAACACCCCCCTCCTCCTCTGAGTCGTCCGACCCAACTGCTGAACCCACAGGCTGACCCTGAATCACAACAGCATCAGAGGGCAGGACAAGAAATACTGGATGGAAGCTTGTTAAAGAGAGATCCAATCTAGAAGTAAAGGTTTTATGACAGTGAGAACAATTAATCAGTTGAACAGCTTGCCTTCTGGAGTTGGGGGGTGCTCCATCACTGGAAAGTTTCAAAAATAATCTCTACAACCATTTGACCAGTATTGTATAAGGCCACCTGCCTTGAGCAAGGGGCTGGACTAGAAGATCTCTGTGGCCTTTCCCAGCCCTATGACTCAGTGTTCTATGGTCTAATCTAATCTTTCATTTCAAGTCTGAATTCAGCTTGCTTTTTCAATGTTATCTTATGAAATGGCTTAACGTCTCTCCCCCCGTCTCCATGTGTATATATATATAAGGTAAAGGTAAAGGTTCCCCCGCACATGCGTGCTAGTTGTTTCCAACTCTAGGGGCCGGTGCTCATCTCCGTTTCAAAGCCGAAGAGCCAGCGCTTGTCCGAGGACGTCTCTGCGGTCATGTGGCCGGCATGACTAGACGCCAAAGGCGCATGGAACGCTGTTACCTTCCCACCGGAGTGTTCCCTATTTTTCTACTTGCATTTTTACGTGCTTTCGAACTGCTAGGTTGGCAGAAGCTGGGACTAGTAACAGGCGCTCACTCTGTTATGCGGCACTTGGGATTCGACCCGCCAAACTGCCGACCTTCTGATTGACAAGCTCAGCGTCCTAACCCACTGAGCCACCGCGTCCCTGAAGAATTGGGGAAGGGTTGTACCCGTTAAGTATGAGCAGACTCAAACTGAAATGTGAAAACTTTTAGGAGGTTTTAGAATTTAGATTTACACACACACACACACACACACACACACACACACACACATATATATATATATATATATCCTTCCTTCCTTCCTTCCCAAGGCAAACAAAGTACTTTTGGGAAAAGAAAACTAAAACGCAATCAGAGGCATCCATATCAGAGCACTTACTATAAGGTAGGACAAATTGCAGAATCTACAGTGGTAAATTCTGTTGATTTTATTCTTAGCTACAGGGTTAAATTAGGCTAATATCAATTTGCTTTTGTGCATAAAGCAAACTCAGCTTTAGTCAATACTGAGTAAATCCAGAAAGTAGATTAATGAAGTAATCGGGTTAAGAATTTTTTAAAAACACAGCCAGCATATTTATATATTTATATTTTATTGGATTTCTATACCGCCCTTCTCCCTAGGGACTCAGGGCGGTTCACAGGGCATATATAAATAGGTATACAAAAATTAAAAGAAAATTAAACCATGCCCAATTAAAATACAGCAAAAGTAAGATAATAAAGCCAATTAAAAAACCCATATTCCCCTTCAGGCCAGACCAGCTAACTCGAACAAGTGGGTCTTCAACCCGCGACGGAAGGATCGGAGGTCCGATGCCATCCGGAGCTCAACCGGCAGTTGGTTCCATAGTGCCAGGGCACCCACAGAGAAGGCCCTCCCCCTGGGGGCCACCAGTCGACATTCCCTGACTGGAGGCACCCTGAGGAGGCCCTCTCTGTGGGCACGCACAGGGCGGAGGGGAGTTGACGCCGGCAGCAGGTGGTCCTCGAGGTATCCCGGACCCATGCCATGTAAGGACTTAAAGATCATAACCAAGCATGTCTTTTCCTATTCTAGATATCTAAAGGGAAGATGATTTTTATGGAACTGTTGCATTTAGAAAAGTCTCTGCCACTATGATTGTCGCTTCCACTTGCAGTTTGGTAATTTTGAAGAATTGGGGAAGGGTTGTATCCGTTAAGTATGAGCAGACTCAAACTGAAATGTGAAAACTTTTAGGAGGTTTTAGAATTTAGATTTAGATTCTCCTTCCTCATTCACCATTGTAACTAGTTAATTTGGGACTAAAAGTGCCAGCTCTTTAAGATGGGCAAATTCAAGTAACATGCATGGGGGATACAAAATCGATACATGTTTCTCTCTGCACAGATTAAACAAAACCAAGATAAAGATATTTTTAGTATCTTTCTTACACTTTCCTCTTTCCCAGGACTAATTAGTATTTACTCAACGTCTCCCCTTAATGCCTTACTTATTCTTTCCCTATTCTCAAGATCAGTTCTGCATTCATTCACAAGCAGGACAATCTTACCTTCAAAATCACTGTCCATTAATTTACAATAGATTTGACTTCTTCTAATCATAGCTATATTCATTTTAACCAGCGTTCATCACAAAAGTGAGATTTTATGCCTACTGTCATCTCTCCAAGGAACAGGGTTTTGAGTTTGAGAACCTTGTATTATTCAAGGATCACATTTTTTTCAGGACAGTACTGCGGTTGAACAATATTTATCCAGCTGTTTTGTGCTATCCTTACGTTTCAATAAAACAGAAGTGCCCTCTAGTGCCATTAAACTGGATTTCCTAATTTAGTTTGTCCTCACATCTGTCAGGTTTGTAACAAAGACAGCTGAGCAGTAATGAAATCACAGGGAGCAGGAGAGAGATGGGCAAGCAGCTCCATATATTCACCAATAACAATTCAGATGATTTTTAACTGATTTTTTTACAAGCTCTGGTTACCTACAGTATACTTTTCTCATCCAGCTGAGAGAAAGAGGACTAAAAACAAGGGTATCAGGATAACCTGCTACAAAGAGTAGGTCATTTAGAACATTTTAATAAAAATAGTTTGCCGGAATATGAATATAAGCTGGAATGAGAAAATTACTTAAAGGTCTAGATTTTATGCAAAGAACAGAAAGAAAATAAATTGGAGTCACAGAGCAGGACATTTTTACATGTTAGATTTATATTCCCCCTTTAGTAGTGAAGGTTTGGCACTGTATTTTTTTTAAAAAAAAGCTATTGGTACAAGTACCAATTTCAATATGTTACAGAAATTAAATGAAAATATGATCAAAACGATGGACATAGCTCAAAATCCTTCAGAATTTGATTGTGTTCAACTCATATCTACTCCATTCCAACTTTCATAGCATGGTGTGGAAGGACAGGAAATTCAGTTCTACAAAATCTCAAGAGCTCCACATTTGTCACTCTGAATCTTAATTAAGATTACAAACTCAGTATATAAAGTATATAAGATACTCTTAATTATTTACACACACACACACACACACACACACACACACACACACACACACACATATATATATATATATATATATATATATATATATATATATATATATATATATATATATATATGTAAATTACTATAAATTATTATATATGAGCTGTCCGGTGTGACTACTGCCTGTTCGATGGCCTTCAAGATAGGCTGAAAACAGGAAATAAAGATTTGCCCCATGTTTGGGGCCTAGCAAGGTAATCTAAATAGTTAAGTATTTGACATATATATATATATATATATATATATATATATATATATATATATATATATATATATATATATATATATATATATATATATATATATATATTCAGTGCTTTAACCACTGAACCATACAAAGTCATTCGGGGAGTTTTCATGGTTGAGGGGTAGGAGGACTGGATTGTGGTCTTCTCAACACTTTCTCCACTAGATTGTATACCACACTTACTCTACTGAGATGTGGAAACTGTGTTTCGGTATACTGTGTCCAATTTGGCCACCAAAAAGATGCTGAGACTCTAGAAAGGGTGCAGAGAAGAGGAACAAATATGATTAAGAGGCTGGAGGCTAAAACATGTAAGAAACAGTTGCTGGAATTGGGCATGTCTAGTTTAATGAAGAGAAAGGCTGGGGTGACATGATAGCAGTGTTCCAAACTTTGAGGGGCTGTCACAGAGTAGAGAGGGCCAACCTATTCTCCAAGGCCTCTAAAGGAAGGAGAAAAGGTAAGGATGGAAACTTATTAAGGAGAAAGCTATTAAGGAGAAATGCTTACCACAAGGAGGGTGAGGGATTGGTGAACTGGTGTAAGGAAAAGAGGCTAGTTTTAAATACCGGAAAAACCAAAGAGGTCATTGTTGATTTCAGAAAAGGCAGGGACAGTCACACCTCTCTGTTCATTAATGATTCACCTGTGGAAATGGTTACCAGTATCAAATTCCTGGGTGTGCAGTTAACAAGTAGGGTGGCTTGGTCACTCTACAGCAAGACACGAGTGAAGCGGGCACAGCAGCACCTGCATTTTCTGAGTCGCATGAGAAAAGCACATCTTCCTTCCCCTGTCTTGACCACTTTCTACAGGGGGACAATCGGGAGCATCCTGTTATACAGCATCACAGTTTGGTTGGGAAGCATCACTGCTTCAGACAGGAGGGTGATGCAGAGAGTGGTGAGGATGGCCGAAAAGATCATTGGCAGTTTCCTCCCTCCCATCCAGGACATAGCACAGAAGGGTCCGTAAGATTATCTGGGACCCTACACATCCTCTTCACAACCTGTTTTCCTTGTTCCCTTCTGGGAGGAGGGGGCTTCGTGGTATCCACAGCAGAACATCCAGATTCAGCCATAGTTTCATTCCATACAGCAATAACCTTGTGAACTCTCAAGCTTCCGCCTTCCATTATATATTCAAGATGGACAGTAGTTAATATTTTATTGTTAGGTGTATGTAGGGGTGTGGTTCTATGCATATTTATTTATTTTATTTATTTTATTGGATTTGTATACTGCCCTATTCCCGTAGGACTCAGGGCGGTTTACAGGGCAGTTAAAACCATGAAATACAAAAAATTTAAAACAAATAAAACAATTAAATTAAATTCAAGCCCCAAGAGTAAATCTAAAACCCAGTTAAATTAACAACCCCAAAGTCTGGACCAAACAGATCGAAGAGCCAAGTTTTCAGGTCCGGTGAAATGAGCGAAGGTCAGGGGCAGTCCTACGTTCCGTGGGTAGTTGGTTCCATAGGGCAGGCACACCCACAGAGAACGCCCTTCCCCTGGGAATAACCCGCCGGCATTCATTAACCGGCGGTACCCTGAGAAGGCCCTCCCTGTTATTATATTATATATGTTGCATATAATATTAGGTGTGGGTCATGTATGTGTTTCACTTTGAGAGTGGGCAACTAAATTTCATTTTTGATGTGTGCCGTTGTGCCCATAGTAAAAAAAAATGACAATAACAATTATCTTATCTTATCTTATCTTATCTTATCTTATCTTATCATCTTATCTTATCTTATCTTATCTTATCTTATCTAGAACTAAAGAGAAGTTTCCTGACTGTGAGAACAACTAACCAGCGGAACAGCTTTCCTTTAGAAGTTGTGAGTGCTCCAACACTGGAGGTTTTTAAGAAGCGATTGGGCAGCAATTTTTCCAGAATGCTTGAGCGGGAAGCTGAGTTTAGAAGATCTCCAAGGTCTGTTATTCTGTATTTTATACATTGCTGAGTTACAACTTCCAACATGGATTGTTTTGAAAATATTAAACCTGGAGATTAGCTGGACACCTTCTTCACTCATTAAAGTAGCCAAAGTCTATTATATTGATTGCCAAGCATTACTGATTCATTTTCTATATTTATAAAATTTATACCTTTCTTCCATCATGATGGATCCAAGACAAAAACAGAAAACTTGGTAGAGCCAGTTAATAAACGTCTTAGGCACCCAATAAATAAATTATCATTTGCTGAGAAAATGGGGCAGTTCTTAATTTCAAACATTTTTCCTAAAGTTGCACAAGGAAATGTGTTTGTCATGGGACATTTGAAAAAGGAATGCAAAAAAGAGGGGCTTTTTTATGCTTAAAAGCTACATTAAAGAATGCAGCTTGGAAGAACGAACTATGTTAAACAAGAATCATAATTCAGTATTTGTTTCATAGTTGACTGGACCCGTTTGCATGTCTCCATTGTTTGTGTCTCATTTATGCTATATTTAGGGCAAAAATCTTAAATAGAGCCGGTATTCAGAGTTTGTAATATAAGGTAAACTGAATATTTGTAATTCCAGCCATGGTAATAGCAATAGCACCATCTCTCTTAATTGTCTGAAATGAGGGGACCCAGATTAAAACCCACCATCAACCACAGAAATGAAAATTAAAGAAGGGAATATAAAATATGTTACCTCAAGTTACAGAAGGAAAATTAGGAAACATAGTTAAGGAAACAAACAAATAATAAGTTAACTCAGATAATGGAAAACTGTAGCCTATCGGTAAAAGAGAAGATTTGCAGCTTACAGTCAGAACTGTAAGGTCCTTTGTGCTCCATGAGCTTCGTGGTTTTCTTGCAGATGTTTCATTATCCAAGTAGGTAACATCATCAGTATGGGCTTTGCTGATGATGTTACCAAGTTGGGTAATGAAATGTCTGAAAGAAAACCACCAAGCTCAGAGAGCACCAAGGACCCCACATTGTAGCGTATGGCAGCTGTCCATAATGTAATGCCCTCCAGAAAAATTATATGGGCTTCACTAAATTCTGTCATTCCATAATAAAACAAGTTACAGGAGGGCAGATTCTGACTGAATATTGGAAAGCCCCATTACAAAGAGAGCAGTTAAGGTGAAACTACTTACCTAGAGTAGGTGGGCTATTTTTCAATGTGTTCAGACGGAGGTTAAAAATCCACCATTTTGGAATGCTTGCCTGTAGATTTCTGCACTGAGGGCTGGATTTGATGGCCTTACTACTCTTTTCCAACTCTTTTACTCTAAGTACAGATAGTCCTGGACTTATGACCACAACTGAGTCCAACATTTCTGTTGTTAAGTGAGACATTTGTTAAGTGATGTTTTGCCCCATTTTGCGACTTTTCTTGGCACAGGTGTTAAGTGAGGCCCTGGAGTTGATAAGTTAGTAACCTGGTTGTTAAGTGAATCTGGCTTCCCCCATTGACTTTGCTTGTCAAAAAAAGTTGCAAAAGGTGATCACATGACCTTGGGACACAGCAATGGTCATAAGTATGAACCAGTTGCCAAACATCTGAATTTTGATCACATGATCATGGGGATGCTTCAAAGGTTGTAACGGTGAAAAATGGTCATAAGTCATTTTTTTCAGTGCTGTTGTAACTGAATGGTCACTAAATGAACTGCTGTAAGTCTAGGACAGGGATAGGCAACCTTGGCAACCTTGGCTCTTGGACTTCAACTCCCAGAATTCCTGAGCCAGCCATGCAAGGTTGCCTACCCTTGGTCTAGAACTACCTGTATATTAATTTTGTTTGAACAACTCAAGAGCCAGATGCTAACACGACAACAAATATATTTTTATTTATTTGATTTATTTATTACGATTTTTAAACTGCCCATATCCCTCACAGAGGTGCTTTGGATGGTGTACAATAAAACAATTAATTGCCATACCGTTTATATTACTGGCTGCAATAGAGGTACATGCTCAAAGTGTGCATAACCTTAAAATGCCAAGCAAAATTAGTTCTGTGTGTAAAACAGTGTTTCCTGGAATGGATATGTATGTATTTATTTATTTATTTATTTATTTATTTATTTATTTATTTATTTATTTATTTATTTATTTATTTATTTATTTATTTTATTGGATTTGTATACTGCCCTATTCCCGTAGGACTCAGGGCGGTTTACAGGGCATATCTTAGACTAGATTATCAGCACCAAAACCAGCCTATTTTGTCATGATAGGAATCCTTTCACTGTCAATTATTCAGATTTAAAATGCATATTTGTATAATCTTTAAGGTGGTTTTTATTTTAATACTCTGCTTTGGGCACATGTATCCAGTGCTTTTTTTGTAAAAGAAAAAGGTGCCAGAACTCACACATGTCATACAACCCGCCTTGCCTACCCTACAAGGTTCCACCCAAAAAAGGTGCCGGAACTCCGTTCTGAGCATTCTATGACAAAAAAAGCCCTGCATGTATCCAGTGGGTTTTTTCCTCTCTTTAAATTCAGAATTATATTTTTATTAAAAGGAAAAGCTTCCAAATACAGGGAATGTTTTAATCTCTCTCTTTAAAAAAAATGATACAAACTGTACTAACATTGTAAAGCCAAGCATAAGTCATAGATCAAAACTATGTGGAGGTCTGTAACGTGGGCATCTTAAAATGAAGGGGGGGGGGAAATGTTACATTCTTTAATTTTCAGTATAAGAAATGGCCAACTACTTCAGGGCAAATAATTGTTTGAACTGAGGATTTTATTATTAATCTCTGAAGACGCCTGAATTTAGGGTCACAGTGAAAGGTTGATTAGGTACAATGTGCGCAGAGCTCTCCTCCGTCGAGGCTATTGAAAGACGCAAGTAATTTAGATTCAGAATTGGTGTTGGATTGAAGCTCACTCCATTACAGACCATTTTCAATTTCAGCTATACAATAAACACCAAGCCCAGCAAGGAAATTACTACATTTGGTAATGCATTGGGAAAGATGGGTGGGTCTTTCACAAGATGACACTTATCACCAAAGCTTCAGTTAATGAAACCCTTGAGTGGGATCTGCATTTGACATATTTTGACATTTTTTGAAATCACATCCCGTGGGTTTTTCTTCTCTTGCTACCCCCACCCCCCAGCACGCAGTGTTCGGGTTTATAGCACGTGGAGTGGGGGGGGGAAATGCTCACTATCTTTAAAATAAAGTGCTGGAGAGTTCAAATATAATTAGGGGAAAATTAAGGAGAACCTGATTTCACTAGGA